>NC_064619.1:637057820-637367403 GCF_023898315.1 Schistocerca nitens | reverse complement strand
AAACTGTAATTATTGGTTAATTATTACTTGAGAATACAGTTCATTATTATTGTAAATTTGAGTGAATAATTATTTGTAACTTTAATTCCTCTCGCAGTAAGCATTATGTGTTTTAATTATTTCTTTCCGCTGCAAGAAGCGGAGCCATTGATGATAGCGATTTGTATCGCGTTTTTGTCTGTGTTTTCCCTAGAAAAAATTAAATGTTTGCTTGATGAAGTCTAAATAGTGCACAATACGAAAGTCAAGTTTAATAAGCATTTCAAATACTTATCCTATTTGCTCTAACAATAGAAAGTCTCTATCAACTGTCTGCCACCATCTTAACAATTATCTAAGCGGCAATTTCAAATTACGCAACACTACAGGCATAAATGCCGAAGGTAATACAAATGTGTAAAAATAAATGTGCACCGGTGGTCCCGAACTCATTTTAATGAAAATAATTCGAATCAGATTGGTTCTTTAAAAACAGTGCTCATAGCACGATTTTTATAACAAACTTTTCAGGCTGATGTATGGAGCCGAAATTAATTAAGCACGAGTTGCGAAGAATATTGTTTCAGGTAACATACGTCAGTGTTGTGTGCGGCTGATATTCGGTGGTTTTAATGATCATTTTGCTGAAGATAACTGCTTCCAACATAATCAATAGTTGTATAGAATCTGTTGTATGAACTGTGGTGTAGTGACAAACAACTTACAGACAACACTTTAACACGGCGTTAACTTGGAGTTCTTTAGCAGCTTGACCAAATCTTTAGCCGGGAGAAATATTATTTAGTAATTACTCAATGTAATAAAATAATATTATCATTCGCATTTACAAATTAGTTAAATACCAAACCACTGAATAACACAGCGAACGCCACAGTGGGGTGGAGATGACACGGCGGCCGGTCGGTACCGTTCGGCCTTCCTGGCCTGTTCCGCGGGAGTTTAGTTTTTGACAGTGGTGCACCTCGGAAAAGACGTAGAAGATAGGATTTTTTTTCTCTTTCCACATTTCTAATAGCTCACAACTGCGAAATTAGTGGCCACTTCGTTTGTTTTAAACTGAAATATACTTCCCATGTGGTACTATGTAACATGAAGCAACAGTTTGTCTTCTATTCAAAAGCAAAATGTTCATGAAATATTCCATTCGTGGTCGCATAAAATAGAGAAGAAAAACTGAATGTGTATGTGTGTGTGTGTGTGTGAGAGAGAGAGAGAGAGAGAGAGAGAGAGAGAGAATACCAAACATTTAGGGAACAGAAAATTTAAAGTGAACAGGAAGTTAAATATATGCTAATAGGAATGTGAAATGAAAATATATGAAAGCTGGAAAATGTGACATGTTGCATTAAGTGGAATTTCAGCATTTATCTTGAATAAATTATCCACACAAGTGTGGTACACCTTATTTTTATCACAACGCTGGAATTTTCACACGTGCGTTGTACATTCTGCTTTGAAAGTAAGTCAGTAAGGAATCAATAGAATGAATGTGAATCATAATAAAGGGGAAAAAAGTATAAAGGGGAAAAAAGTCAACCAAATAAAGAAGAAAAATAAGACACACCAAGGGATAACCAAAGTACAAAACCAGTTGCTTTGATGAACTTAACTTTTAATTTACTGTCTTTACCATTTGATTAACAAGAATAAAACATTGTTGTGTAAGATTCCATCCATATATTACGTCACACATCAGAGCCAAAAGAAATGTCACAGAAACAATCTGTGTGTGTGTGTGTGTGAAATCTTATGGTAAGGTCATCAGTCCCTAAGCTTACACACTACTTAACCTAAAGTATCCTAAGGACAAACACACACTCCCATGCCCGAGGGAGCACTCGAACCTCCGCCGGGATCAGCCGCACAGTCCATGAATGCAGACCCTCATACCGCTTGGCTAATCCTGCGCGGCCCCGAAACAATGGTATTGTAAGTATATGCAGTGTACTGTGCATTTTAAACGGACGGGGGGTGGGGGGTGGAGGAGCGTGTAGCGGCGAGAGGAGAGTGCAGTCTATCATATTCATTCGTAATGTGTGGGATACATCTGGCTTCGTAAAGCAAATAACCAGCGATCATACTTTTTATTGACGTATTACTTAGTCTGTATTGTAATGGGAGTAAATGTGCAAAATACATACGTCAAAGTGTTGCCAGTAAGCAACACTGTGCACTAATCCAGAAAAAGAGGAAAACCAATCATCAAGAAAGGGAAAAAATCGATATCAAGAGGGTGCTTAATCGCTAACATGTTGCAAAATCCTTGGTTTTCGAACACTTCAAATATGCTGACTTGTTATCAAGTAGCTATGCAATACTATCACAGCAAAAATTTAGTACATCAGACTCGGTAATACGACTACGTCCCGTGTAATACTGAAAAGTAGCGGTGGCTGGCGCAGATACGAAAATGGGGCATCTGACCTATGACCCTTGTCGCTAAGAAGCTCTTCAAAGTTGTCACTTCTTGGTTTCCTTCATTTCTCTTCAAACCAGTTTATTTGAGGTACCAAGTACAGATTGTTTTGTTTACGAAACGTCTATGCCAAATCCACAGCACCTACGGAGAGATGTGATGTAATGAGATTGTAAATGTCAAGGGCGCTTTTCGGACAAACCTACAGCGTCCTGAGATCATGTGACCAGGTTGGCAATGTATGTTGATAACACGGAATCTGTACGGTATATCCGGTTGTTCACAGTTATTTCCATGCATGCGCCACACATCCATCGCCAAAAACCCTCCTGTATTGTGGCGTTTGTCCCAACACGATGCCGCCACCATCGGCTAATCCCGCGCGGCGACGCGGTTGTTCCGTGGGCTACTGCTGTGGATCGGCGAAAGTTTCTCGGTATCATCATTGATGGTTGTCCAATCAAAATGGCGACGCTCATCTGGAAGCCCGTTATGGAAAAAATTCAGGGAGCGATATTAGAATATGAAAGCCGTTCTCTTAATCTGCCCCAGAATTCCGAATACTGGATACGTATGTCTTATGCAAAGGTTATTACGTGGCCCAAGTTAATCCGCTTCCCTCGATGATGGCGAAGAGCGACATGTATATCGCTTACGGTATGAGGTGATCACGGAGCCTCGTTCCTTTGGGGGGCTGGACCTGACTGATATACGAAGGAAGACACGGATGCTATATGTGCGTCGTACTGTTTTGACGACGACTCAAGTAACTCGCACGTTCACCTCTCATATGTTCCTCTGTGTCCGTCCTGCTAATTATGAACTCCGTATTCACGTTAGTCGCATAAGTTATAAATTGAAACACATTCGTGATTTCTATCTTGCGGTGAGCTATTTAGGGGCTGACATCTCATGGAGACCTGTCCTCACGATTAAATTCCTAAAGACTCGTTGGTAGCCAGTCCCTTGCCAGAACCTTGTGGAAGAGAATCGCCGTGAACAACCTAGACGAAAGTTTGGTTCAATATCAGTCTTCCGAATTTACCGGTTCGCTTAGCGTCCTCGTGGTATAAAGTAGTAAATAACTTCAACGAAGGAGCGACTTTTCAATATTGGGCTCAGTGACACGGATTTATGTAGTCGTTGTATCTCTCCAGATAAGATACGACATCGCTTTACTTGTGGAGGTCATATGGCAAACTGGTCTTGGATCAGAACACAATTGACCTTCTTCTGAGACTGCATACACTACGGACATCATATTGCATCCAGATTTTTCTTTCTTTCCACGGTCGAAAACCCATACCGTTATGTTGTTGCTGGGACACTTCGTTCATTATGTAGTAGAAGGCGAGGGGGAAGATCACATGAACTTCATGCAGTACATGATCACTGCCTATTTGGTCTTGTTTGCGAATGGCTCGATATAGAGACCTCTTTGCCAACAGACCTCTTTGCCAACATGCTGAATCTTGTTTTCCGTCGGCAAGGTGTTGGTTAATTTAATTTTTCTGGTGATCAGTGTTTTTCTTTGTTATGTATGTTCCCAACTGATTCCTTCGGTTTGCCCTCTCCTGTCGCTTTGTTTTGTGTTTTGACTCAGCATCGCTCCAGTTCTATTGTAAAATGTGTATAGATGAAGTACAGGTACACATGAGCGTATACAATCCTGGCAATCAAACTGGGATTTTTCTTAGTATGCTGCTTCGAATGCAGTCTGGTTTTGTTATCATTCTACTTTTACATTCTACTACAAACTATAAAAATATATAAAAAACACAAAATAAAAAATTAAAAAATTACTAAAAAGCCATATAAAAATAATTATTGATACATATCATGTGAGCTTGGTGGTGGTTTGTAGGTTACGTTCACGATTTTTTTCCTCTTTTTTCCTTTTATTTAATTTTTTTCTCTCATTTGCAGCTTATACTGCATGATGATTTGACTATGGTCTACTGAAGTATCATGATATATCAAGTCGTTGTGATGAAAAAAATGGTGGTGCAGTGGTTAACCCACCTGCCTAGTAAGCAGGATATCCTGGGTTCTAATCCACAACCAGCACACATTTTCGCTCGTCGTCGCTGATTCCGCGTAATGTCCGACTGCTGGGGACAGCAGATACTCCTTCAGTTTACATTTATTGTGTGCTGTGAGTGCGTTTGTCATCAGATAACGTTACAGGGAGTGGCCGCAGCCACTAGCACAGGAGGCAGATACAAGTGTTTCATATATTTAGCTCTGATTAAATGTGTCAGTAATCATGAATTTCTTGTTACTGACTGTAATGCTATAAGAAGTACATCAATTTTCCTACACTTTTTGATGACGACACTCGATTCTTATGAAATAACATAGATGCATGTGTTCTTATTAACACAGTAGCAATAGGCAAGCACAAAATAATAAGATATGTGTGGAAAACTTTTACACACACATTTACAATATGGACGTTGAGCAATAACGTTAAGGTTCACGTTTATGCAACTCTTAAGAGTCATAATAAATAATATATTTTGTGTAGTGTCAGGATGATGGGTTAGAATGAGACACGTAAAACTTGTACTGTATTACGATTGTCATGTTATTATGTATTCTGGAGATAAGGTAATATCTTTATGTGGTACCTAAGAACACTGAATAATGATTAATGATTTGGCATCCATATGACGTGTGCAGATACAGACCAGAAGCCAGACAAAATGGGTGCGTCCCACACCGGCTACCAGAAGGGTATAGACAGGACCAGGCACCTGTAGCGGTGTGAGAGGTTAGGAAGAAGTCCGAGCTGAACATGGCGACTTGTGAGCTACATTTTGGGTGGCTTGGGGCGGCTTACATGACACCGAGTGATTTCAGAGCCGCGCAGCTGGTCGTAGCAAATCTGGACGGCTACGCTTGTGGCGGATGAAAGGTGAAGCACGCCCCGTAGTGGCAGCAGTCAGGTTGTCAACAAGGGGGAGGCTCTCGGTCATTCGGAGGACACTAACACCAGACGCAGCGGATTACTTTCACTTCAGCCGACGAAAATTGGTGAGGCTTGCCTTTTCTGTGGGAAGTTGTTACCACTAGTCAATCTCAGCGGCACTGGCAAGCAAAATATGCCAAAGTTGAGAATAATGCCATTTAGAGTCCTAGTACTCCAACCCAAGTGACCAGACTGTAACCATACCCAGTCTTGCGCTGAGAGAGAGTCTAGTCCCCTTTAGAATGATAATGATGTTTTTCTCCTCATGAGAATATCCCTGAGCTACCGTGTGTGAAAATGTTACCAATCAGCTTCTCACCTTGAAACGACGGTTGAATAGAAACAACACTCCAGCTGCACTATTCCATTCTCTCCTACATGTTACTCACAGTTGAGCCACGCCTATCTCAGTGTCATAGATCAGCTGATGAACAACCCTGCCGTCTGAGCCACAGATGAAGAGGGATAAAATCAGTGAAGAGCCACTGTTCGCAAGACTATTGTGCCATTCCTGTTGTCTGCTGCAACGTAGCAACTGTTGTTCCATGATGTCGCACGCTGCTATCCCAAAAGTGAGAGCCATTCAGTTCTGATGATGAGAGCATCAGCTTGAAGGAACTGCTGCCATTGCTGCTCACTGCTGCACCCCACTGTCCACTGCTATTCTCTACGAAGGAATACATCTGTGAGGTGCTCCTCACAACTGCCCCAGAAGCTCCACTGTCTCCAAATGTCTGTGACACCCAATGCAGTTCCCACAGACGGCCATAACAGCAAGAGAAGTTCTCAGTTTTGTGTGTTAGCGTGGTGCTCAGTGCTGTTGTGCGACATTTATTGGTACTACGCATGTTAGGTCAAGCTCATTTCATTTTCGTTTTAGATACCAGGTCTGTTGAAGAACTAACAGTTCTATTTAGAAGTCATTCGTTTCCGTATTATTGTATCCAATTATTCCTGTATTTTTTTCTTATGCACTGTGTTTAGTATAACTCGGTACTGTTGTCATTATTGTATAGTGATTCTTCTGACATTCATCCACTTTGTTCTACAGTTATGCACACTATAAATTTTCCTGTGCATAATTCATACAGCAGCTCACCGTCATTACGTTCCTTTACAAAGCTTAGAAATCAAACATATTTAACAGTTGCCATGTGTCACTATTGCCTCACACAGTAAAATGTAATTCATTTGACAGATGCAAAAAAATATGACGTCCTGAAACATTTTGTTTATTTGTGGTAAATTATTTGTTCATTTGATCATCCTATTGTTTCCCCAATTCAGAAATGACTGGTCACTATGACGAAATTAAGAACAATTCTATGTAATACATATTTCTTTAAGTTAATGCATTCCTTTCACACTACGTATTTTTTCTCCAACGTATCAAAAAATTTAGTAAAATTAATTTTGTTGACGCAATACAGAATAATACAAGGAAAGCATATAGCTTTTATAATTTGCGTACAGGGCCGCAGTCGAACATTTTCTGTATCCAGAGAGGCCCGTACAGGACCTGCAACATACGGTCTTGCGCTATCCTGCTGAAATATAGGTTTTCGCAGGGATCGAATGAAGGGTAGAGCCACGGGTCGCAACACATTTGAAATACAACGTCCATTGTTCAAAGTGCCATCAATGCGAACAACAGATGACCGAGACGTGTAACCAATGGCACCCCATGCCATCACTCCGAGTGATATGCCATTATGGCGATGACGAATACACGCTTCCAATGTGCGTTCACCGAAATGTCGCCAAACACGGATACGACCATCACGACGCTGTAAACAGAACCTGGATTCATCCGAAAAAATGACATTCTGCCATTCACGCACCCACGTTCGTCGTTGAGTACACCATCGCAGGCGCTCCTGTTTGTGATGCAGCGTCAAGGGTAACGGCAGCCATGGTTTCCGAGCTGATAGTCCATGCTGATGCAAATGTCGTCGAACTGTTCGTGCAGGTGGTTGTTGTCTTTCAAACGTCCCCATCTGTTGACTCAGTGATCGAGACGTGGCTGCACGATCCGTTACAGCCATACGGACAAGATGCCTGTAATGTCGACTGCTAGTGATACGAGGCCATTGGGATCCAGCACGGCGTTCCGTATTACCCTCCTGAACCCATTGATTCCATATTCTGCTAACAGTCATTGGATCTCGACCAACGCGAGCAGCAATGTCGCGTTACGATAAACCGCAATCGTGATAGGCTACGATCCGAGATTTATCAAAGTCGGAAACGTGATGGTAGGCATTTCTCCTCCTTACACGAGGCATCACAACAATGTTTGACCAGGCAACGCCGGTCCACTGCTGTTTGTGTATGAGAAATCGGTTGGAAACTTTTCTCATGTCAGCACGTTGCAGGGGTCGCCATCGGCGCCAACCTTGATTGAATGCTCTGAAACGCTAGTCATTTGCATATCGCAGCATCTTCTTCCTGTCGGTAAAATTTCGCATCTGTAGCACTTCATCTTCGTCGTATAGCAATTTTAATGGCCAGTAGTGCATATTCCCTCCTGGATGTAAATAACACTATGACGATTGGATGAGGAGATCACTTAAATCAACCGTGGCAGATCCTTTAAATCAGCCGTGGTAAATCCGCTAATAGCCATGCCAGACTTGCACCCGTGCGGGACACATGCACAAGAGACAGAAGAAGAGCAACAAGTGTATTTTGAGAAAAACAAAATGAAAGCCCTAGAACACAGTGGTAAGACCGAGATGTTTATTTGCGTGTGAATGTATTACATTCAACTATAAGTTAGACAGAACAGTGGTGCATGACAAGCGAATTGTCACACAGATAATTGGTGCAATAGTAATAAGAAAGTGCAACGAGGTATAATGAGGAGGGCGACGAAAATACTGAAAAAATATGAGAAGAAATGGCAATGTGAAAATTAATCTTAATTGGACAAGTCTACTGAATGAATAGCAAAACAAATATTCTTATGTTGCTGGAAAAACGACAGTAGCATGGATTAAAGGCAAAAGAAAAGAACGAAAGAGAGACAATGTCAAAGATCGGATGTAACAGGAATAAACAATTTTGTGAATGAAGTAATAGATTCAGAGGCCTTTAAAATCAGAAGAAATAAGAAATCAGCAACAACATGGACACATGAACGGGAAACAGAGCATGGAGAACCAAAATAGGCCTGAAACTTCCTGGCAGATTAAAACTGTGTGCCGGACCGAGACTCGAACTCGGGACCTTTGCCTTTCGCGGGCAAGTGCTCTACCAACTGAGATACCCAAGCACGACTGACGCCCCGTCCTCACAACTTTACTTCTGCCAGTATCTCGTCTCCTACCTTTCAAGCTTTTCAGAAGCTCTCCGCAGTATCCTTTCTTCCAGGAGTGCTAGTTCTGCAGGGTTCGCAGGAGAGCTTCTGTAAAGTTTGAAAGGTAGGGAAGGTAGGAGACGAGATATTGGCAGAAGTAAAGCTGTGAGGACGGGGCGTAAGTCGTGCTTGGGTAGCTCAGCTGGTAGAGCCCTTGCCCGCGAAAGGCAAAAGTCCCGAGTTCGAGTCTCGGTCCGGCACACAGTTTTAATCTGCCAGGAAGTTTCATATCAGCGCACACTCCGCTGCAGAGTGAAAATTTCATTCTGCAAAATAAGCCTATTTGGAAAACACGAAAAGACATATAAAAGAAGAGGAACTGAAGGATTTGATTGACTCTGCTTTGTCAATACGATTAATTTCAATTAATGTAGATGGTTAAGACGAGAAATAACTTTCATTGCAGCGAGAATAGTGTAAACAACTGGAACATTGGCTACATCGCGAGAGTGGAACTCCTCTAAACGTGGGCGTTCCGTACACTGACACTGGTTACCCCGTGCAGTCCCCCGGGGCGACGCCTTCCATCCCGCGGCAGGCGACCACGTCCCGTTATTTGGACGTGGCAGCTGCTGGCGCCATTTTTCCTGCCGGAGGGGCAATTTCTTCCGGCAGGGAGGCCCCGTGGCTGCCGGCAGCCCCACTGCGTTCCGCAGATACGGCGGCGGCAGCGGCGCGGTAATTGGAAATCTCTCTGCTTCCGCAGTGCGCCTCGCCGCGCCGGTTTTGACGGAGGCGGAGGTAGCGGCCGGGGGGACAGACTGCACTTTGTCGCGTCTCCAGCCACTCGGCGCTGCCGCGCGGCTGTCGGTAGCAGTACGGGCGGCCCCTCTGGGAAACGAAAATTTCTCCGTAGAAATGTCCAGCAGCGCTGCTTGCTGCAAATCCAGCCCGCCACAGAACTCAGCGTCCCAGTAGCGCAGATGTCGCACTCGACCTATAGTTTACTTATGGGGCGTCCATTTATCACGTGAGGCGAGTTTGGCGTTTTTTTCGATCACCCTTGGTTAGATGGTTGAGATTTGGCTCGACCCCCTCTGCCATGATCTCGACGATATTCTCCAGAATATGTGTCTTTACTAAATATAGGTTAATCTGTGCTTCATACCATTGGCTTTCTTTAAAAAATATAATTTGCTTAGTTATTTTTATTTAAGACTAATACGTATTAGTACGAGGCGTGTTTTTTAAGTAAGTACCGTTGTAAAATTAAAAAAAAAAGACGTGCTAAGATATCTCCATAATTTTATTTTTACATTAACGCTGTTGTGGTTGGCAGGAGAGCCAACTCCGGGTTACTAGAGGAGGCCGAAATGCACGCGTTTTAGCTCACGCAGGCTGGAGTGAGGTCTGGAACAGGACAAGGAAATTAGAATTTAGAAAAACGGAAGTAGCTGGTGGAATACTTAACTTTAATCCATTAATGATGAACGTCGCTCTTGACGGTACATGATTCACAATATCAATAGTAACCGAATATGGCGCCTTCCTAGGTCGTAGCAAATGACGTAGCTGAAGCCTATGCTAAACTATCGTCTCGGCAAATGAGAGCGTAAGTAGTCAGTGAACCATCGCTAGCAAAGTCGGTTGTACAACTGGGGCGAGTGCTAGGAAGTCTCTCTAGACCTGGCGTGTGGCGGCGCTCGGTCTGCAATCACTGATAGTGGCGACCCGCGGGTCCGACGTATACTAACGGACCGCGGCCGATTAAAAGGGTACCACCTAGCAAGTGTGGTGTCTGGCGGTGACACCACAAACGCCTGTACCTTTATCTACTTTTATATATAACTAACGTCAAGATTGAGGCACTTGTCATAACGTTGTACGAGTTTTTGAATACCCTCCTCACACAAGTCTGCCGCCTGACTTGTTAACCACTTCATCACCACTATTTTGACTTCGTCATCGTCTTGAAGCCAAATTGTTACGGCCGATGAAACATGGGTGGCCTACGTCACACCAGAATCAGAGCAACAGTTCATGTAATGGCGGCATTCAGATTCACCCAGAAAAGTGAAGTTTAAGCAAACAGTATCTGCCCGGAAAATCATGTGCGCTGTTTTTTGGGACAGAAAAGGAGTATTGATTGTGGAATTTCTGCCTTGTAATGAGACAATCAATGCAGCAGCTTACTGTAAGACTTGCACAATCTGCGCCGTTCTATTCAGAACAAAAGACGTGGCAAGTTGTGCAAGGGCATCGCTTTGCTGCAAGATAATGTCCGTCGGCATGCGGCGAATCAGACCAAAGATCTCATCACATCTTTTCTATGGGAAACTCTAGATCATCCTCCGTACAGCCCCGATCTTGGGCCCAGTGACTACTATCTGTTCCTGCACTTGAAGAAACACCTGGGCCGCCAGCGTCTTCAAGACGATGACGAAGTCAAAACAGTGGTGATGCAGTGGTTAACAAGTCAGGCGGCAGACTTCTATGAGGAGGGTATTCAAAAACTGGTACAACGTTATAACAAGTGATTCAATATTGACGGAAATTGTGTAGAAAAGTAGATTAAGGTACAGACTTTCATGTAAAAATAAAATTGTTGAGATATCTTAGCACGTATTTTTTTAAAATTTCAAAACGGTAATAACCTAAAAAACATGGCTCGTACTTGAGACAGAATTTAGTCTACGAACACGCTGAGAAAACTGAACAGAAAAATACGTAAATAAAAGGGGCAACCAAAGTTGGCAAAAGAATATTCATTCTAATTCAGGCCACGGGGACTCAGGAGTAACAACTGGAACCAACCTGACCACATGATTTTCAGTAAAATCGTCTGCTCCTTCAGCCTCGCTCTGATTTAGCCACTCTAGTGTAAACCGTTGACGCTTGCGCACAGATGTTCAGTACCTCGACATGGGAGAATCCGTGAGGAAGCTCTTGTGATGGAGTGTGACATGTGAGAATCAGTGAAGAAGCTCTTGTGATGGAGTGTGACATGTGAGAATCCGGGAGGAAGCTCTTGTGATGGAGAAAAATTGATACTGATTGTGCTGCAGCATCTCCTTTCTACATCACCATGTACAGTTGGCCAATAGAGGTCATAGGACATGCTGATGTGGAGGTGCAAAGGATGAAATGAGAGGCAGTGGCGAATCACGAAGGGAGCAAATAACTTCCCATCACGCTCTTCTAGGTCCAAGACCGTCATATGCCCAACATTCTGGTAGGGTAAAGAGGCGGCAGAAAATGCTCGTGAAGAATCAAAGGCAGAGCAACCTGGCGTATGCTGCAGCAATCCTGGCGAAGCACTTCTTCATCTTGTAAACATGTTTTCTCACGTACGCAACGTAATAATCATGATAGCTCATTCCGAATGAGTGGCAACGTTGACTTAGCTGTCAAGTAATAAAAAATTTACAGGTGTGAACAAAGCAAGTCGGGACTTGTCCACAGCAAGTCGGGACCTGTCAGCGCGCCGCTGTCATCCGGTTCGTACACCGCAGTGTTTGTACAGTCACACCGTTCGCTCATTGGTGGTGGCTAAACAATCAAGGGGCTTTCGTGGTAATTTTCGGCGTTCACAAGTTCGCTATAAATATGATTGTGTAGGATTTAGCCTCATCTTAGAGGAGAAACCTGTCGTAATTAGTTTAACCCAGTCTTATCGTAGTTATACACCGTTTCTTGTGGAAAAAAATTATGTGATATTTTCAGAACTCTCCCTCTCCCTCATGTGAGATTGACCGAGATTCTGTTCGATCGCTTCAACCCTCCTCCCCCCACCACCCACCACCCACCCACCGCCTCTTCCACACGTAATTACTGGACGTCACCTGTATCGAATATTGCATTTAGTTCTTTGCCATAGTCAGTATAAAATAGTTAACCAGTTTGTGAAGCAGAGCTTAAGTTCAACGCATCCACGAGTAAATGAAGGAACACCATTGAAATACTAGAAAACCTTTTAGCATATGGGACAATTAAAAGTGTACTGACAGTGGGAAATGTATCTGGGACTTATCTACATAGCACATAATACCTTTCTACTTCTGCATTTGAGAAAGTAACACTAAGTGCTGATGACGCTATAAGTGCAGTGTCATTCTAATTCTTTTTAGTGAAGTGAATGAAATAAAATGTAATAAAAGAGTGTCCGCACAGTTTTACCAATATTTGATGGAAGCAATTCATTGAAGATTCAGTCTTACATTCACGACTCGTAATAATTTCCTGCCCGCTTTCGTATTACATTCGTAGAATCTGAAGCAGACACGAAACAAATACTCGCATAAATAAAGTTAATGTAAGATAGAATGTTCCACAACACGTTCTTCCACGAAGTTTTCAAAATGGAAACACTATTTTCTAAGTTGATCTGAAGATGGCCTATAATTAAGCTCAAAACCGGTGATGAGAATTAGCTTGATATGACCTAGACAGAGATAAAGTTTCTTTGTTATAATACAAGTACACACGGTGGGCTCATATGTCACATATACAGCTAACAGAACTGTTCAATAATGGGAAAAGAGTCATAAAATCATAATTTTCTGGAAACAACTACGCACTTACTGGGAGATGTCACATGAATTTCATGGCGCCATCCGCCATTTACCGCTAAAGGAAATTCTCAGTTCCTTCTTAAACAGGCTTCAGCCACTATTCTCGACGAGAGATAGCAACTGGCTGATCTTAGATTTTTTCACATGAGTGGGACTAACTCTTTTAATCTATGCATGTTGTCGATGTATGTGGAATACACCAGTGCTTTTAAATATAGGTGTTAGCAGAAATATAAAGCATTAATTGCAGGTGAACGAGGATACCATATCCAACAATCCATCGCTCCTTAACCCTTTCGTGACCGAATGAAATAAAATTTCACGTATTACTGAAAAACTGGTTTCCTGTTTTTGAAATGAATACTCATATAAACGGTTCACTATATTTATTTCTTTTCGAGTCCCACAAAGATATCTTTTTAAGTGGATAGGTTCTATGAAAAGAATGCAAGTACCATTATTATGTCAAACAAGTTTATTTATTCACAGCTTAACATTTTTATAAAATTTTTCAAAAAATCGCTGATGAGAAGGTGGTACTTTGCAGGAGCTACATATGACATCATTCCTTGCCACGTGCTTCTGTGTGGTGCATTGGCTGCATCGCTTCCTAGCGTTCCTTGGTGGA
Source organism: Schistocerca nitens (assembly GCF_023898315.1). Lineage (NCBI taxonomy): Eukaryota > Metazoa > Arthropoda > Insecta > Orthoptera > Acrididae > Schistocerca > Schistocerca nitens. The sequence continues at coordinate 637,353,519 of NC_064619.1, read as the reverse complement.
AATTGTTTTCTAGCTGCACATAAACACAGATCACCTGTACAAAAGGATGTGTATCTGCAGTAAAATGGCATGACTATAATCCATTTACGGTTTTGTCAACTACTCACCACCCGAAAGGTATATGATTCAACAAAAGGAATAATAGAGATTGTACAACCTCAGCTGAATCCTGCCCTGCATCCGTAGCAGAGTACACAAACATAATGAGAGTTGTAGACGGTTCGATCGACGGAGAGAAAGATGTGATATTGGTAGTAGGTCACTTAAGGGTGGTTTCGTCTTTCCCGTTTTCTTTTGACGTTGCAGTAGTGAAGAGTTTCATCATATGAAAGTGTAATGATGGAGGAAGATGTGACCAACTTGCTTGTTGTAGTAAGGCAGATTTCAGCTGGGAGAAATGTAATGGTGGGAGGGGGGTGGGGGAAGAGGGAGGCAAGCACTCGTCACATAAAATAAACAAAGAGTTTTTGGACTTTTCCGTTTCATATCAAATCATGTGAATTAAAGAAATACTATCGCGGCACCAAATAAAACATATAAATGTAAAAATTTAGATACAAATATTTGAAAAATCTACAAACAGGAATTCCTTAGACACAAATGCCATAAGTCAAAGCCACTAAAAGGATTTGAAAGTGTTCAATCAATACCTCCATTAATCGCGTCTCTAGCAAATAATGTCGTAACGCTCTTGCCTGAACAACAGGGTAGAAACATCCACTCCCATCATAGAAAAATCCTTTTTGTCCCACTCTGGCATTCAGCCACTTTGCCGAAGTCCTTCTCAGTAGCAAGAACCCGACTCTCGAATAGCCTCATGTACGTTAGAGAACCGAAAAACATCTCCAGTTTCAGAAGGCAGTTAATGGCATCTCTTTTAAAGCAATAATAAGGATTACCATTGACCCTGTATGCACCCGTTACCCATGTACCTCCCTCTTTCCCACCACATCATTCGCATTTCCAAGTTTCTTTCAGTTTCAGTACATTTCCTTTCCCCACAACTCGCTATTTCAGAAAACATCTATTTTGCACATCTAAAATTAGTTTTGTATAAGCCACTATCATTATTACTATTATTGTCAACATTATTATTATTATTACTTCTTTCTTTCTTTCTATCTTCATTTGAGTGATCTAAGGACCACACACGAATTTCAGTGCTTCCTGCTTTGTTGTTCTTTCTTTTTCTCCAGTATTCTTTCATCTTTTCACTATGTTTCCTTTTTCTCTCCTCGGACCATTTTGACCCTGTCTTCCTCGCCCTCTTTCCTAGGAATCCGTCCATTTTAACACTTTCCTCTTCAAAATCTCTCTGTTGCATCTTTTTCACTTATGTTGTTACTTTCCAAATCTTTCCTAACTTCTTGAATCCAGGCTATTGTTGACTTCTTGTCACAAAGATATTTAAAAATCTGTTTGGTTAACTTGTTGCTGTTCATTCTGTATAAGTGTCCAAAAAATAGCAGTCGCCTCTTTCGTAGTGTTTAATTTATGTTTTCTATGTTGTGATGAACTTCTTCATTGATTCTTAATTTCCATTCCTCTGTTTTGTTTTTTTTTTTTTTTTTTTTTGGAGGTCCAAGTACTTATCGAATGATTTTTATTTCTAGGACTTTAATTTGTAGTTCAGAACTAAACATTCACTGGATAAAGACATTCTGGTCTTATTACTGTGTTGTAGTGCTGTATCTTCAAATTTGTAAACAGAAAACATTTGTTGTAAACATTCCTAGTTATTCCACACATTCTCTCCATATTATGTACTCTTTCTTCTACAGCGAATTTTTCTAAGCCATTTCCTTGGGTAATTTCTCCCAAATTTTTAAATTTACTTACCCTCTTTATCTGTCCAATATCTGTTGCTAGGGATTTGGGAGCATTTCTTACTAAAATTTTATTTTTCTAGAGATAGTCTTAAACCTGTTTTGTTGGCTATTTCTTCTAAGAAATTTATTTGAATTCCAGCATTTGTTAGGTTTTTAGAAAGAATGGCGAAATCATCCACAAATGCCAAGCAGTGAACTTCAGTAGCTTTGTTTTTAGTTCCCAGACTCATTGGTGATAGTTTCTCTTATTTTAGTTTGTGTTTCCTTTTTCGTACTATTTTCTCTAGTACGCAGTTAAAGAGGCGTGGAAACAGGCCATCGCGTTGCCTAACACCTGTTTTTATGTCGGATGCCTTCGATATTTCACCCTGAAACTTTACTTTTGATTTCGTGTTTTTGAGCGTTTTACGAATAAGATTTGCTAATTTAGATTTGATGCCAAATTCTCTGATCACTTTACCTATTGTTTCCCTATCAATGGAGTTAAGTGCGTTTGTAAAATCTATAAATGTTACAACTATATCTTTGGAGTTTGTAAGTCTGTAATGAATTATGGACTTTTTGGTTGAAAATCTGTTCTCAGCAAGATCTGCCTTTCTAAATCCACTCTGATACTCTCCCATTGGCTATCAAGTATTTCTTCTACCCTGTTCAGTACTATTTATGAAAATATTTTATAACATACTGTCAACAAAGATATACCTCTGTAGTTATTTACATTTTGCTTATCACTTTTCTTGTCCAAGGGATGGATGACAGCCACTTTACAGTCTTCTGGTATTTTTTCAGTTTCCCATATTTCTTCAAACATGACCTGAAAGTTAGTTATAATTTTTGATTGAGACTATTTAATAAGTTAAGCTGTAATTGAGTCTTCTCCAATGGCTTTGTAGTTTTTCAGGGTACTTATTGCTTTTTCAATTTCTTAAGCTGTCGATCTGCATCTGTATTTTCATGGAAATCTGAAAATTCTTGCTTACAGTTTGGTTCTTCAAAGTTCAATAATTTTTCAAAGTACTTTCTCAGTATTTCACAATTCTGGCTATTGCTTAGGCCAACATTACCACTTTCATCTGTGAAGCAAATACTTGGAGATTGGTAGCCGTCTTGATGACTTTTAAACATTTGATAGAAATTCCGGGAACTATCTTTTACAAAGTTGTTTTGTACATCAAGCGGTTGTGATTTCTCAAAAGGGCTTTTAGCAGTCTTTATTTTTCTTGCTGTTCCTTTCCTTTGTATTCTAAATTCATCAAGGTGTTCAGGCTTTCCAGAACATTTCCACTTCTTCCACTGTTTTATTCTTTCTGTAACTGCTTCTTCACACATTTCATTCCACCAGCCTTTCTTCTTCAATTTTGTTGTCAAAAATACATTTTTCGCTGCCCTGTTGATTTCTTTCGATATTTCTTTCCGTTTCCTTGATTTAGTTCCTTTAATTTCTTCCTAAAATTATTATTATTATTATTAATCTTATCATGATCAATAACAGCAGATGTAATACTGTTACGATCAGTATTAACTTCAATAGTGTACAGTCAGTATTCTTCATTTAATATTTTAAACATATTGTAGCTGTGCGTTCAGCAACTGCTAAGCAATTATATAAAATGTAACAGTCAGCCAACCGGATGCACACAACTATTTTAAAAAAAACATTAACCGGGTTTCGACTGTCATCATGCACATCTCCTTCATCAACTGTAACACAACAACCACTGCCGTCAAAGTTCAAGAACAGTTTTGATGTAATTCACCGTGTTCTCAAAGCACTCCGTTTCAATTATTTTTCAAACATCGTCAAATGTAGGAAAGAAGGGGAAGTGTCGCGCCCCACCAGCCATGACTGAAGGTGTGACCAGCATGGTGCAGACAGGACGTTTACGATTTTGTGGGCTGAGGTCTGCTGATTTCCATTTAATGGGGTTAGAGGGAGAAATTTTCCTAGGATAGTTAGCAGAGATAATGTTGGAATGGAGTTTGTAGGGAGTGAGGAAAGGTGCAAACACCTCCATTTACAATTTAATATTTTGTTCTTCAGTAATTCTGCCCTACCCTGAGAAGTGTCGTACAGTGGCTTTTTATCCATCAATGATTACATCCCACCATCCAGAAACACCCATTTCCCGAGTACTACCGTTATAATTACAACGGAGAGCTTTTTTAGTGACACATCCCGACGATACCATCAAATACTCAAATCGATATGAGTGCTAGAAACCTCTCGTTCGTTCCTACACACAGAAAACAAGCATTTATTCCTGACTGAAAGTATCGCAGCTAGACGCTAGGAGACGTGCGTAAGGTGGTACTTGTTCCTATGTATATTCTGATACATAGAAATACTATTACTTTTTGCAAATTCTAGAGACAAACTCTACAGGGCTTTTTCTTTACTAACAGCTATAAAACTCAATGTAAGAACCATGGCTACATATTTATCGAAAAATCAGTGCCTACCTTGAATGTATACAGACCTTCCGTAGTTTACTAAATCATCATCGAACTTTCACTTTACAGTGACTTTTGCGAAGTACTGAGCTGCTTCCTCGTGATAACTGATGCTCTGACTGTGCGACTCACTCGCTAACTCTCGCAAAGCTAAACTCATCTGCTATTGCCAAGACTGCTTCCGACTGTCATTTATTACTCCTTTTTCAGTGTTTTGGAGAAGTTTTCTGTGCCAGAGTTGCTTTTCGTTGCTTCAATTGAAGGTCCTTTTGATGACCGAAATCATTCCATAAGTATCTTACTCCTCCTCAAACAGTTTACAATCGTCTAACATCCTTATTTTGGCGTCGGTTAGCTGGCTGTTGTTATTTCGATTGCCTACAGCAGTTTGTCGTCCCGGCAGTGTCCACGATTTTGGCGGCGTATTACTTGCGCCTGGGGTGTACACACCATTTACACTCGTCTGGTCTGCTTCCTGCTCGCCGTATGAAGATTGTCTCTACAGCGTCATGTATGTGCCTTTCCACTTTATGACGTTTCCATTCTTTGCATAGAGTCGATGACACTTCTTAAATCAACAACTTTTGACCTTTTGTATTATTAAATTTTCGTAGCCAGGACAACAGTGGTTAACGCATATCTCGATTACAGGTTCGTTATGGAAAGGGCATTGGCCAGCTGACCTACCTTGGAGAAGGTAGTAAGCCGGCCGCGGTGGTCTAGCGGTTCTGGCGCTGCAGTCCGGAACCGCAGGACTGCTACGGTCGCAGGTTCGAATCCTGCCTCGGGCATGGGTGTGTGTGATGTCCTTAGGTTAGTTAGGTTTAAGTAGTTCTAAGTTCTAGGGGACTTATGACCTAAGATGTTGAGTCCCATAGTGCTCAGAGCCATTTGAACCATTTGAGAAGGTAGTATTTCAAGATTTGGCTTAAAGAAGGTTTCCAAATTTCATCTTAAATGAACTGGGAAATCCGTGCGAAACATTAATTAAGTCCATCGGCACGGCATATTTCCGGGTGTGTGTGAGTACCTAAATTTACCCACTGTACCTTCTCGTTCAGAAGACATCACAAAATGCGGAGAAACAAGTAGTGTGGCATAATTTGATAGCACACACACTCCTATACTATTATACGACACTCATATTACGCCAGATACTTTCGTTGCAGATATCTAGGATTGCCGTCAGACTCACTGAGCATTAATTCTTTTGAGCAATGAAATAGAACGTCTACACAGAATGTCTCGTTGCCAGCATCATAGAGCGGATCTCAGCTTAATATACTCTGCCATAATATAAATTGCTATCATCGAAACTTCTCTTGTGTTAAACTGCCATCATATGCAGACACTGTAAGAGCATCTGTTGAAAGGTCGTCTATCTGGGATACCTCCATTTGCCTAGATCGTACTGTCCGAATACGTGACAGCCTGCTAATAAAAAGCTGCTAACATACTGCTTAGGTAGAAACATATATTGCAATTTGCACAAAGATGTGAGACCATACTATATCAATAAACTCGATTTAATGATTCACTGGGATTGATGTACAGATCACAGCTGCTTTTAAATGATAACGTCAAACGTCTTCCTTTGATGCTGCAATAAGCAGTAAGCGTTGTGCATATGCCACTCAGAATGTGACAAGTGAAGCATCCGTTTTAAATCTCACTGCGAATGCCACCCATTAATATAATACTCATACATCTGAAGTTCTAGTTACCATTCCAACTTCCATATTTATAGATAGCATTGTTAAGTTATCTACATCTATTAATGAAAAGTAATGAATTTCTACATATGTTTCTGAATTTACATAAAGATTAAATCATTATCTGTGGACCAAAAGTTTTAATTGAGATTATTTTATCTCTTGAGTCATCAATTAAATGTATTTCCAATCGTCATATAATATCATAAAAATATTCCAGTTAGTTTAAACGAATTTGTGTATAGTTAATGCCATAACTTCAAAATACTGTTATGAACAGTAGTACAGCTGTAGTATGATTGTACAAGGGTAATAATTGCTAAGTTCCAGTGAAGCTCAGTCTTGTAATGGTTAACTAGATCTTGTTGTCATTAATTTTCTAGTAAAAAGTCATACTGTTATTTGTAGAGCTCAAATCATTGGCACCAACTTCCCATATTAGAATCCAGAAATTAACTTTCGTTTGAATAGCTGTGTTTTGTAGGAGGTTTACTGACTTATCAGTTGCTGATTGCTGGTATAGCTCAAAATATAATTTGTCAGTCTGTTAGTATTCCTTGTCATATAATGAAAAGAAATATAATGATGTCACCATGTGATAGTAAGTGTGTTGTTGAAAGTTACATTTCATTATGTGTAAGTTCCTAGCGAATCTGAGTATCATTGAGACATACGAGGTAATTCTTTGAACTTTCGAAGGAAAACTGTTAAAATTACTCCAATAAATATAAAGGTAAATTGAGTTTTTAATCACGTATTGCTTACAGATAATACTCTAGCTAAGGACAGAACTGAACAACACTGGCTGTAATTGCAGATGTTTCTCCTATACACAGTATCTAATGATACTGTGTGACAACATAGCAAGTGTCATGTAGGACAATATCAAGAGATGAATTTGCTAATACTGACGCTGTTAATAACCCAGTTGTAAAAGAAAAAATAAATCATAGTGCTCTCTATAGTTTGGGGATTGTTGTCAGCTTTGTTGTGCATGTATGTTGCTAATCATCTAAATACCTAAACTTGTATTGGTACAGGGTTATTTTGTTCATGGTGTAAAGTATCCTTGTGTATCTGCATCCAATCCTACTGTAAATACCTAATGAGTCTAAATTATTTCGATTTTTTTCAGCAATTCATTTTTTCCACACCCCTGGCATACAACATGTGGCATAATATCACCCTTCCTAAAAAATTAAAACATAAGATTCGGTGAGGCCAAAGAATCAAGCTTGATGTTGATGTAGAATAACATGAACTCGTCCTGTAGGGTCGAAGGAAGACATACTAGAGTGCAGTTAGTTAATAATATAGTAACAGCATCTGATGCTTGTCCTAGTTCAGTTTCTCATAGGTATACACTTTGTTGTTTCTTCTGTTTCGAATACATACTTCAAATAAGAAGAATAAAGTACTAACGTTTTCTTTGTTGAAAATACTTGTTTTGGGGGCAAAATGTATAGAGTAGGTGGTGGTAGACTGTAAAGCTATTTAGAAGAAATTATCACTCTTACTAAGATTTGTCAAGTATTTAATTATGATTACAGACCAAAATTGTAGAGGTGTAAATTTTTAGAAGAGCTCCAATAAATTATTATTTTAATTAAATTTTTGAAGGTTATTAATCTGATAAACCTAAATACTTTGATTAAATAATTTTAACTTATCATTGAGATTAATCATAGTATGGACATGCAAAAATAACTAGAGAAATACAGTTTCACTTTTGAGATTTATTTCTAGATAGACAATATTTTTATAGTATTAGACATTGTAAAAGCAGAAAATATAATTCGTATAAAATAATACAATGCAGTAATAGTTCTGACTACTATAAGTGTATTTTGGTAAAAACCTTAGGATTGGTGGTGTCACACTTCATAATACTAATAAAAAGGATATTATCAGTTTAATTTCTGTTCTTATATTTTATGCTAAATGACTTTTATTCATGAGCAATAAAATAAACAATTGGAATTTTAGGGCTATAATGAACCTAAATATTTTTCAAATATTTTCCCTTACAATTAATGACTGACTGGTGAACTTATGATTTCTAATTTATGAGCAGGCTATGTCTGGTTGTAATGATGATTCACTTAAAACTTGCAAGGCTCCAGTAGTAATAAATATACTTCAGTACAATATAGTAGAACTATTAGAGACCACACCACACTCATATTGCTAATGATGAAAAAAATAATTCACATTGATACCCATCTAACCTCAGGAATTCAGAGGAAAGTAGAGCAACTACAAGTTTCTAATAACTTGGGTGTAACTGTTATAAACGGAATTAACACTCTTTCCCGTCCTACTGAATAATTCATTTATATATAAAATTTAAAACAATGACATTGTTGAGGCCATTAAAAGAAGAATGAAACATCCCATCGAACACACAACTTTTATTGAGATTTATTACAAGCTAATAGGGGACAAAATTGACCTCTATTCTATTCAAACGCTAAATAAAAATGTAATTAAATATGCAGGATGATTGTTATCATTAATGGTGACAGCAAGAGAAGCTTCCCAAAATTATATAATTAATTAGCAAGTGATTGATTCCTCTATAAGTGGGGTATGAGTCTTTCATCTTAAATAGACTACCTTTCTATAAAATAACAGTATGGTGCATGAGGAATGTTATATTTCATTCTAAAGGATGTGGTTTCATCCTTTTTATACAATATTTAATAGAGGTAATTTAATTGTGACTAAGGGTAATCCTTTGAACAGGTGTTCTATTAAATTTTGCCACCTAATAAGGAGGTGAAGAGAATTCTAGTTTCGTTTTTGTGTGTGTATTATTCTGTGAAATTATTTAATTTCTCCATTTCAAATGTAAAAGTTTAACCCTTAATATAAGTAAGTTGACTGAATTTTATATAACACCACAATTTATATTTAACTAATGTTAATTCATTACTTTAATTCACATAACTATTCAAAGACACTGGACACATTCTTCAGTACCGAATATAGTATTATGTAATAAAATAAATATAGTAATCTAATTAAATATTTTGTATTACCTAACATGTAGCAAGAAGCACCTCTGTAGCTGAGTGTTTAGCATAAATGCCTGCCATGTGTTGGATCTGTCTTTGATTCTGGTACCACCAAGTATTTTTCGTAGTAGCCTGGCAGGTATATGGTGCAATCGAAATTATTAAGCCAACTGAGGAGCTTTTTCACCAAGTAATAGGGAGTTCATGGTCAGCAAAATCTGCAAAATGGATGGGAGAGCAGTGTGCTGACAACATGCCTCTCCATACTACACTCACATGACACTCCAAGGCAGAGGACTACACAGTGGCTGAGAAAAGTCCCTTATGCCTCCATGGGCTGGCTAGGAGCTCTTTTGTAATTATATGATATAAAATAGATTTATTTAATTACATCTACATCTACATGCCTACTCTGCAATTCACATTTAAGTGCTTGGCAGAAGGTTCATCGAACCACAATCGTACTATCTCTCTACCATTCTACTCCCGAACAGCGCGCGGGAAAAACGAATACCTAATCCTTTCTGTTCGAGCTCTGATTTCTCTTATTTTATTTTGATGATCATTCCTACCTATGTAGGTTGGGCTCAAAAAAATATTTTCGCATTCGGAGGAGAAAGTTGGTGACTGAAATTTCGTAAATAGATCTCGCCGCGACGAAAAACGTCTTTGCTGTAATGACTTCCATCCCAATTCGCGTATCATATCTGCCACACTCTCTCTCCTATTACGTGATAATACAAAACGAGCTGAACTTTTTTGCACCCTTTCGATGTCCTCCGTCAATCCCACCTGGTAAGGATCCCACACCGCGCAGCAATATTCTAACAGAGGACGAGAGAGTGTAGTGTAAGCTGTCTCTTTAGTGGACTTGTTGCATCTTCCAAGTGTCCTGCCAATGAAACGCAACCTTTGGCTCGCCTTCCCACAATATTATCCATGTGGTCTTTCCAACTGAAGTTGTTCGTAATTTTAACATCCAGGTACTTAGTTCAATTGACAGCCTTGAGAATTGTACTATTTATCGAGTAATAGAATTCCAACGGATTTCTTTTGGAACTCATGTGGATCACCTCACACTTTTGGTTATTTAGCGTCGACTGCCACCTGCCACACCATACAGCAATCTTTTCTAAATCGCTTTGCAACTGATACTGATCTTCGGATGACCTTAATAGACGGTAAATTACAACATCATCTGGGAACAACCGAAGAGAACTGCTCACATTGTCACCCAGGTCATTTATATAGATCAGGAACAGCAGAGGTCACAGGACGCTTCCCTGAGGAACACCTGATATCACTTCAGATTCACTCGATGATTTGCCGTCTATTACTACGAACTGCGATCTTCCTGACAGGAAATCACGAATCCAGTCGCACAACAGAAACGATACCCCATAGGCCCGCAGCTTGATTAGAAGTCGCTTGTGAGGAACGGTGTCAAAAGCTTTCCGGAAATCTAGAAATACGGAATCAACTTGAGATGCCCTGACGATAGCAGCCATTACTGCGTGGGAATAAAGAGCTAGCTGCGTTGCACAAGAACGATGTTTTCTGAAACCATGATGATTACGTATCAATAGATCGTTCCCTTCGAGGTGATTCATAATGTTTGAATACAGTATATGCTCCAAAACCCTACTGCAAACCGACGTTAATGATATAGATCTGTAGTTAGATGGATTACTCCCACTAACCTTCTTAAACACTGGTGCGACCTGCGCAATTTTCCAATCTGTAGGTACAGATCTATCGGTGAGCGAGCGGTTGTATATGATTGCTAAGTAGGCAGCTATTGTATCAGCGTAATCCGAAAGGAACCTAATCGGTGTACAATCTGGACCCGAAGAATTGCCCGTATCAAGCGATTTGAGTTGCTTCGCAACCCCTAAAGTATCTACTTTTAAGAAACTAATGCTAGCAGCTGTTCGTGTTTCAAATTCTGGAATATTCCATTCGTCTTCCCTGGTGAAGGAATTTCGGAAAACTGCGTTCAATAACTTCGCTTCAGCGGCACAGTCGTCGGTAACAGTACCATCGGCACTGCGCAGCGAAGGTATTGACTGCGTCTTGCCACTTGTGTACTTTACATACGACCAGAATTTCTTCGGATTTTCTACCTAATTTCGAGACAATGTTTCGTTGTGGAACGTATTAAAGGCATCTCGCATTAATGTAAAAAATATTTGACAATACTCAGTGAAATATTTTCGTTATTATAACTGTTGTAGTTGTTGAGGTCTTCAGTCCTGAGACCGGTTTGATGCAGCTCTCCATGCTACTCTACCTTGTGCGAGCTGCTTCATCTCCCAATACCTCCTGCAAACGACATCATTTTGAATCTGTTACGGTATTCATCTCTTGGTCTCCCTCTACGATATTTACCCTCCACGCTGCCCTCCAATACGAAATTGGTGATCCCTTGATGCCTCGGAATATGTCCTATCAAACGATCCCTTCTTCTAGTCAAGTTGTGCCACAAACTCCTCTTCTCCCCAATCCTATTCAATACCTCCTCAGAAGTTAAGTGATCTACCATCTAATCTTCAGCATTCTTGTGTAGCACCACATTTCGAAACCTTCAATTCACTTCTTGTCCAAACAAATTATGGTCCATGTTTCACTTATATACATGGCTACACACCATACGAATACTTTCAGAAACGACTTCCTGACATTTAAATCTAAACTCGATGTTAACAAATTTCTCTTCTTCAGAAACGCTTTATATACCATTGCCATTTTATATCCTTTCTGCTTAGACAATCGTCAGGTATTTTGGTCCCCAAACAACAAAATTTATTTACTACTTTAAGAGTCCCGCTTCCTAATCTAATTCCATCAGCATCACCCAACATAATTCGACTACATTCCATTATCCTCGTTTTGCTTTTGTTGATGTTCATCTTATATCCTCCTTTCAAGACTTTGTCGATTACGTTCAGCTGCTCTTCCAAGTCCTTTGCTGTCTCTGACAAAATTACAATGTCATCGGCGAAACTGAAAGATTTTGTTACTTCTCCACGGATTTTAATACCTACTCCTAATTTTTCTTTTGTTTCCGTCACTACTCGCTCAATATACAGATTGAATAACATCGGGGAGAGGCTACAACCCTGTCTCAATCCCCTCGCAACCACTGCTTCCCTTTCATGCCCCTCGACTCTTATAACTGCCATCTGGTTTCTGTACAAATTGTAAATAGCCTTTCGCTCCCTGTATTTTACCCCTGCCACCTTTAGAATTTGAGAGAGTATTCCAGTCAACATTGTCAAAAGATTTCTCTAAGTCTACAAATGCTAGAAACGTAGGTTTGCCTTTCCTTAATCTTTCTTCTAAGATAAGTCGTAAGGTCAGTATTGCCTCATGGGTTCCAACATTTCTTCGGAATCCAAACTGATCTTCCCAGAGGTTGGCTTCCATCAGTTATTCCATTGGTCTGTAAAGATTTCGCGTTAGTATTTTGCAGCCGTGACTTATTAAACTGATAGTTCGGTCATTTTCACGTCTGTCAACACCTGCTTCCTTTGGGATGGGAATTATTATATTCTTCTTGAAGTCTGAGGGTATTTCGCCTGTCTCATACATCTTGCTCACCAGATGGTAGAGTTTCATCTATATCCTCTTCCATTTCCATAATATTGTCCTCAAGTACATCGCCCTTGTATAGACCCTCTATATACTCCTTCCACCTTTCTGCTTTCCCTTCTTTGCTTAGAACTGTGTTTCCATTTGAGATCTTGATATTCATACAAGAGGTTCTCTTTTGTGCTAAGGTCTCTTTAATTTTCCTGTAGGCAGTATCTATCTTAGCCCTAGAGAGATATGCCTCTACATCCTTACATTTGTCCACTAGCCATTCCTGATTAGCCATTTTGCACTTTCTGTCGATCTCATTTTTGAGACGTTTGTATTCCTTTTTGCCTCTGCTGCCTTCACTATTTCAGCCCTCAAAGCAAACATGTCTTCTTCTACTGCATTTCTTTGTACTACTGTTGTAGGTCTGGGCTTGGTGTCTACCTTGGCCACAATAATGCCTTCACTATGCTGTTTGCAGTAGCTTACACGCACTCCTATTTTTTTATTCATTATTAAACCTACTCCGGCATTACCCCTATTTGATTTTGTATTTATAACCCTGTATTCACCTGACCAAATGTCTTGTTCCTCCTGCCACCGAATTTCACTAATTTCCACTATATCGATCGTTAACATTCCACGCTCCGATCTGCAGAATGCCAGGTTTATTTCTCCTGATAACAACGTCCTCTTGAGTAGTCCCCGCCTGGAGATCCGAATGGGGGACTATTTTACCTCCGGCATATCGTAGCCAAGAGAATGCCATCATTATCAACCATATAATAAAGCTGCATCCCGTTGGGAAAAATTACAGCTGTAGTTTTCCCTTGCTTTCAGCCATTTGCAGTACCAGCACAGCAAGGCCATTTTGGTTAGTATTATAAGGTCAGATCAGTCAATCGTCCAGACTGTTGCCCCTGCAAGTACTAAAAAGGCTGCTGCCAATATTCAGGAACCACACGTTTGGCTGGCCTCTCAATAGATACCCCTCCGTTGTGATTGCACCTACGGTACGGCTATATCACTGAGGCACGCAAGCCTCCCCACCAGCAGCAAGGTCCATGGTTTATGTGGGGGGTTATTATAATTATAGACTTATTACTACAAATATATATTAATTTTATAATGCACTGAATTACATATGATGAAATATTTTGTAAATGGACGAATTGTATTAATTTAAATAAATTATAGTAACGCATTTTTCTTTTTTAATAATTAAATATTAAATAATACTATCATAGCATACAATATCTATTTAAGATATTGGTTCCAGGTTTATATTTAATATTTTAGTATGTAACAGAAATGTTGTTGTGGTGGTATGGATACTATATTTCCTTACTTATTTTGTAATTATTTTATAATTTTGCTTGTTAATTTCTTTTAAATATTTTGTTAAATGTGTATCTATTACCCTGAAATGGTTAGAGATATGACACTCTTATCAGTTCCAACTGTGGTGCTTATCACTTCCCTATTCATTACATTTCTTTATGACATTACATTAATGGTAGGCCTAGCTACCTATTTGGCAAATAATTATCAAACTCTGTTACGTTTGTTCTAATTCCATCAATGGAAGTGGAAGAACTGGTAGCATGATTCCATGCTGATCTTGTGTATGAGGATGGTAGCTATACTGCAAAGAGCTCAGAGATGCATTATGCAGTGGAGTCCTAAATATTAGAAGTGTAAGGGAACCTGTTTGCGCTCCTGTTCTCAACACGAAGTATGTTCTGTGAATGATGTGCTATCAATGATAATTTATTGAAAATTTTACAACTGGCTACTCTTTAGACATGTTGTATGTATGTTTAATACCTCTTAACTTAAAGCTTTGAAGCTTTTTTTCAATGAACGAACATTTATTTTTCGTTGATTACTCTTCTTCATGAATATTTTGGATATATCTGTAGAGTAACTGTTATGTTCAACGTTACAAAACTGTACCTGTAGAATAGCTATCGGTTAATGAACAGTGTATGCAACAGATTATTTGGCAGATCAGAATCAGAAAAATAAGAGAGCGCACGTATACAGTGAACGGATACCTGGAATACAAAGTTTTTAATACAAAATTCTAGCCACTCATCTAACATGGGGCACAATTACTGGTACACAGCAGTGGATCAAAATACTTACCACAAATTTGATTAAAATGTTGTTTAATTCTCTCCTTTTTACGTCCTATTTATTCTGAAAATATGCATAGAACACAATTTCATTGACACACTGTGTACTGTTAATAGGAAGGAAATGCGTTGTGAGAAATGAGTACTTAAGTTTGGTTTACCATGTATAACGACATCAATCTGCAACTGGTATTCTTGATCACCTAGAGCTAAGACCAGCCTGCCTATGTTGACAGAATGGAACAGAATACTACTGATACCAAGGTAGCCTTCACCGATATTGCACAAATGCAAAATGACACGCAACAAACACTTAACCATAGCTAGACATGTACAATGTAAAACAAACCAGAGATACATTACTGGACCATGAGAAACAGATCGAGGTGGCAAAGGAGATGGTGGGGTAATGGAGACTACATTAAATCTTTAAACCATACTGCAAGGCTAGTGCCTTTGGTCTGCAGTCGTATGAAAACATATTTGCGTTCACCAAGTGAAACGGTGAACTTAAACTGTACCTCGGTTGGCCTAATTTTTATGTTTAATTTACCGAATTTACCACACACAACTTATGAACCTTCTCCACAGCTGAATTCTGCCATCATCTAACTCCCACCTTCCAGAGCCGAGTAACGATTCGGCACACAATTTTAATGTGCGTATGATATTGAAACGGTCTACTCTCCAGTGTTGTAATAAAGATTAATTCTGTTCCTTTATTAATCATAATATACTCCACAGTTCCCTGAAGCAGTCAAATAATATGGACAGTAAGGAAATAAAGACAGCGAATGTTAAGTATGTTTTAAGGACGTTACAGGGATGTTCACTGCAAAAATTTCAAGCCATTATGTTCCTAAAATAGTCAACAAAAGAATTATTCCATTCAATGCACATCTCGCGAAAAGGCTGTGAGAGTAAAAATAGATACATTGGATCTTAGAGTGAACCTCCTCTCACCATTCGTGACAAAGAATACGAAAAGGGGGCTGAGTGACGGAGAAATACCCGCTACACGCCATTGGGTGGCTTCCGGCGTAAGAGCATACACTTTAAAGTACACGACACAAGAATCAAAAACGTCTCAGTAAACATAGGGTCGAAAATGCATACCTTAAGAGCTACGAGCAATTTTTCATCTCCGATATTGTGAAACAAATGTCTTCTACTGCAAGGTCTTTGCTTTCCACATTTTTGGAAGTAGTAGCATTGACAAGAAAAAATGTCTAGTATATATTTGCTCTAAAATGCATACCCCAAAAGTTATGAGCAATTGTTCGTAGAAGAGTTGTGTTTCCAAGTGGCGAAGATGGACCAGTGCTCATAGCTCTTAAGGTATGGATTTTAGAGTACATGTTAACTGGACTTTTTCTTGTTTTGGTCCACATTACCATTTCCCAAAATATGGAAAGCAAAGAACTTGCAGTTGAAGAGATTTGCTTCTCAGCATCGAAAATGAAAAATTGCTCATAGCTCTTAAGGTATGCATTTTCGACCCTATGTTTACTGAAACTTTTTGCGTCTAGTATCGTGTACTTTCAACTGTATGCGTTTACGCCATTAATTATGATACACCCTGTAGATGTCTGTGGAAATCAATGCCGTAAACTTAGTTGTATTCAGGATTGTTTCTCTGCGTCACGTAATCCGATGAAAGATTTCAGATAAATTCGAGTAAAACAAATGAGGACGCCATCATTAATGGGGTTTCCTTGGCGCAAAACACAGTCAGAAAATTCATTAGCGGTTCGCTGCCTTCCTCCTTGCGGTAGCATTTGCTTGGAGGCGACGAGCTCTGGATGCGAGATTAGACCGTTCCGTTATAAGGTTTCTCAGGCGGAAATGGCGGCTCTTCGGTAGAAGCTTGCGATGTTAAAGGATTTAAGATGAAAGGACTCTTGCGCCTTTGTTGCTTGCACTGGTGTCCTTTATCACACATCTGTCCTTTATGATACATCTCGAGCGGTCCTCTTGTTCTCAATAGCGTAGTGATATATTGTGTTCACGAAAGTGCAGCACGCATTTCTCTTAGCTAGATATCTCGAGCCCAGTGTTACAATACAATGTACAAATTTCACTACTGATTCAGAATATCGAGCTACGGAAAATATGTGTCTTTCCTTTATGGCTCCATGGGTGAAAGAGAAAAATTATTGCACGACGGTCGTGAAAGTAAATACATTTTCGAACCAAAAGAGGACATACTCATCAGTTTCTGCAAATATTTTGGCCGCATGATTGTGCATACCTCGAAACACTTTTAATGGACTAAACGTTTTTTCAAGTTTCTTTATCCACTTTGTGTTAACAAAGACTGCACGACGCGTTGGTGGCATGCCCTTTGTCACTAAACTGTGTATCAGTCATTATAACAATTCCTCCATTGCAGTTTACTGTCAGCCGCCTCGGATAGACGTTTTCGTGACGTTAATAGAACAAAAACTTTAATCACCACTCTACAAACATAGTAGATTTGTTGCCGGCTATTTATGTCTGTCCTTCACCTGTGGTGTGTGGCCTATTTCCTCCCACAGTTGCTCATACCTTTCACTTGTCAGACAGGGACATATATCCCCAACTCTATTTATTACGCTGCAGTAGCTTAAAAGAAACAAGCCTTCTGCATGCTGACTACTTTTTTTTATTTTGGTAGTGCATCCGTGAAGCGTTCTGCGTCAGTTAACAGGTAACATCGGAAAGTGGCGTGAAATATTACATGATTTTTGTCGTCTTTATGTATAGGTTATACTTTTAAAACATTTCATCGAAGTTTTTATAATAAAATGGAGAGTTACATTGTTTGTAACCCACACATCTTGTAGATTTCCTTATGCTGATTCTGTTTACGAAACTTAGTACTGTAACTAGCATTTTGTGTGTCTAAAGTGTCATTCGGTTTCATAAGTGTTGGGAATGTTCTCAGTTTTGCTTTCAACTGCTTTTTACTTCACTGTTGATATAAGTATTCTGTGTGAGTGTGTGTGCGAGTGGGTTTTTCTGCTTTTTATTCTTATGTTATTAATTTTATTTCATTCTATTATTGTGATTGGTACTTTCATTTACTTGTAATTTTGTTCTATTTTTTTTCTTTGTACACATATGCGAAAAATTCATAAAAAGTCATATATATTAATTAAATAAATTACTTTGAATGTAAATACTAATAGCAAAAATAAATGAACTGAAAATAAAATATGTTAAGAGTGCACGTACACACACACACACACACACACACACACACACACACACACACACATGTACATTAAACACACGTACATTAAACAAAGTAAAAGCAATTGATACTAAAATTTTGAAAGGTGATAACACTTACAAAAAGAAGGACACTGTAGGTACGGAAAATAATTCCATGTTCCAAACACGGAGTGATCACAAAAAAATCTCCAGGGATACAACCAGTTTTCCACATGAGAGGAAGCAGTTTGCTTACAAGTAATGAATCAGGTGCTCATCTGTAAGTACCATTCTTTCCATTTTATTACGAGAACATCCATGAACTATTTTAAATCTATAGCCCAGAAGTGCGATTGAAAAAAAAAACTGTTATTATTTTAGAACTATCGCTGAAGATGCCTCGTAACTGAAGTGAAATGTATCTGGAATCACGAGTTAAATAGAAATACGAGTATTAATGTGCAGTACGCAAAAAGCGTGTTTCTGTTAAACTACCGCTATTTATACAGAACAGCTGCGAAAATGGTCATCACAAGAAAACAGTTATTATGTTGTCACCCCAAACAACATTCATGTAAATGCTATATGCTGTACCATAAACACCTTGATCGAACGCTAGGACAAAGATAGGTGAGAACTCTTGTGTCCATGGATATTATGGCTAAAATTTCATTCTCGTCCTAGCTTACTTTGATAAAGAAGCAATCCCTACTGATGAAGATTGATGTTATAGCTGCTGTGCGTCTGACGATACTAGAAACTTTCAGATGAATATCGTTACACAGAATACCAATGGTACATAGGTCGATAGAACCATTATAATGAAAGACCACCGCCAAACAATTGCTGGAGATGCAATAACTGCACAGTGTGTAATGACTAGCACTACGGACAGCAATGACGCACTAAGGGTAGAAACAGGTACTTCCAAAAGGGCTAGTCCACGGTAAGACTGTAGGACTGTTCGCCTGGCTCTGACGAACAGACGCCTAACAGCAGTTGAGGCAGAAGTTGCAGGCAAACTGTCGCCACGGTGTGGATTACTGGAAACTGGTACAAATCTCCAGTGGGCATTATTTTTTTTATCGACGATAGCACACCACAGCCAACAGGGACTTATATGCAGGGAGATAATTATTGAATTATATGAAGAAAACGTATAATTAGTTACTAACTACGGTGTGCACACACTTTTTTGAACGTGTAAACGTCACTACAGATATTCGGATTTAGGTTATGGCATTTTCCGAAACGTCTACCATCATTGGCATTGATGTGGCGTAGACGAATGCTGAAATTCTGCTTGACCCGAAACCGTCGGCGACACACAGAATGGTTGTTTTCAGCTTATCAATGGTTTTGAGGCTATTGCTGTAAGCTTCATCTTCAATATAGCCCCACAAAAAGGAGTCGCATATGTTAAGATAAGGACAATGTGGCGGCAAATCGAGGCCAGAGCCAGTGGCCTCTGGGTAGTCCAGGGCCAGAATGTGGTTTCCAAATTCCTTTTCCAGAACATAAAACACACTCCTACTTCCATGGGTTCGAGCTCTGTCTTGCATGAACCACATCTTGTCGAAATCAGAGACACTTTGGATAAAGGGAATGAGATCATCTTTCAAAACCTTCACGTATCGTTTGGCAGACACCGTTTCATCAAGGAATATGGCACCGATTATTCTGTGAATGAGCACTGCACATCACACAGTCATCCATTGAGGGTGAAAAGACTTCTTGATCGCGAAATGCGGATTGTCAGTCTAGCAAATGCACCAATTTTTCTGATTGGCGAACACATCCAAATGAATGTGGGCCTCGTCACTAAACCAAGCCATTCATGCATAAACTAATTCCCATCATGCCCCGCGGTCAGCTTGAACGTTCTAACGCAAACCGTTTGTCATCCTGTAAGAAAGTTCCTAGATTTACCACTGCGAGAACGTCTTGACTCAAATTCGATTGCGGTTAATGTAAATTTGTATTCGAAGGTAGATCGCATAAGTTAAATAAGAGCGTTGCTTTGATTCAATCAATTTGTGGAAATATTCAAAACACCAAAATAATACATACACAAAGTTTTGTGTTAGCAGAAGAGTCAACACCGTGTTACGAGTGGAGGCCGAAATGCACGCGTTTTAGCTCAAGCAGGCAAGCGTGAGGAGGGGAGGAACTATACTGACGTGAGGTCTGGAACATGACAAGGAATGAGAATTCAGAAAGCGGACGTAATTAGTTTGATACTTAACTTTAATCCATTAATGATGAAGGTCGCTCTTGACGGTACATGATTCACAATATTATCTGTTCAGAATACATTCTTGAGGTAATTATAGTAACTGAATATGGCGCCTTGCTAGGTCGTAGCAAATGACGTAGCTGAAGGCTATGCTAAACTGCCGTCTCTGCAAATGAGAGCGTATGTAGACAGTAAACCGTCGCTATCAAAGTCGGATGTACAACTGGGCGAGTGCTAGGAAGTCTCTCTAAACTAGAGCTGCCGTGTGGCGGCGCTCGGTCTGCAATCACTGACAGTGGCGACATGCGGGTCCGACGTATACTAACGGACCGCGGCTGGTTTAAAGGCTACCACCTAGCTAGTGTGGTGTCTGCCGGTGACACCACACAAAGCACTGTTTTTTACCACTTCCATTCCAGCAAAGGCAAGAACAACGCTGAAACAACAACATTATATTACGGCGTTGCTATTTTGAAGCAAAAATGTTTTCCATCTTTAATTTTTCATGACTGATCAGTGAATAATAGAAAACAATATAATACTTTGGACTTGCTGTACTGTTAGTCAACAAAGAGAAACTGTATTCGATGTTGTCCTTTTTTATTCGACAGCGAGATCACGTGTTATTATACGAAAAAACACCTGTTAACTGTTCCTCACTGCTGTTCTAGAAGCTAGATACGATAGTAAGCTTTATAAAAAATATTTTCACTTTATCTCGAAATGGATTTAAGTATAAAGTCAGCACACAATCTTCTGGCCTCAACGAATGTCATTACTCACGTTTTTCCCCTTCATGGAAAAACGTTTTCAAAGATAATGAACTCTCTAGCTTTTGGTTGGGTGCGCTTTGTGAGTATGAAGATTTGTCTAACAAGGCAATCCAACATTTAATACCTTGCTTATCACTTACTTATGTGAGCAAACCTTTTCTGCTCTTTGCAGTGAGGAATCTCAAAACAAAAATGTGAAATCAGGCCTAAGATCGATGGTCACAAAACTTATTCCAGTTTTCTATGAAATCATAGAAGATTACAAAGAATTCCATTCCTCACATTATT
Organism: Schistocerca nitens; assembly: GCF_023898315.1. Lineage (NCBI taxonomy): Eukaryota > Metazoa > Arthropoda > Insecta > Orthoptera > Acrididae > Schistocerca > Schistocerca nitens. The sequence continues at coordinate 637,332,301 of NC_064619.1, read as the reverse complement.
TTTCATGTGGATTTCCTTAAAAAATGATTTTCACTTACTGTACAGTATTACTGTACTGTTTCTCTATTTCTGTAAGTTACTGTACGTAATTTTCAGTTAAGATATTGTTCAGTAATCAATAATCATGTCTCTTTAGAATAAATTACATATTTCATTATTTTTCTTCATCTTTCTCTTTTCAGCGTTAATTCTAATTAGCACATTTTTAATACCAAATAAATTTCAAATACCATTGGAAGGTTGTTTGCAGATCACTTTCCGAATAAACAGGGGATCCTTGTTATCGGAAAGTTTTGAGATCCACTGGTCCAGTACAAAGATTTTTGTGAAATTGCACGTCTCTCATTCATCATCTGATGTGCTTGTTCTGAAATTATGTGTTAGTCTCCAGCAGTTCAGAACACAATGTTATCTACACACATTAAGGTCACCGGTTTCTATACTACTTAGAAACTAACAATTTACTTCAATTGCAATGAGAATCTGCCCGTTCGTTGATACATAGTTTGAAATAGTGAATATATAATTGTGTTTTCAACAGATATCTGAGTGCATGCTAGCAGGAAGCTGTCATTAGCGATTCAACTGGTTTAGGAACGAGAAACTTTGTTTCATTTCTCGTAGTTTGCAATCTATCCTATTCACAATGCTTTTTGTGGTGTCACCGCCAGACACCACACTTGCTAGGTGGTAGCCTTTAAATCGGCCGCGGTCCGTTAGTATACGTCGGACCCGCGTGTCGCCACTGTCAGTGATTGCAGACCGAGCGCCGCCACACGACAGGGCTAGTCTAGAGAGACTTCCTAGCACTCGCCCCAGTTGTACAGCCGACTTTGCTAGCGATGGTTCACTGTCTACATACGCTCTCATTTGCAGAGACGGCAGTTTAGCATAGCATTCAGCTACGTCATTTGCTACGACCTAGCAAGGCGCCATATTCACTTACTATAATTACTATCTTCAAGAACGTATTCTGAACAGATAATATTGTGAATCATGTAACGTCCAGAGCGACGTTCATCATTAATGGATGTTAAGTATCAAACTAATTAGGTCCACTTTCTGAATACTCATTACTTGTCATGTTCCAGACCTCACGTCAGTATAGTTCTTCCCTCCTCACGCGAGCCTGCGTGAGCTAAAGTACGTGCATTTCGGCCTCCACTCGTAACACGGAGTTGGCTCTTCTGCTAACACAAAACTTTACATCCCATCTAAGCCAGTCAGCTGTTTCTCTTTTCACGAAATTTTATTTTGAACACGTCATTTCATTTTCTCTGTTAAAACTACGGTACTTTATCTTTTCTGCGATATGATTTCCGGAATCAAGAAATTTCCTACTGAAGGACTCTTTTTCCATTCTATCTCTTATTTCACGCAAGAGATTGCGTTCGCTATCCAGTGATGTGATGTATTTCTGTTTGTTTCTTTCTTACGTTTTTTACGGACTCTCTCATCAAGGTTAAGCTCTCGATCCGTAAGGTGATATTATTTGTAGTAAAGATCTTTGAAGTATTAAAAATCATTTTTATTGACTTACAAACGTGAATCACACAAGAAGTTCACGAACTAGCACTATTCAGCCCCCGAGAAGAGACGACGGTGCCCTAAACCGTTTTTACGGCGGCCGCACTTGAATAGAACATAGCCAGGAGAATGCTAGATGTGGTGCTGCAGCCACAGTAATTTCATTGGTACGTAAGAGAATTTATTGAATACGTTGATGCACCAACTTCTCTCCTCCCGAACAAGCCATGAAGACCCAATGGTACCGACCGTGCCATGTCATCCTAAATACATAGGCGTCACTGGGTGCGGATGTGGAGGGACATGTGGTCAGCACGCCGCTCTCCCGATCGTTAGTCAGTTACGGAGACCGGAGCCGCTACTTCTCAATGAAGTAGCTCCTCAGTGTGTCTCACAAGGACTGAGTGCAATCAGCATACCGGAAGGTCACCCATCCAAGTGCTATCCTAGCCCGACAGTGTCTAACTTCGGTGATCTAAAGGGAACCGGTGTTACCACTGCGGCAAGGCCGTTGGCGATGTAGCAACTTACTCTACCGGAAATGATAATTATTTATTAATGAAGGTAATGTCATTACGAGTGTATCAGATCTAAAATTTTGTTTCATTTCCGATTATTAAAGGAAGGACACATCAATGTGCAGCAGAGAACCTTGTTCATTCCTCTTCTTTCGGGATTAAACAACCACATACATCAGCATACCTTGCACTTTGCATTTCTTGTTAACGTGAAAGTACTGTATTTCAGAATTATTTCCTGTAATGGCTGACGAGGAAATGGGGGAGCTTCATTCAATCTTGGTTCGGCCAAGTAAGCGTTCAGGTCCTGTGGCAGTCTCTTCATCTCACAGTAGCAGCTGCACTAATACTTGAATTACTTTCTGAATAAATTCCTGTCTCTGTCTTCCCCTACAGTGTCTTGCATCTACACCTTTACAATGACATTGAAGTTACTCCCTCATACATAACCTATGGTCTAGTTTCATCAGATAGGCACCGTTGTTTTCCATATACGTCTTTCTGCTTCAGTTCTCAGGAGAAACTGATTTCTAGATTCATCGGTCAACTCAATTTTAACATCTTTCCTTAACACTGATGGCTGACCCCATGCCACTCTATACCACATTTTCATAACGCTACATAGCATAGGATGATACGGCGGCCGGTCTTTACCGCGTCATCTTCAGCGAAAGGTCTTTATAACACTACATCTGGAAACCTTCGCTTCACTTCTTTTCCCGTTGTGCCGCAGTTCACAATACTCGTATTTTATAAACTTTGGAAAAGTAAAATTTGCGGTGTGCCTTGAGCATGTGAGTGGGTTTGTGTGCGAGTTTGTATCGGTGGGCGTGTGAGAGAGAGAGAGAGAGAGACAGACACACACACACACACACACACACACACACACACACACACACACACACAGAGAGAGAGAGAGAGAGAGAGAGAGAGAGAGAGAGGGAGAGAGAGAGACACAGAGACAGAGAGAGAGAGGCAACAAAAAACAGAGAAAGAATTTTCCACAGTATTACGAGAAGTCTGTGCGGACTGATTCTCGATTTTACTATATAAAACCTAAATCATCTGTATTTTACACACACCCATGCAGATAGTGTAAAGAATAGTCACTAACTGCATCGAGTTCGAGTGCCCCAAAGCACCTAAAAGTTATAAAACTATGCTTGTTATTTCGTAAAAACCTCGTGTAAAAAGTAATAAATTTCTTAGCACACACCTGAATGTTAGTGTACGGCATCTTCATGGAGCTAAGATTTCAGCTGTTCTGTTTCCCTTAAGCTAGGTTCAATATTGATAACATTTCATTCCGCTTATTCACAATTTTGTTCTCACCGTCACGCGGCTTATCATTCAAACTAAGCAGGAACAATCGTTCTTCATGGTCCATATCTGCTGACGGAGAACCACCCTTTTGCTGGAGACAACTTCCATTCTCCGCTCCGAGCTTCAAAGGGATTCAGGGAAGCGTATATGTCTGGCATGACGGCCAAAGGGCTCCAATATTCCACAGATACCGCGCTCTGTTCTGACTTGGTAGGAATCTCAACTGGCAACAGCCAAACACGAAACCTTGTTCATACTTAGAATTGAACGTAAATTTCTTGCCAAACTTTCGTGCTCACTGACGTACTTTAAAATTTTGTTGATAAGGTGATGTAGCTCATAAGTTTCTTCCAGAATGCTTCAGTCTGGACAATACAATGTGTCACGAACCTACATGATTAGATTTAGACAATTCTAGGCTATGTACTTTAATATCACGAGATAATGTTTAGAAATGAAGTATTAGCTTCCAGTGGCCGTCAAACCGTCTGTAACAGTGCAATTGTTAACTCGCCAGAAATCTCCACATGTTCTACTAAAAAATGTTATTTTCTAACGCATTTCGGGTTGTGCTTATTAATGAATCAGACATCTTCTCCTCAAATTATTCTTTTTCGAAATATTCTTCTTTGAAATTGTCCAGCTGTCTGTGCCTTAAATGGCATATCTTCTTTCTCCCATTTTTCTCTTCACTACGATTAATTTCTTCAAATTGCGAAGACGTTATTTACAGAGTATTTTTCTGTGCATTCGTTTAGCTTTCCAGGCACCGTTTCAGCTGTACCGAACATTAAATAAGCGTCTTCAAGTTACTATAAACAGTATTGCTCCACATTGTACAACCAGTCGAGAACTCTCAGCCGGCCGCTGTGGCGGAGCGGTTCTAGGCGCACCAGTCCGGAACCGCGCGATCGCTACGGTTGCAGGTTCGAATCCTGCCTCGGGCATGGGTGTGTGTGATGTCCTTAGGCTAGTTAGGTTTAAGTAGTTCAAAGCTCTAGGGGACTGATGACCTCAGATGTTAAGCCCCATAGCGCTCAGACCCATTTGATCCATTTGAGGACTCTCAATACACTGCCCATCGTGGACACACCATAAACGGACGTGTACTGTTTTTGAAAGGCCACACCACAAATCTCGATTCGACAGGTAGTTATTTGTTATGAAATTTAGACTTTTGGTGAACAAGTGCCTATCACGCAATACCCACTCCAGAATATTTACCACTGGGGTATTCTTTTCTGCCTAACAGTATCTTATAGCAAAATACTTGGATCAAGATCGTCGACTGGCAGAGTGACTTCCATCAAAAATACATTAACGGGCAAAAAATGCAACACCGAAAGTAATTAATGTAGAATAATGAAATTTAGGGAATACATTTGTCTTGGTAACGTATTTAAGAGATTAATGTTGCACGTTCAGAGGTTGATTTAGACCCGAGATACGGCATCAATAATTGGCGAAACCGCCAGAATGGTGAATGCAAGCATGCTAACGTGCATGCGTTGTGTTGTACAGGAGCCAGGGATAAGTTGCAGGTATGGAATTCCATGCTTCTTTAACTTGGTCGGTTAGTACAGAGACAGTTAATGCTGTTTGTGATCGATGCTTAAGTCGTCGTCCGATGATATCCGATATGTGCTCAATTGGAGACAGATATGGCGAATGCAGAGGCTATCCTATTGGATAGCACACCCCCCCCCCCCACCCCCCATCCCCCCGGAGTGATGTCCATGAATGGGAGCACAGCAGATCGAATCACTAGATTGATGCAAAAGTTTGCAGTCATGGTGCGTAGGATAACCACAGGAATGTTTCAGCTGTCATACGAAATCGCACCCTCGTGTAGCTCCAGTGCGTCTAACACATATACAGTACCCGCCAGCTGGTCTCCTTCTAACCACCACACGGCCATCACTGGCGCCGAGGCATCATCTTTCAGATGCAGAAAAACGCCTACCAACTTCCGATTATGTCGCAAAACTCCTTCTTGGTCTTGTGGTTTTATTCCGTCGGTGTATTAGGGGCTCACTATGCAGAATAAACACACAAACCTGCTGATATCTCAGTCTGCACAGAATTCAACATCTGTATCTATATAAATAAACTGAAGCCACTGCATGGTACATGACAGAGGATACCTTACACCGCAGTTAGTCAATCCAGACAATCCCTTTCCCACTCCCACACGGAGCGAGGGAGAACCGACTACCTGTATGCCTCTGTGCAAGACATAGCTTCTCTTATCTTGTCCTCACTGTCCTTCTGCAAAATGAACGTTGGCGGCAATGGAATTGCCTGCACTCAGCCGAGAACGACAGCTCTGTCAAATTTCCCAATAGTGTTTTATGAATAAAACGCCGTCCTCACTCCAGGGATTCCCATTTGCGTTTATACAGCATTTCTGTAATATCTGGGTGTTAATGGAAGCTACTGGTAACCAATTTCCCCGCACACTTCTGAATTGCTTCGGTATCATCGACTGATTCAACTAGGCGGGTATAGCGAGCAAGTAACCAAGAGCTGTTCACGCAAATTTACTACGTGCTGATCCCTTTGAGCAGGGTCCACTCACATTAATGTAACCACCACTTACACTATGTGATCAAAAGTATCCGAACACCTGGCTGAAAATGACTTACAAGTACGTGGCGAACTCCATCGACAATGCTGGAATTCAATATGGTGTTGGCCCACTCTTAGTCTTCATGACAGCTTCCACTCTCGCAGGCATACGTTCAATCAGGTCCTGGTAGGTTTCTTGCAGAATGGCAGGCCATTTTTCACAGAGGGCTGCACTCAGGAGATGTATCGATGTCGGTCGGTGAGGCCTGGCATGAAGTTGGCGTTGAAAAACATCCGAAAGGTGTTCTGTATGATTCAAGTCAGGACTCTGTGCAGGCCACTTCTTTACAGGGATGATATTATCGTGTAATCTCTCCGCCACAGGCCGTTCATTATGAACAGGTGCTCGATCGTGTTGAAAGATGCAATCTAAATCCCCGAATTGTTCTTGAACAGAGGGAAGCAAGAAGGTGCTTAAAACATCCATGTATTCCTGTGTTGTGATAGTCCCACGCGTAACAACAAGGGGTGCAAGCCACCTCCATGAGTAACACGACTCCACCATAACGACTCCGCCTCCGAGGTTTACTCTTTGCACTACAGACGCTGGCAGATGACGCTCACCGGGCATTCGTCATAACCACACCCTGCCATTGGAAAGCTACATTGTGTACCGTGATTCGTTATCCCACACAACGTTTTTCCACTGTTCAATCGTCCAATGTTTACCCTCCCTACACCAAGCTCAGCGTCGCTTGGCATTTACAGGCATGATGTGTGGCTTATGAGCAGCCGCTCGACCATGAAATCCAAGTTTTCTCACCTCCCGCCTTAACTGTCATAGTACTTGCTGTGGATCCTCATGCAGTTTGGAATTTCTGCGTGATGGTCTCGATACATGTCTGCCTATTACGTATTACGCCCATCTTCAACTGTCGCCGGTCTCTGTCAGTTAACAGACGATTTTGTGCTGTACTTGTCCCTTCACTTTGAAACTTCACTGTCACATCGGAAACAGTGTACCTAGGGATGTTTAGCAGTGTGGAAACCTCACGTGCAGATGTATGACACAAGTAACACCCAATCGCCTGACCACGTTCGAAGTCTATGAGTTGCGCGGAGCGCCCCATTCTGCTCTCTCACGATGTCTAATGACTACTGCGGTCGGTGATGTGGAGTACCTGGCTGAAGGTGGCTTCACAGTGTACCTAATATGAAAAGCATATGTTTTTGGGGTAGTCCGGATACTTTTGATCACATGGTGTATGTTCGACGTCAACGTACAATAACGACGCAGTTTCAGTGCTCGGTATGTAATGTGTGTAGGATGGAGGCGGAAAACAGTGTAATCGCTGTCGTAATGCGGAAAAGGAGTGGCTTACATGACGTCAAAAGGGCAATATCATTGGCCTTCGGGCCAATGGTACAAGTTTCTCCGAAACGACCGCCTTGATAAGAGAATACCGTACATGGCAAAATGTAGCGATCCAAAGCCGGCACCGAAGAAACTGAGGTGCGCCATGGATCATAGATTACGGTCTCAAACGACGGCTGTGGAGATGTTTACGGGCGAACAGACGGGCAACTGTTGACCAGATGACCACCCAGATCAACCAAAGGGTTACGAACACCATCTTCTCAAGACGGTTCAGCGAATGTGCTGCGTATGGGCTTCTGCAGCCTGGTTCATGCACCCAAGGTGACTGCTCTTCATCAGTAACAAAAGCTAGACTTTGCACGCCGATAGGTGGCCTTTTCAGGTGGATCACGTTCCATGCTCACTTGGACAGATGACTGTTGCCGTGTACGGTCCTTCAACAGTCGTCGGAACGGCCTCGAGAATGTTTTCGTGGCACTTCCTGGCTGATGGCGTTGATTTTGTAGATACAATAGATGGACACGAGACTATTCTTGGTGATCATGATCATCGTTGGATGCAGTTTTTTTTTCCTTCGGCATCAGTAGGATAATGCAACGTGTCACTCAACTCGGAAGTGAAGTGGGTGGTTCAAAGAGCACCAGAAGGAGTTTACATACTCCCCTGTCCACCAAACTCCCCGAGGATGCAAAACATGCGTTCTACATTGCTTGTAAACGCTGACTAAAAACTAGTTGCTGGGGTCAGACGTGTTTCGTCCCAAGGAGGACAATTCAGCAAGTGCTGGAGGAGCAATGGTGTGAAACGGCTGTCGCTTCGGCATCCAACTGCAGATTGGCCATCAATTCGTTAGACATGGACAAAGCATTTGACAGGATCCGACATAGCTATCTGCTACGTGCAGTGTCGAAAATGGGAATGAAGCCTTTTTTTTAAAATATCATCAGGACTCATGTAACTTACAGAATTCTTGTGAAAGGAAATGCACAGCAAGAATTCCAATCCTAGCGTCGATACGGCAAGCCAGCCCGTATCGATGCAACTGTTCCCTATATCCGTCAAGCCTCTTCTACGATCACTCTTTCTGAAGCTTGCTGGAGCTAAAAATGGAACCAACAAATACATACGTAGATGTGCATGAGTTATCCAAACGATCTCATGAAAATATGGGTTGTGGATCAACATACGTTTACTGTTTTGGAGCTAAAATGAAAGTAGGTTAGTCTAGTATTTTGCAGTTAGGCATAAGCGTAGGATACGTTGAAATTGGGTCAGTAGAACAAGCAGATAACGTGTAACTTCTGGGGATACTGTTTAGCAAATTCCCTTCCAAGGCAGCGGTCTGGAATTGGTACTTGAAGCTCAACAGTCTCCAAGCGGTATTAAGATAATTCCACTCCCTCTCTAGATATAGTACAAAAATGACGCTGGTAAATGTAGCTGTACTCCCTAAGGTGTACTACCTTGCAAATTTTGCCCATTGCCTACAACAATAGGAAAACGCACTGAGGCTGCTCTATGGTGGTTCGTATGGAGGGGGCGTATCCTTAGGGTTGAGTACCAAACCATGACTCTACCTGAAAAAAAAGGTAATTTACGGCTCACCAACGTCAGGGATAAATGCAGAGCTCTGTTGATATCTAGAGCGACAAAGGCCCGAACAGCAGGTGACGGAAGTCTCACAGCATACGTTCTGAGCGCAGTGTCTGCTCCAGATAACAGGGTGCCACCTGTGCTCGGCCATATTAATTATAGGCTATCGCATAATAAAACATATATTATTGATAATAGCTACATCAGACAAAGTGTAAGCAAACACACAAGCAAAGAAGTCTATGAAGTGGTGACAGACGATAAGTGTGTAATCAAATTAGCGAACAACTTTCCACAAGTCACTTGGAGTACAATTTCGCGAAACATTAAGTTAAAGCCTAGCCGTCAGACGTAAGAGCTGTGTCGTACAGCGCTATATACACACCCTAAGCATAAATGTGCGTCTGTTCAGGATCAGCTTGTCAAACAGTGACCAAAGCTTGGACTGTCAGCAGACTGATACTCTAATTCACAGTTTTACGTGCGGCGGCAATGGACAAGACATAAACTTGCCAACATGGATCGTACGTCTGAAAACAATATAACTTTGGAAAAACGGTTACAGATATCAGAAACGGCATTCAACCCGCTGGTTAACGGGTAGGTTCATTGAGTTCACTGAGAGCAAGCCTGGGATAGAATTTCGATACGACATGACGCAAGAGTACAAGAAAATCTCCCCACAATAAAAATGTAAGACAAAGATGGATGGTTATTTGCAAGCCGTTTTGAACGAAACGAGCTCCGAGATAGTATCTTATTGGCCTCTAGCACTACCCTAGAGCACTACATACGGAGTTTGATTTAATACAAGCATTCATATCTTAAAAGAATGATATATATTTTCAACATACTTTTATATTCACATAAGGACTATGTTCAAATTTTGAGAAAGTCTGTTCATTTATAGGTGCACAGCGCAGCTGAAATGTCTTTAGAACAATTTCTTATTTTTGGGGTGGGCCGCAGTGGCCGAGCGGTTCTAGGCGCTTCAGTCTGGAACCGCGCGACAACTACGGTCACAGGTTCGAATTCTGCCTCGGGCATGGATGTGTGTGATGTCCTTATGTTAGTTATGTTTAAGTACTCCTAAGTTCTAGGGGACTGATGACCTTAGATGTTAAGTCCCACAGTGCTCAGAGCCATTTTCTTATTTTTGGAGGAATGTAAAGACATATTTTAACTCCCAGGAAACAGGCATTCCTGAAACCACCATTTCTGTTTAATTGGTGTAATACTATTCGAAAAACAATGAATAAGGAGCACCTGGAGAGTGCCTTCGTCAACATGTGGAACCAAGAAGATGGAAATGTGCAGCTTATGGCGAATGGCGCACCCCAAGAAGCCGAAATAGTTAATAAAATAAAAATGAGGGAAACGACACACATTGCTATCAGGATATAATTGTGGAATCAAACGGGATTCATCTCTTCGAGAAGACAAAATTGAAGCCGTCACGAGACTGAAAATGTTCCCTGCAGTGAAGATCATCTCATAAAAAAGAAGTTGTTAAGAAAGTCTTTTAAAAAGTGTTTAAGGTGAAGAAGAAATATTGATTCGTGCTCTGTTAACATTAAGTCGTGTGAATTAAAAAGGAAGTGTTTCGGTGATTAATCCTAATCGCTTAGCTAAGATGTTTGGGTTTAATTCTCACTGAAAACACGTATTTTAAACACACACGAACAAATCTTCTTCGCCTCTAGTAATAATAAGTGAAGAAAGTCTGGTTGCACCGTAGTTCAGAATCTCCATTATAAAGATTATATCCGTTCGCTAGCTACTGGGGCAGAGCCGGATTGGATTGGGTCATAGCCGAGGCGGAAGTCGCGCCAGACAGAAACTCTGTAGCCAGTGTACTTCCTCACACTAGGAATTTAATTTAATTTAATGAGCGAATGGTCATCTAAGGACACAGGGCAGTAGCTGAAAAATTTTGTGCTGAAATGGGATTCGAGTACGGATCTCTTCTGTCATGGTATCTTATCCAGACGGAACGATATACTTCGATCATTCTGTTATTTTCCCCAAGACTGCAAAGCCCTCTAGGTCTCCATGAAAGTAACGTATGTGGTTTAGAATCCTGGTCTCGCACAAAAATGTTCATTGTTTTACTTGAAGCCCTAGCATATGCACACCACACTGCTGGTCATAGATAATTTTCATTTTTATATTTCTTCGTCTCTTGTCAACAATAACGATAGGTGCCACTATTCCTAGCCAAACACGCGCACATCTCACTGCTGATGAGCAAGCAATTCGTGAGTAGGAATTAACGGCTGTACGTGCCTAGTTTGACTACACATCAGGCAAAAGAAGCCTCATTGCAAATTCAAACCTCTCGCTGCTGGTATAAATAATTCGATATTTAACACCTGATTTTACTTAGTTAACAATCTCTTAGTTAACGCGTTGGGTTCGAGTCCCTGTCACAAAACATTACATCGTGGCACTAATTTTTAAATGTGTGCACACTTTGTAACTTGAAATTATATTAATTTTTATTCGTGGTTGGTTAATAGGGAGACACGGGCTTGACAGGATTAAGACACACAGCACTTTTCACTGGCGCAAACTTGATACCTGCCGGCCGAAGTGGCCGTGCGGTTAAAGGCGCTGCAGTCTGGAACCGCAAGACCGCTACGGTCGCAGGTTCGAATCCTGCCTCGGGCATGGATGTTTGTGATGTCCTTAGGTTAGTTAGGTTTAACTAGTTCTAAGTTCTAGGGGACTAATAACCTCAGCGGTTGAGTCCCATAGTGCTCAGAGCCATTTGAACCATTTTTTTTGAAACTTGATACCAACTGACTCTTTGTGGCTAGTAAACAATGGCAAACATTGCTGTGGTCGAGTCTCGGTCAGAAACGAATACTTCGCTTAGTTACATGGCTCGTGTTTATCTTCAATCAATAACCCAGGACAAAAAAAGTTCGTTATGTTGTTTAAAGTTCAAACATGTACACAAATAATTGCTGCTACGAGTACAGAAAACTCACTGCTGATGTAATGATAATTTTGATATTTCCATAGAGCACTTGCCGCTGTTGATGGTGTTGTTTATAACTGGTTAACATTCACTTAATGACAAACCATTCACATCAGGAACGACGTTTCACAGGTGTGGGAAAATCTTTAAAGAGCAAAATTGGTTCGAACTGTCATAGAACTTTAGGAATCCACATTTGTCTCAAAACCCCTTGTTCATAAAAATATTTAATTTTGTCTAAAGGTTGCCGGTATGACTTGGTGTTAGTTAACTCAAATTCTAATGAGTATAGTAGTAATTTTAAAATGCCACTTACTGTAATAAAATTGAGATTACAAATGTTAAGAACTGTCTCATCTCTAATTACGCGTTATCTAGTATTTGCAATATCGTGGTGCTGATTTATATTTGGACCGATTACCTTAAAGAAGAGTGTTCTATAGTGATCTGTTGTGGTATCTATTTTGTGTAGACAAACGACTGTACTGCAAAGAGATTAGAGGATTTGCAAGACACGTACGTAATGTGGTTGGACGCAAATCAGGCAAAACGCAGTTCAGGTCTTTCGGATACTTTTGTGTATGCTAGTACGAACATCCATTTCAATAATATGTATGGATATAACAATTCACGTGCAATATTTGCCATGTTATTGTATCTAGAAAACGTGACTAAGCGAATTCTTTCCTTGTGAACTGGTGTCATCGAATGTGGATGTGGGTGGACTTGGAGTCAGCACAGTTCTATGTCTACATCTACATCAATAATCCGCTGTCCACCGTCCAGTGCGTGGCGGAGGGCACCCTGTACCACTGCTAGTCATTTACTTTCCTGTTCCACTCGCAAACCGAGTGAAAAACAGCTATCTACATTGCCTCTGTATGAGGCCTAATTTCTCGTGTCTTACCCTCGTGGTCCTTACGCGCAGTGTATGTTGGCGGCAGTAGAAACGTTCGGCAGTCAGCTTCAGATGCCGGTTCTCTAAATTTTCTGAATAGAGTTTCTCGAAAAGAACGTCGCCTTCCCTCCAGGGATTCCCGGTGGAGGTCGTGAATCATATCCTTGACACTTACGTGTTGTTCGAACCGACTGGTATGAAATACAGCAGCCCGCCTTTGAATTGCTTCGATGTCTTCCTTCCATCCGACCTGGTACTCAAGAATAGGTCGCTCCAGCCTCCTACATGCGGTCTCCTTTACAGGTGAAACACTCTTTCCTATAATTCTCCCAATAAACCGAAGTAGACCATTTGCCTTTCCTAACACAGTTGTCATATGCTCGTTCCATGTCATATCGCTTTGGAACGTTACGCCCAGATATTTAACGACTTCACTGTGCTAAGTAGGACACTAGTAATACTGTATCCGAACATTACAGGTTAGATCTTGGTACTCATCCGCATTAACTTACGTTTTTCCACATTTAGGGCTAGATGCCATTCATCCATGAACTGGAAATTTGTCTAAGTCGTGTTGTATCTTCCCACACTCATTCAACTTCGACTACTTACCATACATCACGAATTATCAGCAAACAACCGCAGATTTCTGCCCACCCTGTCCGCCAAATCATTTATGTATATACGGAACAACAGCGGTCCTATCACACTTCCCTGGGGCACTCCTGACGACACCTGTGTCTCTGATGAACCTACTCGCCGCCGACGACAACATACTGGGTTCTAGTGTGTGTGTGTGTGTGTGTGTGTGTTGGGGCTTACGGGTGCTCAACGTCGAGGTCATCAGTGCCCTGACACACATTAAAAGGATCGAATGTGGACAGACCTAATAAAACTGAAGCACACACGCAAAGATAGTAGGAAAAGATGGAAAATGCTACATAAGAAAGTAAAACGTATGGAAAGGGAAAACGTAGTAGCAAGAATTCCACAGGAAATTGTCATTGGCTGGCCACTTACATAAAATATGGGCGAGCTTGTCACACAGTGAGAAAATTAAGACCGTCTCCCTAAAATCTTTGTAAAAACATGTGACAATGCACAGAATTTTAAAACTTTAACCACATTCGTCCGAGTGTTGCCTAAAAGAGATGGCAGGTCCGCTGGCAAGTCATCCGCGGCCCGCTGGTCAGAAAATAAAACGCAATCCAATTAAACGTGGCGTACAGTGACCTGGACGCCACAAGCACCACAAGGTCCTCTCACCAGAGCAGGAAGCCATGCGTCATAGGACTGTGGCCTATCCAAGCCGAGTGAGGAGAGCCTCGTCCCGTCGACGGGGCTCAAAGGAAGTACACCACACATGCGTTGTGGGCTTGACTAAACGGAGCTTATTGTCAGTCACTTCCAGCCACTCATCCACCCACCGACGCATGACTCGTGAGCTCAACAGCGAGGTGAGTGCGTGCAGGGGGATAGCACACTGAAATACTTGTGGATCGAGACACGCCTCCTTGGCTGCGAGATCTGCCCTTTCATTCCCAGCAATGTCGACATGCCCCGGAACCCAGCAGAAAGCCACCACCTTCCCCAGTCGCTGTAGTTGGAGGAGGGCATCCTGGATGGTCTGGACTATTTTATCTGCTGGATACAGCGTTGCAATGAGTGAAGGGCACTTAGTGAATCGGAACAGACAAGAAATTTAGAAGAATGTCTAGTCTGCACCAGTGCCCGCAAGATCGCCGACAGTTCCGCATCAAAGACAGTAAAAGTCTGAGGCAGTCGAACCTTGAGGACACGATCCGGAAAAATAACAGAGCAACCAACGGAATCCTCTTATTTCGACCCATCCGTAAAAACAGCTACATAGTCGTGGTGCTCAGATAAAATGGCAGAAAATGCTTCATGAAAAACGGTGGCAGGAGTGCAATCTCTCTTGTACTGCAATAAATCTAAAATCACTCCGGGCCTCTTCAGTATCCAGGGTGGCAGGCGGTTAAAACCCAGGCTTTGGTCGTGTACAGACTCCACACCGAGGGACTCTAGCACACGTTGCACACGGATCCCAAACGGCAACGTAACCCGGAGACGGTGGGAAAAAAGGCGTTCCAGAGATGGATCAGCAACAATATGACGAGCAGGCTAGGTTGGAGCTGCAAGAAACTTACTAGGTACTATTCTACGACTGCAGTGTTAGGCTGGAAAATAAACATTTGGAAGACGTGTCACACTTTAAATATCTAGGTAGCCAAATTAGAAGCTAGAACAGCCTGACAACAGAAATTGCAGCTCATATAGCGAATGCAGCCTCAGTTTTCGGCAAACTGAACCACCGGGTATGGAAATCACATGATCTCAGACTACAAACTAAAATTTCGGTCTACAAAGCAATAGTATTACCCACTTTACGCCTCGGAAACCTGGTGCTGTTATAAAGCTGACATTAGGAGGATAGACACCTTTCATCTTCGCTGTCTGAGATCAATTCTCCGCACGAAATGGGAAGGCCGTGATGCAAACACGGAGATTTTGCGTTGCGTGAAATTGACTGGCATTGAAGCTCTCTTAATGAAACACCAACTGAGATGGAGTGGCCATATCATACGCATGGACGACAGTAGATTTCCCGAAGCGGTGTTCTACTCAGAGGTCTCGTGTGGAAAGCGGCTGCTAGGTGGCCAACACATGCGATATAAAGATACTATCAAACGCCACCTCACCGCCTGTGGCATTCCGAGCAAACGTTGGGGGAACTTCCATTGCACCGATCAGAGCGGCGCAAACTGCACACAAGAGTGTGGAACGATTCGAGCTTATCCGCCTAAAGAACCAGGACGATAAACGAAAGCTTCGCAAATCTAAGCCCATGACTAATTACATCTATACGTATAATACCACTGGGCAACTGTATTGCTCTTCGTGCGACCGGATCTTCAAAGCAAAGTTCGGCTTCGCAAGTCACATCCGAGCCCACCACAATACGGACTAAGCGACTGGTGGAATCGCTGTCGCCGGACACGACGAGGAGGACATCATCATATCCGGTTCTGTTGTTTAAGAAGTCTTCAAGCCACACCCATATCTGTGAGCTTAGTCCATACGCTAGAACCTTCGTTAACAGCCTGCAATGGGGCACCGCATGTTGTCAGCTATCGGGATCCGGAGCCGCTTCTCGTCGGTCTTGTAGCTTCTCAAATGGTATCAGGAGG
Source organism: Schistocerca nitens (assembly GCF_023898315.1). Classification (NCBI taxonomy): domain Eukaryota; kingdom Metazoa; phylum Arthropoda; class Insecta; order Orthoptera; family Acrididae; genus Schistocerca; species Schistocerca nitens. Next base: position 637,316,304 of record NC_064619.1, on the reverse strand, counting down.
CCGAGTGAACCCCGATGGCTCAATGGCTCATGGTGACGCGAATGGGCACCTATCCAAGCGCCAAAAACGCACGACATTGCTCATGTTCGGCGATCTCACGAGAACCGGTATGACCCTCGCGGCACGGCCGTTGACAAGCGGAAATAAGAAATACTTTTTGAGCGATGGGTTTTGCCTTTCAAGACGTAAATTGACAGCCTCGACTCACTCACCTGAAAACCGTAGCACGTTGACCCAGTAACTTACCTCGCACGCTGGATGGCGAAAAGTGGTAGGGTCTCTCTTTGTGGATGCCACGTCAAGGAATATTTAAGCGTGTGTCAATATACCTAATGTAGCAACACTGTATAGAATCCTACCCAGCGAGTGTTTTGTCTTTCAATCATGTGTAAAGATATGCAGTAATGCATGGACTACTTTAATATTTTTGTTATTGGCTTCTTTATATTTCACAACGAAATTTTCTAAATGCTTTATTATTTCCTTTCCTGATCCACTTCAGTCTAAATGTATGTACAAGAGGTGCAAATTTATTTGGAACAGTTTCGAAACTTCGCAGGCCGAAACTAGGATTCGTTATATGCCTCCAAATCACGGTATCACAACTTATTGAACAGCTCGTAATAACGTATGTTGATAGAAAGATTGGCAGCAGAGAATAATGCTCTTTAAGCCGAACGTGGAAGCCTATCGTACCGCAGATTGGTAGCCAATTATAGAATCTACTGTGCTAGGAAACGTTTCATCCGCAGAGTCGGTGGGTTACAGTCTCTCGCGTTGACTCGCCATTTAAAGATCAGCAGTAGGCGTTTCCTGGAACCGGTGCAGAGGGGATCCGTGGCCCCTACTCACCGGCAAGTTCCACTGCATCTTTTCCAGGAAAGTTCTGAGTGGGGCTTGCGCTTCGCGGAATCCCCTCCCTACCCCTCCTCCCCCTGTCAAAAAGCAGTCAGCAGCCTTGTCGACAAACAAGTGATAGATTATCCGTGTTTTCTTCACTGCTTAACAGAAAGTGGTTTCTTAGGAAATAACCAAACACGGATAAGATCGCTCTCTGAGGGTTCAGTAGAAACTTAATTTGTATACAGACAATCCACCTATAGGTTTTGTAAGTGTGTTAAAGAGCATCAGAATAGGTGACACAAATTTTTGTATTTTTTCATGCATTGACTTTCAAGCTTAAACTGTCCTGACCGCCAAGGGGTCTTAAACGTAAGCACCTGATAAAAATATTAACTGTATACCTTTACCCGCTTCTGAGAGCACCCTTGCCTGAGGTAATGTGGCTTAACAGACGAACAGACAGAGAGATGGACAAAAAATGGCTAAAATATATTTTTTGTGTGATGTGATTAGACATTAACAATTGTCGGATTTTTCCCTCCACTTATTCTGGTTACGTGTCCACGGGAAGTACCCAATACGTTATGTTGATTGAGTCTGCCATTATAGAAATACAGGCTGTTTCAATAGGAATATACGCATTTCGAATGCATATATATTAAACTGCAAGACGCACAACAATGAAACCTGAGGCACATATTGACGAATCTCTCAAATTTAGATTAATGATGTTCAGTACGACACAGCGACACGAAGAATATCACATCGATACTCATATTCCTCCTGTACTGGAATAAGCATGTCCACCGATACTGATGTCACGACAGCACGCATGCAGTTCTTCAACTCTTACAGGTTCTGAGGTTGGTGCATAAACGCTGCCCATAGAGAAACCGCACAGGAAGAAGTCACAGTGCGTCAAATCCGAGACCGTCGTTCAGTGTTTAACGACAATTCCAGCTGCTCGATAGAACTTCATTCAGATACCCACGACTTGATGACTCCATTGACGGGGTGCCCTACATGTTGAAGAATTAAGTTGTACTCGTTTCGCCTCAGCAACAGATTTGTAACAAGGCAAGATACTGCTGACAGTTAACCGCGTCTCCATCACAGAAGAGTGGGCCATAAAGAAATCGTTAGGGTACCGTAGAAGACATTCATTGGCTTTGGATGAATCTATTGCATGTTTAGTGTATGCAAGTGGGTTCTCTAGGCCCCAAATTCGAACACTGTTTCTTTAGCTTACCACTAAGGTGAAAAGTCGCTTCATCACTGAGCAAGATTTGTTATCATTGTCGGTAACATTCTACAGCTCGTCAGAAAATTAACAAGTTTGCTTTTGTCACCAAGGCGTAGAACCTGTAATAGCTATGACTTTTAGGTTTCCGTAATCAGCCGACGTCTCAAAACACTCCAAACTGTGTTGTAGGCAGTTGTAACTCCCGACCGGAGTAACGAGTTGCTTTTACAGGGTTGCGTTAGGAAGCCATTTGAATTCCAGCGACATGTTGGTCGGAAACACGAGGAGATTCAGGAGTCTTTCCTTTGCATACACGTCCTGTGTCTACAGACTGTCGATATCACCTGCGAATGTTACATCCCTTCGGAGGATCAGTTTCGTACTTCAACTTGAAACGTTTTTACTCTGTAATCACGGAATTGCACTTCACAAACTCGACAACGCTGAAAGATTTCTGCTGCAGAGTAGCCGTTTTGCAACATGTGACTAACCAAGCAAACAGAAGGCAAACAGAATCTAGCAGCAATGAAGGTAAAGTAGGCAATGTGTTCGCTCCTCCAGTCATCAAACCATGGCGCAACGATCGATAGTTTGGACAACATAATATCGCGTAATACACACATTCTTTTCGAAACACTCTGTGTGTGACATAAATGGTCGTATCTGTTGACTACATTGATTTAGAAACTTAAATTTTTTGCACCAGCAAGGTATTGTAGACCTCAGTAATTGAATTTAATTTCAACGTTGTATATCTGCACGTTAGTGAGAAAAAAGGGTCTTAATAGACTGAGGGGGTTGCGTTTTTACCGATTCTGGTACGAAACCTTAATTCACTATGCCTTGGTGATTACGAAAACATCTAAGTTAATATCCGATGAGTAATAGAATGGAATTTATTACAATTAGTAATTAGATGGGAATATGGATGAGTGCAATTGTAGGGATTAGATAACTACGGACTGGCTGTCGTTAAGTTGCCTTAAAGTTGATGTACACTTTAAAAGGTTGCTAATTCTAGTTAGGCTTAAGATCTGCCTTTCTTTTTGTTTATCATGCGAAATCAATACAGAACAAGATAGCTTATCAATTTATATCATACACCACACCAGAATTTAGAAATTACGACTTCATTCAATAGGACAGGGAGCGGACAGCAACAAACTTCTCTATTCAAACAAGCATTGTCATTTAAATAATGTTATAGGAGGAGTGGGAAAGCGGCGGAATGAACGCTGGGAGAAGAACGAATATTGAGTTCCTTTCAATAACCTTAAACAATTGTTCAGCAAGTATCAGAAATGAGATAAAACTATTGTTATTGTTCCCTTTCCTAAGAGGGATGGGGGAACTGAACTTTCAACAAATATCGGCATTGGTAAAGGATTCTAACGTGGATGCACATGAGAACGTAATTAGCTCCAAATATCTGCCATATCCACACATTTGCATCAATTAAACAAGAAAAACTACAAGAGAACGAAGGTCAAGTAATGGAGAATGGTGTTACAGATGAGGAAAACAAGGCCCAGAGACTAAATTCACCGTAGTGGCAGATATTCTAGCAATCACCACTGTTTCTCAAATTATTAACGTTTTCGCAGACTTGGCTGTTCTAATAAAGTACAAAGATTGTCGTAGAAAACTGCGTAATGGCAGCATTATTACCGAGCCGACACCTTCAAAACCACTTTGCGAGGAAAAAGAAAAAAAAAACAGAAAATTCAATGTCTTTGCACGCAACTTTAGTTATTTATCACGACAACGGACAACTTGGATGATAGTCGGCTGTCTCTATCTGCGGGACTGTCTGTATTCGAAAGAGCTAAGGTGGTAATTTCCCTGGGCATTTCTGAGGGTGTGGTAGGGTTGTGCCTCTCTTGCCCCGCAATCGTCGCTAGCATAGCGCGTAACTACGGCAGTGACCAGTAGGAGCGACGTTACGATTAACTGATGACGCGACAACAACCCCTCGTGGCACGCGCGTTTAGACTCAGCTGCCGACTGCAGCTTTGAAGACCTATAGCTCAGTAAACTTTTCACTATAAACAAAGATTTAGTTATGTATACCGTGCTGTCACGAACACCTCTAGGAGAGAGATCGACTACCTACCCTCACTCTATGCTCGACATCCCATTCGCAATGTGACCCCAGCATGCAGGTCGCAACACTGGTTTCAGAAAGTGGTCGTCTGACTTTTTGGAAGCGACTATTGCCGTCAGAACTGGCTGTCACCTCAAAATTTCGGTGGCTGTGTAGCTACATCTACAGCGTCGGTCATCATCAGCAATTTCAGCATGATGTGGCATGCTGAGTGAACTTTTTCTTTGTTGATGGCCTCTGAGTGCACATGTGTATATGTTTTGAGCCATTTAAGATCCCTTAGTTATTGGTAGTATCCTTAAGCTGTCACTTATTAAACCACATGTCACTCTTCAGAGCGAAAGTCAGGGAAATTTCCTTAACACCAGTTGGGTGTAGGTTTTGTAACATGTGAGGGCATGTGTTTCCGTATACTAAGGCTGTACCATTCATGTGTAATAACTGTAGGCGATTTCGAGATGTGGCACAGGATTGTTCTGAGTCTCGTAGCACGATGATTCGTCGGAGAGATTAGTGCCTAAATGTTGTCTGTGCATTGGAGGTACAGTTTATTTTTCATCTACATCTACATCTACATCGACATCTACATACATACTCCGCAATCCACCATACGGTGCGTGGCGGAGGGTACCTCGTACCACAACTAGCATCTTCTCTCCCTGTTCCACTCCCAAAAAGAACGAGGGAAAAATGACTGCCTATATGCCTCTGTACGAGCCGTAATCTCTCTTATCTTTGAGGTCTTTCCGCAAAATATAAGTTGGCGGCAGTAAAATTCTATTGCAGTCAGCCTCAAATGCTGGTTCTCTAAAGTTCCTCAGTGGCGATTGACGAAAAGAACGCCTCCTTTCCTCCAGAGACTCCCACCCGAGTTCCTGAAGCATTTCCGTAACACTCGCGAAATGATCAAACCTACCAGTAACAAATCTAGAACCCCGCCTCTGAATTGCTTCTATGTCCTCCCTCAATCCGATCTGATAGGGATTCCAAACGCTCGAGCAGTACTCAAGAATAGATCGTATTAGTGTTTTATAAGCGGTCTCCTTTACAGATGAACCACATCTTCCCAAAATTCTACCAATGAACCGAAGACGACTATCCGCCTTCCCCACAACTGCCATTACATGCTTGTCCCACTTCATATTGCTCTGCAATGTTACTCCTAAGTATTTAATCGACGTGACTGTGTCAAGCGCTACACTACTAATGGAGTATTCAAACGTTACGGGGTTCTTTTTCCTATTCATCGGCATTAATTTACATTTATCTATATTTAGAGTTAGCTGTCATTCTTTAAACCACTCACAAATCCTGTCCAAGTCATCAGGTACCCTCCTACAGTTTTTGCTGCTGTAAATGGCAGTAGTAAATTACTAAAATTACCTGATTCACTTTCTGCTAATATGTATGAAACTGTTACAGCTTTAACGGACCAGTTACAAGTACTGTCAGGGTTAAATTCCCAGAAACAGCGGGAAAAGGAGATGCCATATAGGCAGGTAGAAATTTTACAAGCTGTGGTTCAGCAATTACAGTCACTGAGACGTCAAGACGGTAGTGTGTGTACCCTTCCGTTCTTCTTTAATCCTTCAGCAGTTATATTAATAGCACATTTTTATAGCAGGTCAAAAGAGGATGTAACTTTGTTCGTTGACAATGATAAGGCTACCGCCGCAATGAGTGGTTAGTCAGATGAGTGGCTAATTTAAGATTGGCAGGCGAAGCAAAGATGTACGTATTGTACCACGAAGTTTACAGCAGGTACCTGACGGGTTACGTCTTCGTTATCAGAAGCTAAACAGAACAAGATTTTTCTTGGAAAAATTGGGTACTTGACATGGAAACATAATGAATCATTAGACCCCTTTTGGATAAAATTCGGAAGATAAGCGCGCAGAGATACCAGCCGACTCAAAATGCGGAAGCAGACAGAAACGTGCACCTGGTAGCTGAGAATACGGTTATGGAGATTTTTCTACGTAGTATCCCCAGAGCGAAGTCACCTGAGGATTTAGCGGAGGCTCTTACGGCGGCGGCGCAATTAGAGGACATCTACATTGCTACTGGAACACTTAAGGACAACAGCGTTATTTCAACAGAAGTAAAGTGTTATAGATGTGGACGTAAACGTCACATAAAGAAGCAGTATCAACTATCTGAATGCTGTGGGTGTGGTCAAGTGGGAGCTGATCACAGGATTCTGGGAGGCGTAGAAAGTGAAAGCAGCGTTACGATAAGTAACCATCAATTCCAATAGGATATAACATTGCACAAATAGATGCACAGGAAAAATACAGTTTGTAAGGCTGTGTAAAATCATCGGACATAAATTCCTGGAGGACACAGGTGCGCTTGCGTCAGTGATCAGTTCGGACCTCGTAGGGAGGAGCAGACTGGATGCTGATGCCCCCGACGTTACAAATTGAATCGAGTGGGTGATAACAATGTAGAGTCATTGAGTACGAAGTTGCTCTGTTTCAGTATCGGAACAAGAGATTTTATTGAGTATATGGAAATGTTACCGTACGTGGTGTTACACCATGTTTGGGCTAAATTTTCTCGTCAAATATCAAAATCGATCTTTCGCAGCAAACAGTTGAATTCAGTGGTACTTTGTTTTCATTGGTGAATAAAGCTGCAAGCGATGCAATGTCCGAGGGTGCACCGAGGAGATGTTTCTCGTCTGTGAACACTTACACGAAAGGTTGATTCCCAGCAAGTGCGTGGAGGTTAATGTGGGTTTCCCTTGGCACCGGTTTACCACGGGAAGCATTATATGTCGTGGTGCTTCTGAAGGAAAATGAAGAATTAAACAGAGTGCGTAGAAGCGCTGTACACTTAAGTAATAATAACGGTGAATTTATAGATGTGATTATTCAGTTAAACGGCTTAATGGTTGCCAAATTAGAGATGTTAGATGAAACAGATACTGATATGTGGATGTGATGATCAGGGGCGCAAACAAACTGTCGACGCAGCAGTGTAACGAGAAAAAATGGTTCACTTCCAAGGCAGCAACTGCCAGACAGTGGGGCACCGTATACTTACATTTAACAATACCCCACTTTATACAAAGCCGTATTGTATAGCAACTGTGGCGTTCGCTGGGTTATTCAGTGGTTTGGTATTTAACTATTTTGTAAATGGAAATGATAATCTTATTGTATTACACTGAGTAATTACTAAATAATTTTTCTCCCGGCTAAAGATTTGATCAAGTTGCTAAAGAACCCCAAGTTAACGTCGTGTTAAAGTGTTGTCTGTGAGTTGTGAAAGTGTCACTAAATCACAGCTCTTACAACAGATTCTATACAACTATGGATTATGATGGAAACAGTTATCTTCAGCAAAATGATCATTAAAACCACAGAATATCAGCCGCGCACAACACTGACGCATGTTACCTGAAACAATATTCTTCGCAACTAGTGCGTAATTAATTTCGGCTCCATACATCAGCTAGAAAAGTTTTGTTATAAGGATCGTGCTATGAGCACTGTTTTTAAAGAACCAATCTGATTCGAATCATTTTCATTAAAATGAGTTCGGGACCACCGGTGCACATTTATTTTACACATTTGTATTACGTTCAGCATTTATGTCTGTAGAGTTGCGTAATTAGAATTTGCCGATGTGATAATTGTTAAGATGGCGGCAGACAATTGATAGAGACTTTCTATTGTTAGAGCAAATAAGTATTTTAAATGCTTATTGAACTTTACAGAAACTCTACTTTCGTATTGTGCACTATTTAGACATCATCAAGCAAACATTTGATTTGTTTCTAAGGAAATCACAGACAAACACGCGATACAGATCGCTATCATCAATGGCTGCGCTCGTTCAGCGGAAAGAAATAATTAACACAGATAATGCTTACTGAGAGAGGAATTAGAGTTACAAATAATTACTCATATCTATAATAATAATGAACTCTATTTTCAAGTAATAATTAACAAATAATTACAGTTTCTTAACAGACCTCAGTTTGATATGCGTCTTGCGTGCTGAACCTACTAAAGCCAACCAACAAAAGGTAAAAACAAAGGAAGACAAACGCAGATCATAAAAGGAATTTACAATTATCATTGTCTTTCTATGATACACATCGATATGTCCAATTACATCGTAGAATATGATATAAATAATTAATTCACTATTTTTGCATATGTCGAATAAATAATGTTTATAACTGTTAGAGGCATAATTTCCTTTTGTCGCCCTATAGCCAAAAATTTATCTCGTGGATGTTACACAACGCATCTTCAGCCCCTCATGGACTAGTTTATAGATATCAGTTAGTGAAAGGTATAGTGCAGTAGACTGATAGCCCAAGGGGAGCAGATATTGCTATCACACACAAAAAAAAAAAAAAAAAGAAAACAGACGCTATCGGTATATACAAATTCTGTTGCGATTGCCACTACTTAAATGGAAAGACCATGGTGGATGCGTACACGATTGCCGATATTACAGGAACATTAGACAACATAGGACAGTGAGAATGCCTTACAACAATGTATCTGAGAAGTGAGCATCCACAGCTACAGCTAGTTCCAGAAGAGAGTCCAAAGAGTGCTTCCACAGTTCCACAGGGACACTACAAGTACAGACAGAAGCTGTTTGGGCTGTAAAGCTGTCCAGCCACGTTATTAGAGTTTTACGTGGTTTACAGCCAAAAATATGCAGGGTAAATTTGGTCGATATCATTATATTCTCAAGGGATATGCCTGAGCATGTGAAACGTTTGGATGGCATGTTAAGCAGGATACAATTCGCACATTTCATGCTTAGAATAGGCAAGTGCCATTTTGCGTAAATGTAGTGTACCATATGGGGCATATCATTAGCAGGAAATGTATTCAAACCAATCTCACATAACAAAGGCAATCCGATACTTCAGAACGCCACAAACTACAAAACAAATACAGTCGTTCCCGAATTTATACAATTAATATCGAAACTTTGGAAACAATACTGCACCGATCGTGAAAGGCCTGAACTGATCGTTAAAGGAAGAGCGCGAAATTCCAGTGGTCGTCAGAATGTCAGCAGCATTTGACGGACTGAAGACAACATTAGTTTCTGATTCAGTAAGAGTCTTTCATGATTGTAATAGGGAATTTACTGTCTCATGTGACGCCAGCAGTGGGGCGGTTAGCTGTATAGGAGGACTGGAACTTACGAAGGGACAACTATTTATTCACAAACGATAAAAAAAGTTACATGTTTGCACCTCTTACTGTCCTTCAAAGTAGTCACGAGCGTTGTGTGGAACCCGTTGCCAAGGCGTAGTATACTTTTAGCAGAGGCTGTTCTGTTGATGGTGCGAATGGAGCGGTCTGAGGTTGTGATTGTCGTGTATGACGGTGTTATCCTAACACATTACGTTCCTCCACGTCAGACCGTCAGTGCACAGTATTTCTGTTCGATTTCGAAGCATCTCCTGCGACCAGTTTTGCGAAAGAAGCGGCGACACTTTCTGCGCAACCCCCCCCCCCCCCCCCATTATTTTGCACGTCAGTGCGCGAGCGTATACAGCGCAAGCTGTGGCTGCTCTGTTTGGTCGATGGGACTGGGAAGTACTGTACCATCCACCATACTCCCCGCACTTAAGTCCTTGTGAACTGGTTCTACACAACGCTCGTCACTAGTTTGAAGGACAGTAACAGGTGCAAACAAGTAATTCCTTTGTATCGGTTGTGAATAAATAGTTGCCACTATTTAAGTTACAACCCTCGTATTTAACCAGAAACAATTGAGCGTCAGAACATCCAGATGGGTATACGTCGAGGCAGCTGAGCAAACCAAGCGTAACTATGCCACTATAGAAAAGGAAATGTTGGCAGCCATACATGGAATAGAATACATTCTTTATCATTTATGTGGACGGAAACTTATGTTTGGCCTGGAACATGCCTCGTTAAAATGGCTGTTGGAGCTGAAAGACCCATCTGATTGCTTAACAAGAATGGCACTGATACCCGGCGAGTTTGATTACGAGATGGCCCATAAAGCAGGCAAGAAACACACAAATGCACATTCAATAAGTACGCACTACGCAAAAGTTTAATGGAGTGGCAGAGAGGACAAACAGCTGACAAGAACTTTTAGGTATTAAAGTCACAACACAGTTCAGCGGCCAAGCATCGCCACAAAATCCAAGGTAGCTAGCAAAAACGGAGTGATGCAGAATAAGCACTGAATTGCCGCAGCCAGATAAGGAGTACTGACTGTTGTGAGAAATGAGGACAAACGCGCTCATACACTCAGAGCCACCGTGTCACAGGTGCTGGAGCGTGCCATTTCGAGCTCGGGAACACATTCTGCCGTCCAGCTATCCTGTCCGTGTTGCTAGTTTCAGACAGAATGAAAGTCTACTGAGTTTGAGTGAAACGATGACAACCTGATCGATGATGGTCAGACCTTTACTAGCTTTCTGACTTCAGCACCGAGATGCAGCAAAACTAATTGGCCCCACAACTGTGGTCTGCCATTGCTGCCTACTGTGACAACATGGGTGAGAAGACTGCGCTGCAGCCCCAGCCCTCCTACACTACAGGTCATCGTGGATGATCTGCAAGCTGACATCTTCGCATCGACCACGCGTGGCGCGTCGCTCTGCCCCTTGGTCTAATGCAGCGTCTAATGCCGTCTCGGTCTATCCGTGGTGGATGATTAGGGTCGAGTCCACACTGCTAACGACTTCCTGGACCACAGTCGACAGTCACCACCAGACCGCACAACGAGCTGCCTTCAAAAGTACTGCCTTGGTAGCCGCCGAGGGTCATTGCAAAGAGTCTGTGCGAGCACCGTCTTTCTGTCCCGGCAAGCCGGGGAGGCCGAGCGGTTCTAGGCGCTACAGTCTGAAACCGCACGACCGCTACGGTCGCAGGTTCGAATCCTGCCTCGGGCATGGGTATGTGTGATGTCCTTAGGTAAATTAGGTTTAAGTTCTACGGGTCTGATGACCTCAGAAGTTAAGTTCCATAGTGCTCCGAGCACTATTTCTGCCCCGCCGATAACGCCAATGTGATGCGCCGCGATGCTCGCTTAAGCCTGGTTGCCAAATGTACCTCTGAAGCTACCTATAACTCTGTACACTTTTCATGATGAATGAGTGGTATTACAGGTACTGGTACGCCAGTGACTCCTCCGGGCGTGAAATGGATGACTCACCACCCCTCTGCGTTGGACCTCCTGTTCATAATGCGACTCCAGCATCCGGCTTGCAATACTTTCGTTTAAATCGAGCTTATTGAAGTCTTTTTGTCACTCCTTCAATTTGTTTCATCTGTAGACTTAGAACAAATAGTTCACGTTTCTTATTGGGATATTTTTTGACTTCATAGGGCACAACATGTGACCTCTTTATAAATTAAGATCCTGTACAATAGGCTTCAACTTGAATGACTCTCTGAATTCTGCGAGGAAAGGAGTCTAGGGGCTCAGTAATAAGTCTCTCATTTTTTTGTCTTCCTCTCAGGCACTTATGGTGACATTCGTGAGGTTGTAACTCGTTTTTGGCCCAGAATTAGGCCAGTTTTCCCCGAGGGTCCAATTCGTCCCTGCTGATGCGTTATCAGTAGGGTTTAGGTCTTCTGCAGAACGAGGACAATCTAAATCATAAATCTCATTCTGTTCATCATACCACTCCTGTGGCATCACTGACATGTGTATAGCAGGCTGGTCCAGCTAGAAAGAGATTGTTGTAGTTGTTGTCTTCAGTCCTGAGACTGGTTTGATGCAGCTCTCCATGCTACTCTATCCTGTGCAAGCTTCTTCATCTCCCAGTACTTACTGCAACCTACATCCTTCGGAATCTGCTTAGTGCATTCGTCTCTTGGTCTCCCTCTACGATTTTTACCCCCCACGCTGCCCTCCAATACTAAATTTGTGATCCCTTGATGCCTCAGAACATGTCCTACCAACCGGTCCCTTCTTCTTGTGAAGTTGTGCCACAAACTCCTCTTCTCCCAATTCTGTTCAAAACCTCCTCATTAGTTATGTGATCTACCCATCTAATTTTCAGCATTCTTCTGTAGCACCACATTTCAAAAGCTTATATTCTCTTTTTGTCTAAACTATTTATCGTCCATGTTTCACTTCCATACATGCCTACACTCCATACAAATACTTTCAGAAACGAAATTCTGACACTTAAATCTATACTCGAAGTTAACAAATTTCTCTTCTCCAGAAACGCTTTCCTTACCATTGCCAGTCTACATTTAATATCCTCTCTACTTCGACCATCATCAGTTATTTTGCTCCGCAAATAGCAAAACTCCTTTACTACTTTAAGTGTCTCATTTCCTAATCTAATTCCCTCAGCATCACCCGACTTAATTCAACTACATTCCATTATCCTCGTTTTGCTTTTGTTGATGTTCATCTTATATCCTCCTTTCAAGACACTGTCCATTCCGTTCAACTGCTCTTCCAAGTCCTTTGCTGTCTCTGACAGAATTACAATGTCATCGGCGAACCTCAACGTTTTTATTTCTTCTCCATGGATTTTAAATCATAATACCTACTCCGAACTTTTCTTTTGTTTCCTTTACTGCTTGCTCAGTATACAGATTGAATAACATCGGGGACAGGCTACAGCCCTGTCTCACTCCCTTCCCAACCGCTGCTTCCCTTTCATGCCTCTCGACTCTTATAACTGCCATCTGGTTTCTGTACAAATTGTAAATAGCCTTTCGCTCCCTGTATTTTACCCCTGCCATCTTTAGAATTTGAAAGAGAGTATTCCAGTCAACATTGTCAGAAGCTTTCTCTAAGTCTACAAATGCTAGAAACGTAGGTTTGCCTTTCCTTAATCTATTTTGTAAGATAAGTCGTAGGGTCAGTATTGCGTCACGTGTTCCAACATTTGTGCGGAATCCAAACTGATCTTCCCAGAGGTCGGCTTCTATCAGTTTTTCCATTCGACTGTACAGAATTCGCGTTAGTATTTTGCAGCTGTGACTTATTAAGCTGATAGTTCGATAATTTTCACATCTGTCAACACCTGATTTCTTTGGGAATGGAATTATTTTATTCTTCTTGAAGTCTGAGGGTATTTCGCCTGTCTCATACATGTTGCTCACCAGATGGTTGAGTTTTGTCATGACCGTCTCTCCCAAGGCCGTTAGAAGTTGTAATGGAATGTTGTCTACTCCCGGGCCTTGTTTCGACTCAGGTCTTTCAGTGCTCTGTCAAACTCTTCACGCAGTATCATATGTCCCATTTCATCTTCATCTACATCCTCTTCCATTTCCATTATAATGTCCTCAAGTACATCGCCCTTGTATAGACCCTCTATATACTCCTTCCACCTTTCTGCTTTCCCTTCTTTGCTTAGAACTGTGTTTCCATGTGAGCTCTTGATTTCATGCAAGTGGTTCTCTTTTCTCCAAAGGTATCTATCTTACCCCTAGTGAGATAAGCCTCTACATCCCTGCTTAGCCATTTTGCACTTTTTATCGATCTCATTTTTGAGGCGTTTGTATTCCTTTTTGCCTGCTTCATTTACTGCGTTTTTATATTTTCTCTTTTCATCAATTAAATTCAATATTTCTTCTGTTACCCAAGGATTTCTACTGGTCCTTGTCTTTTTACCTACTTCATCTTCTGCTGCCTTCACTACTTCATCCCTCAGAGCTACCCATTCTTTTTCTACTGTATTTCTTTCCCCCATTCTGGTCAATTGTTCCCATATGCTCTCCCTGAAACTCTATACAACCTCTGGTTCTTTCAGTTCATCCAGGTCCCATCTCCTTAAATTCCCACCTTTTTGCAGTTTCTTCAGTTTTAATCTATAGTTATAACCAATAGATTGTGGTCAGAGTCCACAACTGCCCCTGGAAATGTCTTACAATTCAAAACCTGGTTCCTAAATCTCTGTCTTCCCATTATATAATCTATCTGATACCTTCTAGTATCTCCAGGATTCTTCCATGTATACAACCTCATTTTATGATTCTTCAACCAAGTGTTAGCTATGAATAAGTTATTCTCTGTGAAAAATTCTACCAGACGGTTTCCTCTTTCATTTCTCTCCCCCAATCCATATTCACCCACTATTTTTCCTTCTCTCCCTTTTTCCTACTCTCGAATTCCAGTCAACAATGACTATTAAATTTTCGTCTCCCTTCAACACCTGAATAATTTCTTTTATCTCATCACACATTTCATCAATTTCTTCATCTGCAGAGCCAGTTGGCATATAAACTTGAACTACTGTAGTAGGCATGGGCTTCGTGTCTATCTTGGCCATAATAATGCGTTCACTATGTTGTTTGTAGTAGCTTACCCGCACTCCTATATTTTATTCATTATTAACCTACTCCTGCATTACCCGTATTTGATTTTGTATTTATAGCCCTGTATTCACCTGACCAAAAGTCTTGTTCCTCCTGCCACCGAACTTCACTAATTCCCACTATATCTAACTTTAATCTATCCATTTCCATTTTTAAATTTTCTAACCTACCTGCCCGATTAAGGGATCTGACATCCACGCTCCGATCCGTAGAACGCCAGTTTTCTTTCTCCTGATAACGACGTCCTCTTGAGTAGTCCCTGCGCGGAGATCCGAATGGGGGACTATTTTACCTGTGGAATATTTTACCCAAGAGGACGCCATAATTATTTAACTATACAGCAAAGTTGCATACCCTCGGGAATAATTGCGGCTGTAGTTTCCCCTTGCTTTCAGCCGTTCGCAGTACCAGCGCAGCATGGCCGTTTTGGTTAGTGTTGCAAGGCCAGATCAGTCAATCATCCAGACTGTTGCCCCTGCAACTACTGAAAAGGCTGCTGCCCCTCTTCAGGAACCACACGTTTGTCTGGACTCTCAACAGATACCCCTCCGTTGTGGTTGCACCTACGGTACGGCCATCTGTATCGTTGAGGCACGCAAGCCTACCCACCAGCGGCAAGGTCCATGGTTCATGGGGGTAGGAGAAAGAGATTACATCCTGAGAATATAGTTGTCAAATTGATAGAGTATCTCGTTACTCATAATATGGGCATACTGCGTAGCATGGAGGCTACGATCTATACTGTGAAGCATTCCGAGTCCACGGAACCACACACAGTCCCAAACTGCCACAGACACACAGACACTGCGACATGACTTGTCACGTATTTGGTGTCTAAACTGGTACCTTCTGTACTGTCATTCGCTAAAAACAATATAAATTCGTCGGAAAACATCACGATTGACACTGTCCTCAGCAAACCGTAATCAGTGGAGTCGATTATCACCATCAAACCTTTTCTTGCTGACCACTCATTTCAGAAGTAGTTCGAATTTCCGAATCTGACACCGAACCGTGTCCACTGACCCGGAAATTTTGCAGGTATTTTTGATGTCTGATTAACATTGTGACATTCGGCAAGCATTGAAGATGAGGTAAGAATTTCGTTTCCAGGGCAGGGGGGAACTGCAAAGCTTCACTGATTTTGTTGTCTGTTTTAGAGATTAGATTTTGTCGTGGGACAAATGATTACTTTGCTAACTCTCATGGACGAGTGGAGTTTAAGCTTTACGTTACATCAGCGAGAGTGTCCCATTTGTGTTTTGCGATGTCTTACGTGTGTCGTAGTACGCTGACTGAATATATGCTAGACAAGACTTGCTAGAACCAATAATATCCTCAGTCAGTGAGCTCAGTCCTGCCGTATAGGCATGTGCGTCTCATTATGGGACTGGATGTCACATCAAGTTAAGACTTGTACATCAAGCAAAACACTGAGTCACTTAGTTCGGTCTTGCCTATACTTGCCTGCCTCCCTTATGACGCTTAACATGCATCACAGAACAATTTAGATCTCGAAACTAAGCAATTTGAAACTTAGTTGCACCTTACACCAGAAGTTGATCTTTGCACTTGCGCAAGTGATAGTGTACGCAATTTTTAGCTTGAATAAAGTCCAAAGGTTTGTGCAGATATTTTTGGGCATCCTGTAAAGTACTTTGAAATACTGCAGTTTCCCCCTTTAATAAAGTTTTTGGTAGAGTATGGCGCAAAGAAGTAAGACCAGACAACAGACAAAACCAATGGAAGTTACACCTTTTACATAATTTACCCTCTATGCTTTCGATGATGGCACGAAAAAATTCTGAGCGCTCAGATAATTAGGAGCACAGCCACGATGGCTGAAATGCGATTAGATGTTTCACTTTTATGGTGTCTAAAGCACTACGATGTGTTTGGCTTTCTCACATAAACAGTACAGTTGGAGAAGGTGAGAGAGTTTGATGAAGTGTGTGTTGAGGAGCAGCTGGGGAGGCCAGGGAATGCGAGGGTGAAACGGATTGGTGTTTGTCATGTCATAGGTACGAGTGCATAAACTGCATGTATCTTCGATTATGATGTCATTGTCGGTCCATGTAGGTGAACTTCTGCCCTTGCGTCTATGCAAACCGATTGTTGAAAGTGTAGCTGTATTGGATGGCAATTGTTACACCAGCAACAGAGCCCTATTATTGTTTGTCTTGCCAACTTTTTTCCTTGTGAAATTCTAACAAACGTTAGCTGCCGTCACATCCTCTCCCCCACATTTGTACTTTCGCGGCCGTAGAGTGGGACGTCTAAACACTTGTGGCCCGTTAATGCGTTACCGCAAATAATATCTGGCAACTATGGCCGGAACTATTTTCGAACATGCGGCTGCATTGCAGATAAACTAGTACGTAACATTTGTGCACCATGTAACATACCCTTACACTAACTGTTGTGGCGTAACAAGACAGCCACGCCACTCGGAAGTAGCCGAAAGGCACGCGTTAACTCACGCAGGCTAGTAGATAGGTCTGAAACAGGATACGTAATGAATGCTATAAAGAAAAGTACGTAGCTCCTGGAATACTTAACTTTAATCCATCCTTGTGGTACATCGCTCTTGACGATACAAGTGAGACTCTTTAGATACAAGCTATGTAATGCTAATGGCGCCTTGCTAGGTCGTAGCCATTGACTTAGCTGAAGGCTATTCTAACTATCGGCTCTGCAAATGAGCGAGGCTTCGTCAGTGTGCATCGCTAGCTATGTCGTCCGTACAACTGGGGCGAGTGCTAGTCCGTCTCTCGAGACCTGCCGTGTGGTGGCGCTCGGTCTGCGATCACTGTCAGTGGCGACACGCGGGTCCGACATGTACTAATGGACCGTGGCCGATTTAAAGCTACCACCTAGCAAGTGTGGTGTCTGGCGGTGACACCACACTAACCTTAGGAACAGTCCACTGACACGAAAAACATGTGTTTCTCTCTGGGTCATCCAGTATAAATGCTAATTAACATATTCGGACGTCCAGTGAGCGAGATGTCCGCGCTCTCAGTCCGTCGTCCAGCCACGCTCCATGGCTTGCGTTCGGCGATTCGGTGAATATTGATCACAATTTTCCCTTGCGCTTTTTGTGTCTCCATGTGTGGCCGAGGAAAATCGGTTGTACTCTATGAGGTGTCCCCAGTCAACTGCTAAAAGCGTAGTGTGGGAAGACCATCACTATCTAATGTGAATACTTAAATTCACCAGTTCAAGAGCAAATTAATTTTTGATTCACACGTTTTTATATTTATAGCGGTAATGTTTCTAAAATGCAATAACCCTTGGCTGTTTACACGTAATAGGTGTGTGAAAAAACGTAAAGTATTTAATTTGATTACAGGCTGAGGGAACCTGGGTCTATCTTGTAGACGCTGAAAGGAGCAAAATTCCTCATTCCAGACCTCGGCTAAACCCGAGAGCTTTAGCGAGTAAATTCAGGGCTCTACAGACCACCATGTCCTTTTATATGTATTCTAGTAAATGTCTTTATTTGATTTGATTTATTTATTTAAACTGATCTGAAAAAGGCCATCATGCCCTCTCTTACATCGGACCAAAGTTTCGCACATAGAGTACTTTCTCTAAATAATAGTGTCAGTATGACAAATATTATTTAAATGACTTAAGTGTCTATATCTACAATGTGAGTAAGTAATACTGAATATGAGCTAATAAAGTAATGGAATTATTTCGTGGGGAAGGAGGAAAGAAGACAATAAGAAATAATACGGCAGTAAGATTTAATTATTCAAAAAGTAGGATGTATAAAAGTTTTCAAAGCGTGGACGTTTACGTAATCGCAGTTTGAAACAGCTACAGGAAGTAATTTTGTTTAATGCTTTCGTGGCTTCATCCCCTGCATCACATCCTTAAGCTCATTACCGTAAAATGCTTTCGTTCCCCTTGTGGCCGGATGTCGTTAGATACTCTAGCAAATCTCCATTCTTTGTTTGACTGTTACACGGTTTCTTTTCTCATGTTTCCTTTGTAAGAAACTCTTCAAGCTCCCTTATTTTTATCTTTCGTTAAATTGGAAGCCTCCTCACAGGAAGAAGGCGAAAGCAATCGCTATTTCAGTTACTCATGATGAAACTTATCTACGGAAACATCGCAGAGAAAATAAAGAAGACGATGTCATAGAAGTGCGCTATAGTAAAGCAGTTACACATCGGAATATGGACACTACAGCGCTGTACTAGGCATGCTCCTGTCGCAGCATTCCTCTGCATTCTGAACTGACTCACCCATCAAGTCACAGGGGGATCTGCTGTTTAACGTGGACTCCCAACCATGGTGCAAATCTCTCTTTTCACATTAGAAAACACTGCCTGAGGTGAAAGGAATAATGTTTTTGGTTCTTATTGTTTTGGTTTTCAGTCCAAAGACTGGTTTGAGGCAGCTCCCATGCTATTATATCCTGTGCAAACCTCTTTATCTTCCAGTAAGTAATGCAACCTACATCCTTCTGAATCTGCTTACTGTATTCATCTCGTGCTCTCCCTCTGCTATTTTTACCCTCCACCCTTCCCTACAGTACTAAATACGTGATCCTTTGATGCCTCAGAACGTGTCCAACCAACCGATCCCTTCTTCGAGTCAAGTAGTTCCACAAATTCCTGTTCTCTCCAATCCTAATTAGTTACATGATCTTCAGCATTCTTCTGTAAAACCACATTTCAAAAGCTTCTATTCCCTTCTTGTCTCGACTGTTTATCGTTCACGTATCACTTCCGTACCTGGCTACACTCCACACAAATACTTTCAAAAAAGATTTCCTGACACTTAAATCTATACTCGATGTTAACAAAATTCTCTTATTCTGAACGCCGTCCTTGCCTTGTTTTCTTTACTGCTTGCCCAATATACAGATTGAATACCTTCGGTGATAGGTTACAAACCTGTCTCAATCCCTTCTCAACCACTATTTCGGTTTCTTTTTTATTTAGTTTTTTATAGTGTGGAGCCCCTCCGCGTCCACACCGGCATGATGGCCAACACAAAATGTCTACTGTCACCTCTGCCTGCTGGTCGGTTTTCACTATGTGAGGCCTCGCAGGATGTGGGTACTACAATGTTTGCGTACGTCTGGTTATGATTAACCACTAATACGTGAATCTGGAGACAGATTAGATCGAAAGATGAACGAAGCGTAAAGGTTTGAAGGCTTCTCTTTCTTGCCCCTCGACTATTATAACTGCCATTTGATTTGTGTAGAAACTGTAAACAGCCTTTTGCTCCCCGTATTTTACCGCTGCCGCCTTGAGAATTTGAAAGAGATTATTCCAGTTAGCACTGTCAAAAGCTTTCTTTAAGTCTGCAAATTATAGAAACGTAGGTTTGCCTTTCCTTAACCTACCTTCTAAGATACGTTGTAGGATCAGTACTGCCCCCCGTCTTTTTACATTTCTACGGAATACAAAGTGATCTTCCACGAGGTCGGCTTCCACCAGATATTCCAATCGTCTTTAAAGAATTTTTGCAACAGTGACTGATAGGTTGGTAATTCTCACACCTGTCGGCACTTGCTTTATTTGGAATTGGAATTATCATATTATTTATGAAGTCTGAGGGTATTTCGAGTGTTTCATACGTATTTCTCACGAATTGGAAGAGTCTTGTCGTGTCTGGCTGTCAGTAGTTGTAACGGAATTTTGTCTATTCCTGGGACCTTGTTTCGACTTGGGTCTTTCAGTGCTCTGTAAGATTCCTCAGGCAGTATTATATCTCCCATCTCATCTTCATTTACGTCATCTTCCATTTCCATAATATTGCCCTCAAGTACATCGCCCCTGTACAGACCCTCTATATGCTCTTCCACCTTTCTGCTTTCCCTTCTTTGCTTAGGACTGGTTCTCCATCTGAGCTCTTTATATTCATACACATGGTTCTCTTGTCTTCAAAGGTCTCTTTAATTTTCCTGTAAGTGGCATCTGTCTTAGCACTAGTGATATAAGCTTCCAATTAAATTCAATACCTCTTGTGTTACCCAAGGGTTTCTACTAGCTCTCGTCTTTTTTGCCTACATGATCCTCTGCTGCCTTCATTATTTCATATCTAAAAGCTACCTATTCTATTGTATCAAATGGTTCAAATGGCTCTGAGCACTATGGGATTCAACTTCTGAGGTCATCAGTTCAAATGGTTCTGAGCACTATGGGACTTAACAGCTATGGTCATCAGTCCCCTGTAACTTAGAACTACTTAAACCTAACTAACCTAAGGACATCACGCAACACCCAGTCATCACGAGACAGAGAAAATCCCTGACCCCGCCGGGAATCGAACCCGGGAACCCGGACGTGGGAAGCGAGAACGCTACCGCACGACCACGAGCTGCGGACTGAGGTCATCAGTCCCCTAGAACATAGAACTACTTAAAACTAACTAACCTAAGGACATCACACACATCCATGCCCGAGGCAAGATTCGAACCTGCGACCGTAGCGGTCTCGCGGTTCCAGACTGTAGCTCCTAGAACCGCACGGCCACTCCGGCCGGCTATCCCTGTTATTGTCAGTCGTTCCCTAATGCTCCCTCTGAAACTCTCTACAACCTCTAGCATTTTCAGTTTGTCTAGGCCCTGTCCAGTAAATTTTTGTCAGAGTCAACATCTGCTCCTGGAAATGTCTTACAATTTAAAAACTGGTTTCGCTGACCATTACATAATCAATCTGAAGCCGTCTGGTGTCTCCTGATCTCTTCCACGTGTGCAACCTTCTTTCGTGATCCTTAAACCAAGTGTTTGCTATGATTAACGCATGCTCTGTGCAAAACTCTACCAGTCACCTCCAGTCCATATTTACCAACTACTTTTCCTTCCCTTCCTTTCCCTACTATCAAATTCCAGTCCCCCTTGACTATTAAATTTTCCTCTCTCTTAATTATCTGAATAATTTGTTTTATCTCAATATACATTTCTTCAATCTCTTCATCATCTGTGGAGCTAGTTGGCACAATCTTGTACTACTGTGCTATGTGTAGGATTCGTGTCTGTCTTGATTACGAAAAGGTATTCACTATGTCGTTCGTAGTAGCTTATCCGCTTTGCGTTTTTTTTCATTATTAAAACTACTCCTGCGTAACCCCTATTTGATTATATAAGCTTGTACACAACCGAGCAGAATTATTGTTCCTCCTGCCACCGAATGTCACTAATTTCCACTATGTCTGATCTTAATCTACCTATTTCCCTTTTTAAATTTTCTAATCTACCTGCCCGATTAGGGGATGTGACACCCCCACGCTCCTCCTGAGTAGTCTCCGCCCGGTGATCCGAATCGGGAACTATTTTACATCCGGAATATTTTACCCAAGAGGATACCGTCAACATTTAACTATCTAGAAAGGCTGCATGCCCTTTGGAAAAATTAAGACTGTAGTTTCCCCTTGCTTTCAGCCGTTCGCAGCACCAGAACAGCAGTGTTGCCTTGGTTGATGTTACAAGCTCAGTCAGTCATCCACACCGTTACTCCTTAACTACTGAAAAGTCTGCTTCCTCTCTTCAGGAACTACACGTTTGTCTTGCCTCCCGACCAACGGCAAAGTTAATTGTTCATTGAGGGGGCAACTGGGGGCGGGGTGGAAGAATGATAAGTGACACATAAAAATACCCAGATATACCGAGGATCGAACCTCAGACCCTTCAATTTGTAGTCTCGCACTGTGCTACTTCTTCTTCAAAAATTTTTTATTGTACTAAAATGCAATTAATTAGTATGTTATTCAGACATTATTGTTAAAACATAATTCAAAGTGTTGAGGGAATTAATGCTTTTATAATGAAACAAGCGATAAGTCAAACACCTGAGCCACCGAATTTCAAACACAAATAAATGACAAAAAAGTAAATTTCTACATTCTCGCTGGTTACAACACAAAAGCATCTGGACACTTCAAGAGCAAATTATCGCCAAACACGGATACCAAAAGCAATGTACACTCTAAGACATAATAAAGCCCGTCACGAAGAAGATATCCGAGGGGACGGAAATCGGTAGATGTCATGTACAAGTTCAGACAAACAAATACGTACAGTGTTAGGAAGATTGGATGATCTATTCAAGAGAAAGAGTTTGGTAAGCTGAGGAAGTCAGTACAGAGTTGCTCATATTACACGCTGAAGATATTAGCATTTTTCAATGAAAAAATACCAATAAAAACTTCAATGTATGCTTTATTCATGGCAGCAAACCTCATTAGTTTACTGCATTCTAGTACCATGAAACAATCCTTAATTTGTGCAAGATTTTTGTCCGGAACCCTGTCGTTTCCCTTTAAGAACGATTGGAGGATTGTGAGCAGGGCTCTCTAAGCAACCCGGCATTTTGACACTGTAATGGGCCAGTTGGACAGAATATATCTCGATATCCATCAGGAGGACATCCAACAATACTATCAATCAATAGCTTGCAGAACAAATGTTCCCCTAAGCGCCAGAAGTGGTATAACACGGGGCTGACTTGCTCTATTCGTGAAGCTCCTTTTCTTGAACAAATCATCCCTTTATTCTGAAATTGTTATCATTTGTTTCTCTGTAGATGTACGTCACATATAGCAAATTCCACCCCATACAAACTACTCCTCCGTGGTTTGTCGTTTTCTCTTACATTCAGTGAATATATAGCAATGGACACGGTAAATGTAATAATTCAATATCTGCTCTCTCAGTAAAATAAACAAAACCAGTGGAAACTGCCATCCCACTCAATCCACGACTTCAGTAACAAAGCAAAAACCCTCGCTTCCTACAGAGCGAACTTGGTGGGTTTTCTTAAGTACTTCGTGTGCTGTGCGTCCGCGTTTAATTTCACGTAATTCCCTCTGGCCGCAAGAGCGCATAGAGCGTTACCGTCCCCGGTAGAGGGCAGACACGACAAACTGCTTGCAGCATCAATAGCAGAATTTCTGCAGTTGTAATATGTTAATTTTTACTAAATAATTAACGAATTGTCTCTGTGTTACAGTATAGCTGGTGGTACCTCTTGTTAACTGCGATCTTGTAAAATATGCCTGATTACCATGATTTAAATATTTATTGAAGGTTTCTAGTACTTTGGTAGCAGCAACCGCCGTCCAATGTTAGTAGAGAAGGAGGAATTATTGCTGCTGGCGTCGCCTCTGCCACCTCCTCTATCATCACAAGTTTGAACCACTTTCGTCGGTCATTTAGGGTTACTACAAAGGCAATGGCATTTTGATAATTACTGGCAATAGGCGATGGTTGATATTCGTCACATCGTTTGATCATAGGTTTTGCTGTTTGTGATGTAAATGTATTTTCTTTTTTTAATTCATTTAATACTGTTTACAAAAAGGAAGTGATTTTATACTGTTGCACTTTTGAGGTGTTTGCCATCTGTTTGTTATTGAAATTTAGTCTTTCCAGTTAATGTCATTCTTGTATGTTTGCATTTAAAAGTAAATTCATTAGTGTTTTTAGAAAGGTTAATAAATTTATTACGGCTCAGTACCTATCCACTCAGCATCACCTCCCTGCAGCATTTCACGTCCTAAGGCAAAGAACCTAATGCGTCAATGTGCAGAACCATGTGACTGCAGACATTCCTGTTAACAATCGGAAGCAAGTAAGTTGCTGGGAGGCATATGTTGTTTTACAAATTTCGCAGAGTCATGACACTGCAGATTTCCTTTCCCTGTTGACAGTGGGAAGCAAATAAGTTACTGGGAGGCATATGTCACTTTACACACTCTGGTACCGAATGCCGCGAGTTTCGAATCCGTGCCAGACGGCAGGGACCTCGATTACCACTAGACGTCTCTACAGCCATCGTGCCATAAGCCATGGCTGCGCGCATTCTTGGCCCTCGTATAACGCGAGGGCGCCACGGTGGAGCACGTGGTCTCAGCAGACAATAGTGACGTACCGTATCCTGTATATAAAGAGCCTGCGTCTCGCTGAGCTAAGCACTCTCATATTCGTGTGCGTCTCTAGATATCTCGGCTACAGACAGCGTGTTTACCGTACTTTGTTTTCGTTTAAGAGTGGGCGTTGTGGATTCGTTTGGTTGTCGCTTGTGACCCTGTTGCTTCTGGCGTGTTGTCGTCGTAAGGTCTTGCTCGATCGTCCGTCGTTGTTCGTGTCCGTCCTTTCCCGTTCGTTTGTTTATTCGCGGGCCGCTCCCGTTTGGTCCCAACGCGCTTCGTTCTCGGCCACCCCGTGACCATTCCGGTCGCAGATAGAACACACACAAATGGTACAACCAATGAACTGGGGAAATGACTCCTTGTAACTAATCAATCGAATGCACTGACACTATTTGCTCGATAAGATATGATACAGTAATGTCGAGACGACGCTGGGCACTGTGCACTTTACAATTGGCAACTCATGCCAGACCCTCCCCTCTTGCCGCTTGATGGAAACGGATACAGTGCTACATGTTTACCTCAAATGGTGAGATGTAACAAACCAAAGCAGAGCCTCTCATCAAATGCACAGTTTGTTTCACGTAGGCCGGCCGAGGTGGCCGAGCGGTTCTAGGCGCTTCAGTCTGGAACAGCTCGAACGCTACGGTCGCAGGTTCGAATCCTGCCTCGGGCATGGATGTGTGTGATGTCCTTAGGTTAGTTAGGTTTAAGTAGCTCTAAGTTCTAGGTGACTGATGACCTCAGATGTTAAGTTCCATAGTGCTCAGAGCCATTTGAACCATTTTTTTTCTTTTTTCTTTTTTCTTTTTTTGTTTCACGTATGATGCGAGTTTTGTCTCTGGCTTGAGGCGAAACTGATGAAGTTGTAGCTAGGCGGCAGAGAGTTGCTCGGCTTTATGGCAGGTCGGCTTCTAAAATGGAAAAAAAATGGTAGTGAGTTGAGAGCGGCATGGAATGGAGTCCGAGATAGTCGTTGTGCCCTTCAGCATTTCATTTCGTAAAATATGGCGTTTAAGTCTTCGATCGCTAGTCTTTATTCTCAATAACCGGTTTCGGGCTAGCTGCCCATCTTCAGATCATATGTTGTAGTTACAGAGTAACTTGTCCGTACAGAACACACAGTTCACTGTCATAAGTAAAGTAAATTTTACTTAATGAACGATCGCGGACCTCCCAGTGAGACAACCATGCCTTGTTTTGATTTCTTTTCGTAATGAAAACTTTTAGGTACTGTAAGTAGGCTGTAGAGGTTTTTATGTTGGTAACGCTCTGTAGCGCTCTGTATGAAAATCACTGACTGTGCTCTGTTCAGTCTGTGGCTGGTTTGCATTGTTGGAATTTTGGCTATTGCAGTGTTGGGTAGTTGGATGTGAACAGCGCGTAACGTTGCGCAGTTGGAGGTGAGCCGCCAGCAGACGGAGATGTGGGGAGAGAGATAGCGGAGTTTTGAGAGCGGATGATCTGGACGTGTGTCCATCAGAAAGAGTAAATTTGTAAGACTGGATGTCATGAACTGATATATACAGGATGAGTCACCTAACGTTACCGCTGGATATATTTCGTAAACCACATCAAATACTGACGAACCGATTCCACAGACCGAACGTGAGGAGAGGGGCTAGTGTAATGGTTTAATACAAACCATACAAAAATGCACGGAAGTATGTTTTTTAACACAAACCTACATTTTTTAAAATGAAACCACGTTAGTTTTGTTAACACATCTGAACATATAAACAAATACGTAATCAGTGGCGTTTGTTGCATTGTAAAATGTAAATTACATCCAGAGATATTGTAACCTAAAGTTGACGCTTGAGTACCACTCCTCCGCTGTTCGATTGTGTGTATCGGAGAGCACTGCAACATACATCGCGTTTCTACAGAATGATCTGCCAACGTTGCTCGAAAATGTCCCACTGGAAACGCGTCGACGTATGTGGTATCAGCATGATGGTGCACCTGCACATTCCGCAATTAACACTAGGCTGACCCTTGACAGGATGTTCGACGGGCGTTTCATAGGACGTGGAGGACGCATAAATTGGTCAGCCCGTTCTCCTGATCTTACACCTCTGGACTTCTTTCTGCGGGGAACGTTAAAGGAGAATGTGTACCGTGATGTGCCTACAATCCCAGAGGATATGAAACAACGTATTGTGGCAGCCTGCGGCGACATTCCACCAGATGTACTGTGGCGTGTACGACATTCTTTACGCCAGAGATTGCAATTGTGTGCAGCAAATGATGGCCACCACATTGAACGTCTATTGGCCTGACATGTCGGGACACACTCTATTCCACTCCGTACTTTGAAAACGGAAACCTCGTGTGTACGTGTACCTCACACCTCATGGTAATGTACATGTGCGTCAGTGAAAAAGACCAATAAAAAGGTGTTAGCATGTGGACGTAGTTCCAGTCTCTTCTGTACCTAAGGTCCATCACCGTTCCCTTTGGATCCCTACGTAATTCGGTGCTCTCCGATACACACGATCGAACATCGGAGGAGTGGTACTCAAGCGTCAACTTTAGGTTACAATATCGCCGGATGTAATTAACATTTTACAATGCAACAAACGGCACTGATTACGTATTTGTTTATATGTTCAGATGTGCTAACAAAACTAACAGGGTTTCATTTAAAAAAACGTAGGTTTGTGTTAAAAAACATACTTCCGTGCATTTTTGTATGGTTTGTATTAATCAATTACATTAGCCCCTCTCCTCACGTTCTGTCTGTGGAATCGATTCGTCAGTATTTGATGTGGTTTATGAAATATATCCAGCGGTAATGTTAGGTGACTCACCCTGTATATGTATACAGGGTGTTACAAAAAGGTACGGGCAAACTTTCAGGAAACATTCCTCACACACAAAGAAAGAAAATATGTTATGTGGACATGTGTCCGGAAACGCTTACTTTCCATGTTAGAGCTCATTTTATTACTTCTCTTCAAATCACATTAATCATGGAATGCAGCGTGACTTCAAACACTTTGTTACAGGAAATGTTCAAAATGTCCTCTGTTAGCGAGGATACATGCATCCACCCTCCGTCGCATGGAATCCCTGATGCGCTGATGCAGCCCTGGAGAATGGCGTATTGTATCACAGCAGTCCACAATACGAGCACGAAGAGTCTCCACATTTGGTACGAGGGTTGCGTAGACAAGAGCTTTCAAATGCCCCCATAAATAAAAGTCAAGAAGGTTGAGGTCAGGAGAGCGTGGGAGGCCGTGGAATTGGTCCGCCTCTACCAATCCATCGGTCACCGAATCTGTTGTTGAGAAGCGTACGAACACTTCGACTGAAATGTGCAGGAGCTCCATCGTGCATGAACCACATGTTGTGTCGTACTTGTAAAGGCACATGTTCTAGCAGCACAGGTAGAGTATCACGTATGAAATCATGACAACGTGCTCCATGGAGCGTAGGTGGAAGAACATGGGGCCCAATGAAGACATCACCAACAATGCCTGCCCAAACGTTCACAGAAAATCTGCGTTGATGACGTGATTGCACAATTGCGTGCGGATTCTCGTCAGCCCACACATGTTGATTGTGAAAATTTGCAATTTGATCACGTTGGAATGAAGCCTCATCCGTAAAGAGAACATTTGCACTGAAATGAGGATTGACACATTGTTGGATGAACCATTCGCAGAAGTTTACCCGTGGAGGCCAATCAGCTGCTGATAGTGCCTGCACACGCTGTACATGGTACGGAAACAACTGGTTCTCCCGTAGCACTCTCTATACAGTGACGTGGTCAACGTTACCTTGTACAGCAGCAACGTCTCTGACGCTGACGTTAGGGTTATCGTAAACTGCACGAAGAATTGCCTCGTCCATTGCAGGTGTCGTCGTCGTTCTAGGTCTTCCCCAGTCACGAGTCATCGGCTGGAATATACATACTGACGAAACTAAAATGACCTCTAACATGAAAATTTAGCGTTTCCAGACACATGTCCACATAACATCTTTTCTTTATTTGTGTGTGAGGAATGTTTCCTGAAAGTTTGGCCGTACCTTTTTGTAACACCCTATATATATATATATATATATATATATATATATATATATATATATATATATATATATATATATAAAATGACTTTTGAACACTATTAAAGTAAATACATTGTTTGTTCTCTATCAAAATCTTTCATTTGCTAAGTATGCCTATCAGTAGTCAGTGACTACTAGTGCCTTCAGTAGTTAGAATCTTTTATTTAGCTGTCAGTATTGGCGCTCGCTGTATTGCAGTAGTTCGAGTAACGAAGATTTTTGTGAGGTAAGTGGTTCATGAAGGTTATAGGTTATTGTTAGTCAGGGCCATGCTTTTGTAGGGATTATTGAAAGTCAGATTGCGTTGCGCTAAAAATATTGTGTGTCAGTTTAGTGTTGATCACAATAAGTAAAAAGAGAAATGTCTGAGTACGTTCAATTCTGCTCAGCTGTTTGAAAGTAAAATAACGTAAGAGGTTTATCAGCACAGTAATTCATTAATTTTTCCAAGCGGATGTTTCAGTACGTTAAAACAAGGCGGTACTAAAAGCAAATCACCAACGAAGTTTCTAAGTATTAAGGGTTTTTTTGCACAACAGGCTGGTCCACACCTTCAAAACACCAGTAACAGAAGCTTCGGCACAGTGTGCGTTTGCGTTGTTGGGTAAGACATAACCACAGGTTGTTATTTTATTGGTTATCGTTCCTGTAAGTTGTCGATAGAAGTTGGGTTGGTTGGGTTGGGCTGTTTGGGGAAGAAGACCAGACAGCGAGGTCATCGGTCTCATCGGATTAGGGAAGGACGGGGTAGGAAGTCGGCCGTGTCCTTTCAAAGGAACCATCCTGGCATTTGCCTTGGGCAATTTAGGGAAATCACGGAAAACCTAGATCAGGATGGCCGGACGCGGCATTGAATCGTCGTCCACCCGAATGCGAGTCCAGTGTACGAGCCACTGTGTCGATAAAAGTGTCAGTAGCCAGAATGAGATTTCCACGTTGCAGTGGAGTGTGCGCTGATATGAAACTTCCTGGCAGATTAAAACTGTGTACCGGACCGAGACTCGACCAGGTCCCGACTTCGAGTCCCGGTCCGGCACACAGTTTTAATCTGCCAGGAAGCTTCATATCAGCGCACACTCCGCTGCAGAGTGAAAATCTCATTCTGGAAGCATCCCCCCGCTGTGGCTAAGCCATGTCTCCACAATATCCTTTCTTTAAGGAGTGCTAGATCTGCAGGGTTCGCAGGAGAGCGTCTGTAAAGTTTGGAAAGTAGGAGACGAGGTACTGGTAGAAGTAAAGCTGTGAGGACGGGGCATGAGTCGTGCCTGGGTAGCTCAGTTGGTAGAGCACTTGCCCGCGAAAGGCAAAGGTCCCGAGTTCGAGTCTCGGTCCGGCACTCAGTTTTAATCAGCCAGGAACTTTCAAAAGTATCAGTAGTTATTGTCCGTGGTACGTGGTACTTACTGGAATTAAGGAAAACATGGAAGGGAGGACCCAGCAATATAACTTTCTTTTCACACAGCCTCTTTATTTAACAATATATACACTGTGTAATACAGATAATAGAAGCATTTAACCATAAAATTTAATTTAATAAAATGAACAAATTTGCAAAATTCATTTCACCTTAAAGCTTAAGTTGAATAAGCTTTTAATCTTTGCAAAAGAAATCAGACGTGCTATATAGCAAAGTATGACAATGATTAGAAGACGGCCAGACCTTCAGCCCGCCCGTTATCGGCTGAAACAGCGGAGTTTACAATTGCGCTAGACACAGTCAGTCTTATTAAATGTTCTTCTGCAACACATGAAGACTGTATAAGCACCACTGATGAGAAGAGTGATTCATTTACTCAAAACAAATTGCTTAACATTTAATTTGAAAGCTGTATGTCGAAAGGCTCGGGGTTAATATGC
Organism: Schistocerca nitens; assembly: GCF_023898315.1. Taxonomy (NCBI): domain Eukaryota; kingdom Metazoa; phylum Arthropoda; class Insecta; order Orthoptera; family Acrididae; genus Schistocerca; species Schistocerca nitens. Next base: position 637,285,976 of record NC_064619.1, on the reverse strand, counting down.
GCACCTGTGCTTAAAGATTAAAGAGATAAGCATGGTAAGGCTTACTTCAAAGCTACCAACCTCTTAATTTCAGTCGGCAACCAAGGTGCGACTGGGTCCCAACCCGTCCCTTCTGACAATTTTATTCTGACTAAAGCCCTGGTGACAGTTGTCTGTTAATATTTTCAAGGTTAAACTGATTGTCAGTTATTAAGACCGCTCTGAAGGAACGTCTTCACACATTCCTTATGAACAGTTATTTCAAGAGAACTCACTCGGCGGAACCACAAGATCCAACTGGAATGTACCAATAATGAACCTTTCTTTCGAACACGGAAACGAACTAATGACAGAGAAATACAATTACTATCAAAGAATTGAACTGGTTAACAGCTCAATCTAGTCACAAGGTCCCTCTTCTGTTTAATGGCAACCTGTGACTTAGAAAAATTTTTCCGGGTGTATTTACGACCAAGAGATGATTAATTAGAACATTAATGATCAGGTACAAACAAGAAACGAAAGGCAATATATTAGGGGGACAAATTTTCAAACGACAAGTAGTGTCTTAGTACAGCACTACTGCCTATATTTACGACCAAAGAGCCGACCGAGTAAAACTCTGTGGGTCGCGAACAAACCAGAAAATAATAAGGAGGACAGGTAGACAAAGCAGCAAATCACCACGAGGATTACAGAATGTTACTCTCCTTTATAAGCAAGAAGTTCCGTGAATGCAAGGTCGTCAGACACGAATGTTGCCAACCAACCGCCGGAATGTCGGCCTGCTGCTTGTAGTCGACGATGACCCCGGTGAGGTACTCCCGTATCTTCGCTATTCGCAGGCCCTCCTTGAGCAGCTCGTAGCTTCGGCTGCTCGGACCACGTGACCACCTCTTGCCGCGACGTTACCACCAATCCCCAAGCTTCGTGCCTCCCTTTCGGGCCAGCGAACCCCGTATATACAGCTGCAGGCTCAAACATAGGGACACAACCCCCATCTCTTCCTCATAGATTTGGCAATGGGGCTGCAAGGGAGATAATCGATACTACATCTGAGCCAGTGGTGCCACACAGAACAGTCAACTAACTCAATGGTGCCACGGCTCCGCCTGGTAACGAATATGTTAATCACCACTCACATAAAAAGTATTAATAGTCTCAAAAAACGCTACTGTTTATGTTGCAAACTGATATCCTGAGAGGCACAATAATATTTTCGCTTTGCAGCAGACTCCGATAGAGCTCTACTTGAGTGACTGAAAATTCGATGAATTTAATTACGAGCACCAACACATTAGTTGGAATTCAGAACTTTGTTAAGGACCGTGTAAGTTTCAATCACTGGGATTGATCAGCGGAATAGATTAAGGAATTTAGGAATATAAAAGAATCATATTGCGCCGTATTTCAGAAACAGCGTGAAGTCAAACGATTGATGTGTCAGCAGAGTTGTAGGTTTATTTAACACTGCGTACATATGAACTACAACTCTCTTGAACTTGGTGTGTCGATAACCGAATAGTACAGTGGCCCAATAAGGCAAGGTTCATGAAATGGAAAGAAATCTAATCAGTTGCTGTAACTGATTTCTGGATTTTTATGACGCTTTAACAGTGACCAGTTTTTGCGGGTATGCAAGGCCTGGTTAACATCCGTCAATTACTCTTTCTCGCTGAAACATGTAAGCGGCGAGGGTGGCGTATCATTAATTATAAACCTGCACATGACGCCGCACATGTATGACACAAATGAGGGAGCAAGTGTCAGGCGCAAAAGTGACACTATAGTGGACAGAGTGCGGCAGCCTTATACCTGTCCATTTATCGATGTTACTCTGTTCCTGTCGATTGGATTCCGGTTAGAGCCGGAATGGCACACGTTGTCACTGATCTTGCTGGAGCGGAACAGAAACAAAAAACAAAAAAAGAAAAAAAAAGAATGGGTCCTCTCCGTTCTAGAAGCTTGGAGATGAGGTATACTACGCCCAGGATGATACAGTGGGCGATGCACAGTGATCAGTTTTCGTCCACCAAGTGCTAGGCCAGTTCATTTGTTGTTTCGAAAGCGGAGGCCGACAAGTATTTCCCACCTTTCGGCCGGTCAGCGGGGACAGAATTGAGCTGCGTCCCCTGTCATCTTTCTCAAAAAGCTATTCGGTAGAAAAAAGTCACTTTTGCTTTACTTATAACTTTATATGTCATGGTCATGATTATGTGGCCATCATTTCGTTAATGGCCATAATCATAGTAATATTTATGCGGTAGTAAGGCACTACGTGAAATTGTGAAAACTTTGCAATGAAAAATAGAGGTCGCTAAGGCTTTGCTTTTGGTGCATGTTACACATAGTGTTGCGTATGAAATGTAGCTAACATACTGAACTTTTCTTTAGACTTGGGTAGAGGTATCTGTCTGTCATCAATCTCGAGAAAATTTATCTGACGTAGCAAACTCATTTGCGATCATGCCACGCCAGCTATGAAGCCAGAGTGAAATATTCACAACGTTCGTCATATTTCATAAACGGTTTGAGATACCGTAATGAGATTTTGCAAAAAGATAGCACGCAAACCGAAGTGTATTTTTCCATATCGTTGCTATGAAAACTTCATTATCTACGTTGTTATTCCAATAACTACAGATTTCTTTCATGAAACAACATATTTTTTAAGGATCATCGATAGCTGCCGTAATGAGAAGTGATGTGGGTTTGGAACGACGTAAGTGAAGACATTACACGTTTTCTTGTACCGAGCATGTGCTTTTTAATAAGCTACTCACCTTACTTTTCCCCAGTTTCTAACTTAAATGTGAATTTTGGATTTATTTTTTATTTGTTAGTACAACTCATGGACAATAAGTTCCCAAAGTGCCAATGTTGAAATCACAACTGAAGTGCCTCCCTGCCACGCCCACGTTTTTAAGCAGCTCTTCGATATCAGCTAAGTGAACAAAGATTCTGTGTATTACATTCAACCTAACGTGTGCGGGATACATTTAGAAGGCCGTGATACATACCCTTTGGTTTTATAGACCATCTTTGGGCGATCCTGCACTTCTCAAAAAGTGTGTTCGTGGCAAAACCCGAAATCCATATGAGTCTCTAAATTCTCTCATATGGAAACGATGCCCTAAATGCACATTTGCATCTGCTACAATTGTCAGAATTGCAGCTTATTGAATTTAATGATGGGAACGTCGGGAGGATGAAGGTGTTAGAAAGAATGGGCTTCAAGATAGGAAATTTTACTCAAGACATCCTGAGAAAAATAGATTTACAGCGCGTCTGTGCAGCTGAAAAGTCAGTTGAAGACCTGGTAAAGGAAAGAAGACAGACAACAAGAAACCGGAAGCGAATCCTCGAAGGGAAAGACGACCTAGAGTACAAATGTGGTGCCTTCTGAAGAAGTGACATGAGGAATAAAGTTAGGTTAAACTTTAAATTGCGTTTCCTGAAAAGTTTGTTCTTCAGAGTTTATGTACCTTTTCCTAAGATTCTATGAATGCTAGAATTATGAAATTTTGTACACATATTTATGTAAACCTAATAAACGTTGACTTAGGAGCAAATATAGAAATTCTGATTGCAAGCGGAGATATGGGGCAAATTGCTTGGAATTTTGCATGAATTTAAAATTGTACTTGTGGAATTTTAATTAAAAAATTATGACCTCATGAGGGAAGCTTACAGCACATAAAGAGATGAAACAGAGAAATTTTTGTAGAAATCTCTTGAATACTTTCTGAGAAAAAAGAACACACATCATTTTTGGGAAATAAAAATTCCAATTTCATTAAAAATTTCAATATATATGATCAAACGATTTTATATGTAAATGTGTTACTTTCATGTAAAGCGTGGCACAAAATCTCATTGCCATATCTCCAAAACTGTGGATTTGGTGCAGTTTTGAAATAGTGTGTGTTTTTCATCAACGTCCCCCCTTAATAAACTTAATAAGCCACGGTTACAGAATTCTGACGCATTTGTATCTGCACAACATGTTAGTGAGGTGAGACTGTGTAAACTCCACTGTGGTTTGGTAAAAGAAGCAAATTTTAACATTACAATTGGGGAAATGTGTTGACTTAACTCAAAATTCGCCTCTCATTCGGTTGTGTGATAGTTGCAAATGGTTAACATGCAAGGCGAAAATAAATCGCTGCATTTTCTGTGGATTTCTTTTTAGATACTAATCAAAGCAGAGGTGACAGTTTTTTCAATGGTCACCGTGCAATTGTGGATGTGGAGGGGTCCCACTAAAGATTTACAAAAAAATTAGAGCGCTGGCTTCAGTTTAGAACGGCTCTTCTCCTCCAGCTCTCGGCATTTCCACTACAACACCTGGCCGTAACACCCACCACTAGCCCTCTTCCTACTCGAGTTCTGCCGTCTGTGCATTTACCGGCCGTGGTATCGTGTACTGACTATATTTGAAGATTCAGTTATATTCAGAACAACAATATGATAACATTAAAGGAAGAATATGAATAAAACGTCACTTATAAAATATCTTCAGCAACGATACAATGCAGTGCATATGGGAGCCACTTCATTGAACTGAAAGTTCATTTACCTGTATTACTGTGAACACAATGTTCCACTTGTCATACGAGATAATTAATTTTAATCTTAGCTGTTCAACGTGGCTGTAAATTCGGCAAATGTACGACAGGAAACTTGAAAATGTTTGAAGAATTAGCCATCCAGTTGCCAATAATCATTTTTTGTATCATTTGACCAAGGTTTCCACAATTTTAAAATTTTCTTCTTGAGAAGGTATAATGGACACTAAAAATTATATTAGTTGTCTTAGTTATCTTATACAAAACAAAGAAGTAACAACTGTTGCCGAAAACTGTGAGATATTCGTACTCGCTCATTACATTACTTGCTGATAAAGTACATTGAGTAAAGCTAAATGGTACTTGTTATATGAAGTATTCATTACAGGAGGTGACTTAAGGCTGCGGTAACATATTATTTCAAGCGTGAAGCTAAATGGAAAGTGTAGTGGCCCATAACATAACATACTTTAACGCATTAAGGCGCAATGAAGGCATCTGGATTATAATGATGTGCTATGCGTGTCGCAAGTAACAAGCTCTAGCGCTAAGGATATGATTGTATAGAGAAAGCATAGTCAGGAAAACTACAGGCTCGCCTCAGCTACCTGAATAGCAGTGTAATCTTTGCTATTCATCATAAGCCAAGTTATTCTGACAACATTATCCCAGCAGTGTCTTCTCACCCACAGGCTCATAAAACAACATTTTTCCATTCCACAACTAATCGCGCATAAAAACGCCACCTTTCCCCCGTACAGTTCACAGGAAGAAATTAATTTCATTAAATCTGTAGCAAGCTATAAAGTCTAAAACAGTGTATAGTGGACCAGATTCTTAGTGATAAAATAACAAAAATATCTTAACTCCAGGTTATAACAAATGAAAGAGTAGTACACAAGAAAAGGGAAAGATAATTTCTGCATCACTTTTAGGTAATACATCTTACAGGATTAGCCGCCTACTGACTAAAAAGACTTACAACTGTAACGTTTCTTTCTCGTCCAATAACTGTTTCAATAAAAGTTTAGTACACACTCTAAAAACTGAAGAATATCCTTTTACAGACTGAGGTATCTACAAGCTGGTTCGTAAAAGTTGCCATAGTTATTATACAGAACAGACTGGAAGGGCTGTTAAAGTTATAAGGAGCACCTGTTGGAAAACAAAGGGGCCAATGTGTACATATCTTTTGCAGATGATTTACTTATTTCTGGTCATTACCGGACGACAATAGCAGGAAGTGATTTTATGTAAAAGGACTGTATATCAGGTTTATTATCAGAACTTCAAGTATGAAAGCAATTAGCTAAAACTGATGGTAACATGTCGAATAATGAGCTGCAAATGCTATGCAAGAACTCCGATGTATCCAGCCCGCTGCCCACGACCGAATACTACACGTATGTTTTTATCGGTCTCCGTTGGCTTCGGCTGGCAAGTCATTTCCTGTGTACACTTTTGGTGTATAGCAGTTTAATACCGTTTTCCATTTAGTTTTGTCTACATTTGTTACTTCTTTGTTTTGTTTACAATATTGTTGCAACCACTAATGTAATTTTAGGATCGATTCGACCTTCTGAAGAAGAAAATTTTACAGTTGTCGAAACCTTCGTCAAGGGTTACGGCAAACCTTTATTCACAACTCGTTGGCAGATTCTTACAACTTCACCAAGTTTAATTTTAATATCCTTCAACGATGATATTAATATACGCCAAATATTGAGAAAGCTTGTGAGACAACGTCACTTTTATAAAGTGTGACGTAATTCTTAATTAAAATGATGAGATTCGTGTTTTGATTCACATAGTGAGATCAAGATCCTTCAGAGGTATTACGAAAGTATGATTCATTACTATGGCATTTAATCCAGCTGCATTTAATATGAAATTAAAGGCAGTAAATTGACTCTTTCATTCGTGGGTTAAGACCAAATCTCTGTTGGTGGAGAAGTAGATTAGAAGTTCATCACAGCCTTTCTGCATAACTTAGATTGGGTCTATGAGCAACAACTGTTTGTCGAACTGATAGATCTTATTCTCTGGTATTGGGTAGAAACAGTGGAACAATTAGAAAAAAATATGTAAATACTTTGTGTATGATGCGCACTATTCTCGTTTACTCAGAATATATGTTTATATTTCTTAATTTCTTTAAATTTTTACATAGATCTGTGCCGATTGTCAAACTGAAATACTGAAACTGGGCACAAATAAAGGCTCATGAACTTACGAAATGGACCTAATATGACTGAAACATGTTCGGTTCTAATCAGTAAATGTGAGTTGTTATATCTCTAATGTTTTGTAAAGTAAAAAGAGCCAAATGGAGTATATCAGTGTTCTGTTTGATTTACCGGAAACAACAGCAAGTTTCAAAATTACTGCTGCACCAGTACATACACGAAATGACGTATATCTCGTTAATTATGACGCAGCGGAAGTACTAAAGTACAGCGTCAGGCATTGATCTACTATTGCAGCAACTCCATAGGAAAGAAATTTAAAAGACTATTAATGCCCATCGTGTGAACACTGGGAGTTAACAGTTTTTTCCAGCCGGAGGTCGATTGGGAGAATTTGTAGTTATCGAGAATGTTGCTCATTAATACGGAAAATCATGTAAACTGAAAGCCGGGCGACGTGCCATTTGTGTAATAAACGGCCAGACAGCAGCTAATTAGCCATCAGGTCGCGTGGAAGCAATATCAGTTTGGCAGCAGTTGGGACGGCCCTTTGTAGTTGACGCCGTCTTTGTACACCCGTCTGAGCTGGTAGATGTCATCAAAGCTAAGGAATTATTGCCTGTCCGTGGCGTCATATTTCGACGAAATTTCGTTTGAGGCAACGTAGTGATGCGCATGTCATATCCCTGTTCACAGCGTAATATGATTATATGTATTGGGCTTCATGCAGATAGAAATGAAAGCGCCTGGTAGAGGACATCAAAGCAAGCAATCAATCCTAATACACATAGGTCATGAAACGAATTTCTCCTATACGACGTATGCATAGGTGCTGTCATGCCAGTGTTACAACACTGTTAATGTCTAATGGCTGCATTTATTTCGGAACACCGCTCATTAGGTGTAAATGACCATGTGATAAACTGCCCTTGTCCGATTTTATCATCATTACTGGAATCTGAATGCTGGTAAATAACATGTCGACAACGAGTGTATCGGCCATGGGTCACAAATACCATGACCTCGCAGATTCCTTTCCTTTAAAGTGTGTTATCATTTTGTGTGGGTATATTTAACGGGATTGGTATATTCCAGTCCTGTTGATGATTTCTGTGAGCCCTGGCAGTGAATTTGGGTGATTGTCACCCGTTCGGAATACGTCATGACCTTCTGAACATGTACGAGAATGGATGCGGAGACTTGCCGGAGTTCACCTTCACATGAACCGTGGCCACGTGCAACACTTGTTGTCACATTTTTGTCTTCACATGCATAGCTGCAGTTTGGATCCCCTTGGGCTCTATTGTTAGGTGTTCATGCATTCAGTCGCAGTATGTCGTATCGGGGAGACGAATGGTATAAGGACCTACGTTTTTCATTATCCTATACTCGTCCTTTCGTTTGTACCTATAAAAGGCAAACACAGCGTATATCATAAGATGTAAATGATGGCATAATCGAAAACACGATATCTTTGTTTGGGACTAATTAATATAACGTTGCATTTGTATGTTTTTTTCATCGCCCAAATTCGGTTTAACCCTAGGGTACAATACCGTTTTACAAATGAGTTGCTTAATAATGTAAAAGGTTATTGCTACATTTTTCATTCATTTCACACTCCTAGTCGCTACGCACGCTACACACTCGATATACACCTTGCTTCATAACACTGCAGACACTATCACCTGAAGTAGGAACCATTTTCTGCACTCCGACTTCCCATTTGCTAGACTGAAAAAATACGTCACTATCACATTATAGCGAGTGACACGTTCAGAGTAGGAAGACGATGAGATGTTAGTAGTGTACATTATATACCTTTTGGAGTAAGATTTTCCACAAAAGAAAAAAAAGAAGAAAAATACAATGTGAGTGTGTTGTACACAACGATAGATGCATTATTATCGTTATTATTATTTATTTGCGTTAGATTTTATTACCAAAGGCCTACTCGTTATCTAAGTTGTTATGACATTATGAACCTGTAATAGTTTGGCCCCAGTTGTGGATTTTTGGACTGCTATGGGGGATGGCTCATCAGTAATTGCATCAGATGAAATATTGGTTAACTTTTTAACACGAATGACGCAATCACATGCCACAGGAATCCGTAGACTATTGGCATTTCACTATTTAAGCATCCCTTGAGACATAAAATGACAAACTCTTCTCTTCAAGTATAATGTCCAACATTTACAAAATTAAATTTCCATTTGGTACTTGAGTAACTCTTTAGTCCTACTGGATGCTCTTGACTGCTTCAACTGAAGTCACGAACTGGGCAGAGAGCTTCCACGCTCAGCTCTATATTGACCTCTGTGCGAGGACTCCGCTATGCTCAGAGACATGATATATCTTCTTCAGCGTCTCCCATTGTCGTTCTGGGATGCAGCGAGACATTGCTAATTTCAGTGGTATCAAGATGCGTGGCTAACTTTCGTGTGGGGACGCGATGTTTGGAAAATACCGCATAACTAATCCTTGACTACAGAGAATGTATTACTTAAAAGGTATTCGATGATTGCCTTTTTAGGTAAGATTGTTTTAGCAATTTCTTTCACCTCCTTTGTAAATTCATTGTACAATGTTATTCATTAGAGAAAACGATGTATTGAATTTTACGTTTATTATAGTCTACAGCTATTCGTCCAGTAAATATCAACGATATTTTTGATGTGCACAGGTGATTGGTAAATGTACTCACATAGTGTAGTTAAAATCCTAAGTGTTTTGAACAAATCATTGCAATGAGCCCAACTACCACTTTTGGTTATTATTCTTGTGGCCCTTTTCGGGAGAGTGGAGGTTCCATTCTTTATCCAGCCATCCTGATTTACGTTTTCCGTAGCTTCCCCGAATTACTTCAGGCAAATGCCAGAACGGATGCTGTCGTAAGTATACCGCCGACTACCTGACCCATCCTTGTGATACTACACCTGTAAATATGCTAATGTCTGTATATGTGAATCACCCGATTTTTGTTGTTCTTAAATACCAGGAGATGTCCAGTATCGTTATAGTACTAGTATTATGTATATCAGGCAACTCCAAACGTTTCCGCTTTAGCACACTCAGAAATATGTTTAAAAAGACATTGATACCGAGGGTGTCATCACGGTTTTACGAAGAGGACATAACGTAGAGAGGTGGGTAGAGTGGTACATGAAAGTCTGTCGAGTTATTGAGCCTCAGTCACCATTCACATATGTTTCTGACAATGGCTTAATGTGAAACGCCCTGAAGGGCCAAAGGTTCCTACCAGCCGCCGCTGCGGATGTGGAGGGACATTTGTTCAGCACACCGCTCTCCCCGCCGCATGTCAGTTTACGAGACCGGAGCCGCTAACTCTCAATCAAGCAGCTTCTCAGTTTGTTGAGTGCACACGGCCTGCTAACAGCCCTCGGTTCACCTGATCCAAGTGTGAGCCCAGTCCGAAAGAGCTTAACTTCGGTGGTCTGATGTGAACCGGTGAACTGAATAACAGCTATCTGAAATCTTATTGAAATATGTAGTTCATGGTATCGTTGCATTGATTTGTATTCTAAATGTAACTTGCGAAATGTGGCCAAGTAAGCTCGTACGGTCACAATGGGATAATGGTGCGCTGAAAGAGAACAGGTGTGCGACGCTACGAAAAAGAAGAAGCATGTAAAGAATGAAATGAAGCAACTGTCTAGTTTGAAAGACAAGAATGGGAATACTGTATGTCCGTGCATTACTGAGCAACCAGAAAAGAAGAAAACGAAACCTAGAAATGAGGAGGAAAACCAAAGACATCTGAAGTATCGGATGCTAATCTAATTCCTTCAGCACCACCCGACTTAATTCGACTACATTCCATTATCCTCGTTTTGCTTTTGTTGATGTTCATCTTATACCCTCCTTTCAAGACACTGTCCATTCCGTTCAAATGCTCTTCCATGTCCTTTGCTGTCTCTGACAGAATTACAATGTCATCGGCGAACCTCAACGTTTTTATTTCTTCTCCAAGGACTTAAATACCTACTCCGAATTTTTCTTTTGTTTCCTTTACTACTTGCTCAATATACAGATTGAATAACATCGGGGAGAGGCTACAACCCTGTCTCACTCCCTTCCCATCCACTACTTCCCTTTCTTGCCCCTCGACTCTTATAACTGCCATCAGGTTTCTGTAAAAATTGTAAATAGACTTTCGCTCCCTGTATTTTACCCCTGCCACCTTTAGAATTTGAAAGAGAGTATTCCAGTCAACATTGTCAAAAGCTTTCTCTAAGTCTACAAATGCTAGAAATGTAGGTTTGCCTTTCCTTAATCTATTTTCTAAAATAAGTCGTAGGGTCAGTATTGCCTCAGGTGCTCTAACATTCCCGCGGAATCCAAACTGATCCTCGCCGAGGTCGGCTTCTACCAGTTTTTCCATTAGTCTGTAAAGAATTCGCGTTAGTATTTTGTAGCTGTGACTTATTAAACTGATAGTTCGGTAATTTTCACATCTGTCAACACCCGCTTTCTTTGGGATGGTAATTATTATATTCTTCATGAAGTCTGAGGGAATTTCACCTGTCTCATACATCTTGCTCACCAGATGGTAGAGTTTTGTCAGGACTGGCTCTCCCAAGGCCGTCAGTAGTTCCAATGGAATGTTGTCTATTCTCGGGGCCTTGTTTCGACCTAGGTCTTTCAGTGCTCTGTCAAACTCTTCACGCAGTATCATATCTCCCATTTCATTTTCATCTACACCCTCTTCCATTTCCGTGATATTGCCCTCCAGTACATCGCCCTTGTATAGATCCTCTATATACTCCTTCCACCTTTCTGCTTTCCCTCCTTTGCTTAGAACTGGGTATCTATATGACCTCTTGATATTCATGCAGGTGGCTCTCTTTTCTCCAAAGGTCTCTTTAATTTTCCTGTAGGCAGTATCTATCTCACCCGTAGTGAGATTAGTCTCAACATCCTTACATTTGTCCTCTAGCCATCCCTGCTTAGCCATTTTGCACTTCCTGTCGATCTCATTTTTGAGATGTTTGTATTCCATATTGCCTGCTTCATTTACCGCGTTTTTATATTTTCTCCTTTAATCAGTTAAATTCAATATATCTTCTGTTACCCAAGGATTTCTACTAGCCCTCGTCTTTTTAGCTACTTGATCCTCTGTTGCTTTCACTACTTCATTCCTCAGAGCTACCCATTCTTCTTCTACTGTATTTCTTTCCCCCATTCCTGTCAATTGTTCCCTTATTCTCTCCCTGAAACTCTGTACAACCTCTGGTTTAGTCAGTTTATCCAGGTCGCATCTCCTTAAATTCCCACCTTTTTGCAGTTTCTTCAGTTTTAATCTACTAATCCATTTAATATAGCTTCAATTCCCAAGTCACACTTACGACACGACTGTGGGCAATTACCCAATGTAGTGGGGAATCGTGCACAGTGCAATTTTCTGATATTCGCACTGAACGTCATTGTACTGTTCTGTTTACACTGAAATTTATTTAATACAGCACAAGAGCAGAAACTGCAGCACTCTTAGGCACGGTTGTTTGTAGGGGCTTAGAACATAACTGCGAATTTGTGAATTGTTTAATTGAGGACTTTACCTTCAGATTCACTTGTCATCCGATTTATGCCACTCAGGGTTTGTTTAGGATTGTTTAACTCCTAACTGATGTGAAAAAATAAACTATTCCTTTGCTGTTCTACCCCTGAGAGAGTTTTCAGAACGATGTGTATGTGCGGACGTCTCACTTCCGTAAGAAATATGTACTCTCAAGAGGGACGTTTTAGAAAGTTACGTAGCTAGCTCACAAGTTTTCCATCAAACTTTACCTTTGAGAGCTTCGGGTGGTGGGAGACTTGCCTGTTCTCGTTCGGTGCTGCAAGTAAAGTACCAAGTGAATAAAGCAGACGGGAGAAGCTGATATTGGAGGCAAAGTACGATCCCGAGCACTCGAACGTCGAGACGATCACAAAACTGATACACAAACTTCAAGTCCATGCTAAATGTTAGAAAATGTTGACCACGTGACATTTCTTATTTCCGAAATTTGAAATCGTTTAGTGACGTAGATACGTGAGCGTCTGCAGAAACAATTGGCTGACGGGGACGGGGTGAATGGACAGAAGGTAAGAGATTCTGCATCAGACAGATCATTAGCACCAGATATTGTTCTTATTGTTAATATCGCTCATATCGAGACGGGCCCAAACGAATTATACTTTAATTACCTAAAGCTGGATGTTATTAGCCAATGATTTCCGGAAGGATTTTGACATTGCGCCACACAAGTGGCTTGTGGGTGAAGTTGGGTGCTTATAGAATATCGGCGCAGTTACTAGACTCGAGATTTCTGTCAGAGAGAACACAGTTCGCACTAATCAACGGAAAGTCATCGAGTAAAACAGAACTGATTTCTGGGGTTCCCCAAGGTAGTGTTATAGGTCCTTTGCTGTTCCTTATTTATGTAAACGATTTGGGAGACAATCTGAGCAGCCGTCTTAGGTAGTTTTCAGATGACGCTGTCGTTTACCGACTAGTAAAGTCATCAGAAGATCAAAACATATTTAAAAACTATTTAGGAGGAGACGTGTATGGTGCGAAAATTGGCAACTGGCCCCCAATAATGAAAAGTGTGAGGTTATCCACGTGGGTGCCAAAAGGAATCCGTCAGACCTCGATTACGCCATAAATCAGTCTAATCTAAAGGCCGTAAATTCAACTCCATACCTAGGTATTACAATTAGGAACAACTTAGACTGGAAAGAAAACGTAGAAAATGTTGTGTGGAAGGCTAACCAAAGACTGTGTTTTATTGGTAGGACACTTAGAAAATATAAAAGATCTACTAAAGAGACTGCCGACAATACGATTGTCCGTCCTCTTTTAGAATACTGCTGCTTGGTGTGTGATCCTTAGCAGTTAGGACTGACGGAGTACATCTAAAAAGTTCAAAGAAGGGCAGCACGTTTTGTATTATCGCGAAATACGGGGGAGAGTGTCACTGAAATGGTACAGGATTTAGAGTGGACATCATTAAAACAACGGCGTTTATCGTTGCGGCAGAAACTTCTCACGAAATTTCATTCATCAACTTTCTCCATCGAATGCGAAAATATTTTGTTGACGCCGACCTACATAGGGGGAAGTTATCACCATAATAAAATAAGGGACATCAGAGCTCGCACAGAGAGCTATATGTGTTCTTTTTCACCGCGTGCTGTACGAGATTGGAATAGAGAACTGTAAAAGTGGTTCGACGAACCCTCTGCCAGGCACTTAAATGTGATTTGCAGAGTATCCCTGTACATGTAGATGTAGATAAATAATTAAATTGAAATGTATGTCTGGAGATTTTGTGTCCTAGACAACTGCAAGTTCGCCCATTTGTTTACTCGTTTACTTGTATGTGGAAGGGTAAGTGACCCGCATCCTTAGTTTAACAGTGTCCATTTAATCTCGTTTCATTAACGAATCAAGGTAGTATCACTCTTATTGACTGTCTTGACGAGGTGGTTACAACACACATGGCTACCAACATCTGTACGCAGGAAGTCCCCCTACGTTATGTGGCGGAGTATATTTCGGATATCGCTATAATTTCCTCTCCTCCCCCTTCCAATCGCTAGTGGTGAATGGGAAGAACGACGATCGATAAATCTTCGTACTGCGGCGGTCTTGGGTCGTTCTTTTCTGGAATTCACTGAGATTCCTTATCATGTTCATTAAAAACCAGACCTATCCAGAAGTGACGTATTATATGGATCTACCTGAAAAAGTCTTTTAAAAGGCAGTCTTCACAAAGTGTGTCAATAGAACGTATAAGTCTTCTTCTGCATGACCGTTAAAAAAAGTGGTTCGTTCTATCATTTCCAGCTGAAGCTGCCAAATAAAACTAATCGATGGCTGAAACGTCTGGCCTGGAGTCTCATTATTCAAAAAAAAAAACGTAACATTAAATTCCGAACGTAAAACTAAATTCCGAACCTTTACCATTCCGTTCATTCATAATGCACTTTATGCCACTATTAGGCAGCATAGCACTCGCAACTTGAATCGGTCTAGAAACAGTTGGATACAATGATTACCTGTTTATGATGCTCGCACAATATGCTACAGTTCACCAGTATTAAATAATGTGAGGCATCCGAATAACGTCAGCATAGCTTGCCACTTGGAATCCCTTAGCCTAAAGAAAGAAAATAACAAGATATTGAACAAATGCCAATATTTTCATTAACATCATTTCACCTCCTCGGTTTAGAAACCGTTTAGCATCTCAGCGAAAGAATGTTTAATATTTTTTACAGAATTACAAGGGAACCAAACAGTAGCTCATCGCGTTATTATGGCTGAATCAAAACGCCAAGAGCTGGTGCGTGTAAAAATATAGTCCGCTTCCAGAAAGCACGCTCGCTCTGCCCTCTTGTTGCAACACACTGAAGCTAGTCGGCTCCGTAGCATTTTGCAGACTGCACAGTACAATCGTCCTTGCGCCACTGCCCAACTCCGAGTTCAATTCAATAATTTTACACACCATGTATCTCTCGAAAAGCAGCTATTCCTGAAACAAACTCATGTACAGTGGTCTTAAGAACTGAAGTAATGATTTTCCTTCTAAAATCTTGAACATCGTTATATTAAATTAAGCAGAGCGTACCCTTATGTGATTCACTACACGATTTCGCAATATAAGTATCTAACTGTATCAGCCTTACTTATCAAAAAATTTCAATATTCCTACATCACACAAGCACTGCGTTCACACACTCATTCATTCTGATGGTATAATAAATGATAGTAGCAGTTATATCAAACAAATTAGAATAACAATGTTAGAAACTGATAACAATAGTGACTTACATGTAAAATATTGTGTAGTTTATTATTTAGCCACAAAGTCGTGAACCTGATTATCTTCGTATTATGTACAGAAACATATTAACGTGTCAGATTGTTGCTTTAATGACAGATTATAATAGTTGTTTATTAGGTGCTTTTGAATACCTCAGGACGAATTTCTAGTGTAGGGCTGAAAATCGTATAGCTGTTAATTATAGTTTTTGTGAAAGGTTGCGTAAAATTTCATAGCTATTAGCGCATTGGAATGTAGTTTTTGAATTCAAAGGCTGGTATCTGATTCAAAGGATCTGAAAAACGTAAACTTGCGTGACTAGGCTTTCAGCAAGCAAGTAAATATCGACAGATGGCAACGTTCCAGCGTGGGAACGCGTTCTGCAGCGACACTGACCTACATCGTTGGAAGGTGACCTATCTGTTCAAATACGAGTGTGCAGCCGACCTCAGCACCCGAAAGTGCGCACGAAGGTCGACGGAGTTTAGATCAGTTAGTTTTCTTCGGTGGACTTGGGCGACGTTCCCACACACGAAACAAGGATTGTGAGAAATTTTGAACATCTGTTAAAGAAAGAAGGAGTTCGTAGCACCCTGGGGATGTGAAACATAATAACAGGGGTATGTCTCGCAAACTGTCGTCTGAAACTTCTAAGTACTAGAAACCACCATTTTCTAGCAACTTAAAAATTTAATAATAATTAAGTATGTTATGAATGTTCTGTGACTGTCTAGGCATTTCTGCCTCACGTATACAACTACATCAGTGCTCAAAGCGATCTGACGGTGTGTGGTGGAGGGTACTTCTGGTACCACTAACTGATCCCTCACTTCCTGTTCCATTTGTTGATGGCCTGTTGGAAGAATAATTCTCGAGAAAGCCTCAGTATTAGCCCTAATTTCTCGAATTTTCTCGTTGTGGTCATTTCGCGAGACGTATTTAGGAGGAAATAATAGTAGATAGCGTATGTATGTTCAAGCACAGCCACGTCCGGGAGCCCTCGAGCTCTTATCACTGATGTCAGAATGACGTCATATGATGACGTTATTGATAAGAGTGCTGAAGTGTCTCATCGGTGACGTCATCAGATGACATCATGTGATAAGGATCCTGACATGTCTTATCAGTGACGTCATCAGATGATATGTGATAAGGGTGCTGAAGTGTCTTATTTGTGATGTCATCAGGTGACGCTATGTGATAACAGTGTTGATGTATGTTATCTGTAACGTCGTTGAATTTCGTCGTGTTTTTACTTGGCGTTGCAAGTTCTAACATGTTTTTTCCTGTAGCTTATGGACTTACGTTTCAATTTCTGTTAAGAATAAAAAATTAGTAATTTTCAGTGATGTGACGTTATAGCCCTATGTTTTGTACCATTGATAACATCCATTGTTGTTTTGCTGTATGCATTCTAGCCTTGAGGATAAGATTTTAATATTTTGATTTTGTTTTAGAGAGGTCATTGCCTTCAATCTTTCTCTCTGCTCCTCTCTCTAACGCACACACGCACACACACACACACACACACACACACACACACACAAGGTAAGAGACATGTTGGAACTTGCGTAGCTGTTATGATCAGAGTCTATGATATCTTTGTATAAGACAATGCTAATACATAAATATGTAAATAAATATGTACCTCATTTTCGTACAAGTATGTCACTGAATATGGCTCAGCATGGTATTGCTAATGAACTGCATCGCAGTGCTAGACGAGTATTTCCTAGATGATTAGTCATTACAAAAGGACTTGATGATTTACATCAAACTGATTTGGTAGAAATGAGAGATTATTCTAAATACAATTCAGGATATAAGTACATACTAACAGTCATTGATGTATATTCTAAATACGCTTGGGCAGTACCTTTAAGGACAAAAACGGGGGCTGAAGTATTGAGAGCTTTTGAAAAGCTATACAAAAATAGTAAGAGAGTTCCTGTATTACCACAAACAGACTTGGGTGAAGAATTCTATAATTCTAAAGTTAGATCTTTAATGAAGCGTTTTCGTATCCATCATTATTCTGTTTATTGTAATATGAAGGCTTCTGTTGTTGAAAGATTTAACAGAACATTAAAAGGACTGATGTTCAAAGAGTTTACAGCTCTAGGTACTATACGATGGATTGACCTGCTTCGACATTGAATTGATAAATATAATAAAACAAAGCATTCTACTATTAAGATGAGGCCGTGTGAAGTTAAAGATAACAGCCTTCTATCTACAGTATATAATAAAATACAGGCTGTAGATAAGTCCTAAAAGAAATTTAAGATAGGTGATTATGTGAGAATCAGCAAGCATAAAGCAATATTTGATAAAGGTTACACTCCAAATAGGTCTCCTGAAATATTTAAGGTAGATAAAGTTCAAGAAACAAGTCCAAGAACATATCTAATACAAGACAATTAGTCACGTAATATTACTGGCTCATTTTATGGATATGTGTTACAGAAAACTGGCTATCCACATACGTATCTTGTAGAGAAAGTGTTGAGGAAGAAGGGAAAGAACGCATTTCTGAAATGGTTAGGATTTGAGAAAACACATAACAGCTGGATTACTTAAAATAAAACGAAATTTATTACATTGCTGTACATTGTAATACAAGTAATAAACACTGTTCACTTCTTTATAAAACGACGACTGCAGGACTTGTGGGATTCACATCACATACCATTCATTAATACAGAACAGTAACAGATACCTTGAGTTAATATCTTCAGAAATCTGTTCTCACTGACATATTTTACTAAATGCTCACACACTGAACTACTGAACTAACAGTCACTATAACAGTGGAATGTTCAGCTTACAGTCACTACGTTCACGACAAAAAATATGATGATGATGATGACGCACTTGGAAGAGCACACAGCAGCAAAATTCGATGTCTGTATCACTGATGAAGTAGAGATGGTGAGAAGTCGTTTCTCTTCTTTCTTGTGGAAGGAAGGCAGATTAATCATTTCATCAACAGCAAGCCAATTACAGACGACTCTTTTGTTGAGGGAAGCTGCTAAGAGTAGAATCGATCCACCATTTTTGAAGCAAGTCAACACTTAATTTTGCTTTTTTGGGTTGTGTCCTGCTAATACCCATTATCATGCGCAGTGCATGCAGTGATGGACATCCCTTATCTTCAGTGTTGATGATCGTAAATGTAGGTAGCAGGTTTCTTACCCAAAGCACTTTTTCTGTACCGTTAACAAGTACTCATGTTTGAGGCGGAATAATTCACTCCTGGAAATTGAAATAAGAACACCGTGAATTCATTGTCCCAGGAAGGGGAAACTTTATTGACACATTCCTGGGGTCAGATACATCACATGATCACACTGACAGAACCACAGGCACATAGACACAGGCAACAGAGCATGCACAATGTCGGCACAAGTACAGTGTATATCCACCTTTCGCAGCAATGCAGGCTGCTATTCTCCCATGGAGACGATCGTAGAGATGCTGGATGTAGTCCTGTGGAACGGCTTGCCATGCCATTTCCACCTGGCGCCTCAGTTGGACCAGCGTTCGTGCTGGACGTGCAGACCGCGTGAGACGACGCTTCATCCAGTCCCAAACATGCTCAATGGGGGACAGATCCGGAGATCTTGCTGGCCAGGGTAGTTGACTTACACCTTCTAGAGCACGTTGGGTGGCATGGGATACATGCGGACGTGCATTGTCCTGTTGGAACAGCAAGTTCCCTTGCCGGTCTAGGAATGGTAGAACGATGGGTTCGATGACGGTATGGATGTACCGTGCACTATTCAGTGTCCCCTCGACGATCACCAGTGGTGTATGGTCAGTGTAGGAGATCGCTCCCCACACCATGATGCCGGGTGTTGGCCCTGTGTGCCTCGGTCGTATGCAGTCCTGATTGTGGCGCTCACCTGCACGGCGCCAAACACGCATACGACCATCATTGGCACCAAGGCAGAAGCGACTCTCACCGCTGAAGACGACACGTCTCCATTCGTCCCTCCATTCACGCCTGTCGCGACACCACTGGAGGCGGGCTGCACGATGTTGGGGCGTGAGCGGAAGACGGCCTAACGGTGTGCGGGACCGTAGCCCAGCTTCATGGAGACGGTTGCGAATGGTCCTCGCCGATACCCCAGGAGCAACAGTGTCCCTAATTTGCTGGGAAGTGGCGGTGCGGTCCCCTACGGCATTGCGTAGGATCCTACGGTCTTGGCGTGTATCCGTGCGTCGCTGCGGTCCGGTACCAGGTCGACGGGCACGTGCACCTTCCGCCGACCACTGGCGACAACATCGATGTACTGTGGAGACCTCACGCCCCACGTGTTGAGCAATTCGGCGGTACGTCCACCCGGCCTCCCGCATGCCCACTATACGCCCTCGCTCAAAGTCCGTCAACTGCACATACGGTTCACGTCCACGCTGTCGCGGCATGCTACCAGTGTTAAAGACTGCGATGGAGCTCCGTATGCCACGGCAAACTGGCTGACACTGACGGCGGCGGTGCACAAATGCTGCGCAGCTAGCGCCATTCGACGGCCAACACCGCGGTTCCTGGTGTGTCCGCTGTGCCGTGCGTGTGATCATTGCTTGTACAGCCCTCTCGCAGTGTCCGGAGCAAGTATGGTGGGTCTGACACACCGGTGTCAATGTGTTCTTTTTTCCATTTCCAGGAGTGTAGATTGAATTGTCTGAATCACATATTATAGCGGCACACCAGGTGAATATACCTCCTGCTGGTGATGATGACTGCTGAGCCATGCTGCTGTTTTCGTATCCAGCTCTTCATAGGGTACAGTGCAGTTTATTATGTAGTATCCTGTGGAAACTACACTCTTATCACACAGTAAACTAAAAGCAATTTCTTTAAACATAAAGACATTGCTCGTCGTTTTGAAGCCCAGACAGTCAAAGATTACAGTATACATTCTGACAAATATATTTTGCTTGCATGAAGTGAAGCAAACTGAAACTGCTCTGTGAATTCGCTGTATTAATACGCTCCAAACTTGTTGGAAGTGATAATCTATGATTAAACAGGTACTCTGAAGCAGTAGATTGTCGGACCTCTTCGAATAACCTCAAACACGTGATAAAATACGCTCCAAACTTGTTGGATGACCTATGATGAAACAGATACTCTGAAGCAGTACATTGACTGACCTCTTCGCATAACCTCAAACATGTGATAAAACAGATGCAGTTAATTAGTACATTGGCTGACCTATTCAGATAACCTCATACATGAGTAGAAACAGTCGCTGTTAATTAATACATTAGCTGACCTATTCGGATAACCTTATACATGTGATAAAACAAACACAGTTCATTAATACACTAGCTGACCTATTATGATAACCTCATGCATGTCATGAAAGCTGTATTTGGCTAAGATAAATGATCTAAGCATAACAACTCCTTTAGAGTCTGACCTCTACAGATAAAGTTCTAAGGTCCTTCACTCCTCTCATGTCAGTGGAGCATGCTATATTTCTGATGTAAATGATCCCAGTATGGCAACCTCTTTATCAGCTGACGCACATGGATAACCTTATACACATTGCAAACAGTGTAGGAGCATGTGAATGGAAGTTTCAGTTGATATCGGGTCTTTGACTCCATAGAATTTTTAGATATTCAAATCGTTATCAACTCATTTGACTATATATGCTCATCAGAGGAATCTGAAGTTGCCAACCTTGTGGCTGTTGTGTGTGTTGTGTGTAGAGACCGGGCGCCAGTTTGGAAGAAGACATCTGCTACAGAAGAAGACAAGATGTAAGTACTTGCAACTGTATAACATACAGTAAAGCATTAGCATTACAGTAAGTGAACATAATTTATATTTCAAGACAGGAACCCTTCTTTGCAGAAATTAAATGATCTTGGCAGTGGAGCTGGTCGTCAGAAACCGATTATATGAACATCCGATCTTCCATTAAATGAAGAATTCCTTGTGGTGGGAGCAAAGCGGGTCAACACACCATTTGGCCCATCTGTATTAATAGAACCTGAGAAAGAAAAACTCTTTTTACCAGCTCGGTTCTCTGACATGTCTGAGGAAGACTTAACGTTTCTCAATAACGGAAAAGTTCGACTATCTTACAACGGTAGAGATAATGGATTGGACACACTTTCTTTCAGCACATAAACTCATTCATGTAGTAAAAGTTTTGTAAAGTTATAGTGTGACTTAACCTTAACTTTTATTAATGTTTATAAATAAATGTACTATATTTATGTGATTAGTCTTTGAATTATATTCACAGAAGTTTATAACTTTGTAGAGAATACTAACCATTACTTAAGTCCTCTTAATATATCGAAATGTCTGTAGAGTAATACAAAGTCTGCATGCATTGGAACATTAAAGTAGTTGATCTTTATAGTTGCATGGAATATTTTAAGAAGGAAAATACGCGTAATTTCACATTTAAAATTAATGGGAATTATGAAAACAGTGAAATTTACAAAAAGGTCATGATATTGCTTAATGATGTGTTTGTAAAAGTTGAAAATTATTACTATGTCAAAGATATGACAAAACTTAATGTGAGTGTGTGACAGAGCTGTATATATTTAATGACAAGGAGACAATGTATATTTTTTCAAGGAAATGCTGTACATTTTACAAACATGTGCAAAAACTGCATCTATATTTTGTGATTACGATTATTTGGAATTAGAGAGTAATTAAGATCTGAATTTCAAAATGGGGATATTAAGTGCATTTACTCAAACTGTATTCAGATACTTCTTGGTATTAAACAGATACATGAAAGTGTAATTTAATGGATGACAACCAGTTAAGGAGAAGAAGAGGAAGTGATGGTGGTGATATTGACTTAGTGGGCAGACAAAGAATCAGAATTCCAAAGACGTCTATGTAAACGTGAAATATATAATCATTATATTCAAGACCCACGAGAATTCCTTGAAAGATATTTTAATTTATTTATAGCAAAAGTTGAAGCACAGAATCATCCTCTAAAATCAATTGTAGTCTTGAATGTACATTTATAAAACCAACCTCTGGTGAAGAACATACTATTCATCTTAACTGTCAGAACAAAGACTATTTTATTTCAAGTGATACAGAAGCATGATACATAGAAAATGTTGTAGAAAAATTTATGAAAAAAATTGATGCATTTCAGAAGCTTGGTTCAGGGCTAGCTCTAAAGGACATTGTGAAACTCTGTGAAAACCTAAATAAGAAAAGAGGTTTTCATGTAGGAGAGGATGTTGAGTTGCCTGAATTTATTAAAAAGAAAAAAGCGGTAGTTAAGACAGAGTCTAATGACAAGAAATGTTTCAAATGGGCTGTATTATGTGCTCTCTATCCTGTGGAACGGGCTGGCCGAAGTGGCCGCGCGGTTCTGGTGCTGCAGTCTGGAACCGCGAGACCGCTACGGTCGCAGGTTCGAATCCTGCCTCGGGCATGGATGTGTGTGATGTCCTTAGGTTAGTTAGGTTTAACTAGTTCTAAGTTCTAGGGGACTAATGACCTCAGCAGTTGAGTCCCATAGTGCTCAGAGCCATTTTTTTTTGTGGAACAGAATAAATGGAGAGTGTCTAGCTATAAGAAACATGAGGATAAACTTAATTTCTCAAGTATTACATTTCCAATTGAGCTGAAACACATTACTGTATTTGAGAGTAAAGATCCGTGGGTGTCTGTAAATGTGTATGGTATTCAATATAATAATGGCGATTGGATGATAGTTGGAAAGGAGGTTGATCCTAATAGAGAATTTAATTTTGTAACTGTTTATGTAAGTAAAAAAAGATATGAAAAACATGCAAACCTATTAATCCTCCAGTCTGGTTTGTCAAACAGTTTTCATTTCTTTTGTATTACTAGTTTATCTCGTCTAGTAAGATCTTCACTTACAAAACATACTCTCCCTATTCACTTTTCTGAAAGATGGTTGTGTTACTTATATACTCAAAAGAAACTAAAGATTCATTTAGAAGATTTTAACACATTTAAATCTGTGAGAACGACAATGACAAGTGAGGAAAATAAAATAATACAATTTGAGAATTATAGAAATAAGGAAAAGGCGCCATTAATTATTTATGGTGATACAGAATGTATCCTGCAGCCAGTTACAAGTTGTGCTCGAACTATTGAGAAATCACATTCAGAATCTGTTCATATTCACATTCCTTACATTGCAGCAATGTATATTCATTGCACTTATAGTGAACACCATTCACATTTTTATTTATATAGAGGAAAAGACTGTATAAAGTTGTTTGTTGAGAAACTTACTTCAGTTTCACATGAGTTAGTACAGTGCTTACAAGACAATTAGCAGATGTATATGAATGATGAACATAGAAATTTTTTTGAAAAAACCAAAATATGTCATATATGTAAAAAGCAGTTTTTAGAGACTGATATTAGAGTAAGAGATCATTGTAACTTTACTGGACAGTTTCGTGGAGCATCACATCAAGCATGTAATTTAAACTATACATGTAGTTTTACTATACCTGCAGTATTTCATAATTTGACTAATTATGATGGTCACTTAATAATAAAAGATTTGTTTGAGTACAAATTGTTGCAAGGTGATAGAGAAATTACGAAGAATGAAGGATATTTCAGTTTAATACCAAGTTATACTGAAAAATACAAATCATTCACAAAATACTTGAAATTTGCTCTTGGAAATAACTCAACAGGTTTTATAAAATATCGCTTTATAGATTCACTAAACTTTTTAGCATGTTCGCTAGAAAAGTGTGTTTCTTATATGGCTCAAGACAATTTAGAAATTACAAAAAAATTCTTTAATGATGGAACCAAATTTAATTTAGTCTGTCAGAAAGGTATCTTTCCTTACAAATATATAACTGAAGAAGGAAAATTATTAGAAACACAGTTACCTACAAGAGAAAATTTCAGAAGTTTGCTTACTGGTGAAACTGTAACTGATGTAGAGTATAGACGTGCTTGTATGGAGAGTTTTTTAGTGTAAGACTATTGTAGATTATTAAGATATATACTTGAAATCAGATGTTCTTTTATTAGCTGATGTATTTGAGAATTTCAGGAAGTTTTGTCTTGACACAAATTAGATCCTGCACATTATATCACATCACCAGGTTTAGCGTGGGATGCTTTACTTAAATCTACTGGTGAAAGTTTGGAATTAATAACTGCTGTTACACAGTTACAGTTCATTGAAAGAGGGATCAGACGGGGAATTGTTCACTGTTCGCATAGACATGCTGTGGCAAATAATAAGTATATGAAAAATTATGATTGTTCTAAGGAAGACACCTTATAGCATACTTTGATGTAAATAATTTGTATCGTTGGGCTATGATGCAGCATCTACCACTTGGTAAATTTAATTGGTTAAATGAGGGTCAGGTATATACATTTGATGTAACAAATGTTATCTGATGAGGCAGATGTTGGCTATATCTTAGAAGTTGATCTGGAATATCCTAAGGATTTACCCCTTTTCCTGAGAAAATGAAAACTCCAAAGAGTAACAGCAAAGCACCACGTAGGCTTATGTGTACTCTGTATAATAAAAGCCGATATGTTATTCACTACATGAACCTGAAGCAGTGCTTGAGTTTAGGTCTTAAAGTGATCAAAATTCATAGGATTCTTTCATTTACACAAAAGGCTTGGATGACACCATAGACTGAGATTAATACAATTAAGATGGCAAAGGCTATAAACGATTTTGAAAAAAAAACTTTTTTAAGCTGATGAATAATAGTACATTTGGTAAAACGATGCAAAATGTACGAAAAATGCGTGATGTTCGATTGACAACCTCATGGCATCGTAGAAAGGGTGCTGGTTCATTAATAGCCCTACCAAATTTTGAGAAGAGAATGATCTTTGATGAATCACTAGTAGCTATAGAATTGGCTAAGACATCAGTATTGTTTGACAAGCCAATTTCTGTAGGCATGGCAATTCTAGACATTTCTGAGACATGTAGGTACAACTTTCACAATAGTTACATGCTAAAAAAGTATTTACAGAAATGGTGAAAATGTGTTACACAGACACTAATAGCTTTGTTTACCATATATCTGCAAGGGATCTATGTGAGGATATTAAACCTGATATCTGCAACATGTTTGATACATCTGGATATTTGTTTAATAATAGGTACAATATCACTCTATGTGATAAACAAGTAATAGATCTAATGAAAGATGAATTTAATGGAGAAATTTTAACAGAATTTATTGGTTTAGGAGCTAAAATGTATGCTGTTCAGACTGATTCTCACCATGAATTGCAAAAGGCAAAAGGAGTGAGACGTTCATCTCCAAATGAGATGAATATTAATGACTATTGTACATGTTTGTTGGATAATGTGCTTAAATTGAGCATACAGTTCAGTATTCAATCAAATTTTCATGTAGTCCGTACAGTAAAACAAAGAAAGGTGCATTATCATATGATGATGATAAACGTTATGTGGAAGAAAATGGTATAAATACATTACCATGGGGGCATTATAGAATAGAAACAAATTCACTTTCTGTGAACTAAGCATCAATACATAGCTGAAACATGTGTAACTGTATATGTCTAATTGTATTTAAGGTGAACAAAATAAAAAATCTATCTATTAGATACATTGTTTTTATTTATAAGAAATAAACCCCCTTACATTTCATTTATACATTGTTTTTATTTATAAAATATAAACATTCTTACATTTCAGTTATCTACTTCATCATAACAGTCATAATGATGTTGACTATAATACTTATAAAGTTTTAAGATAGAATCATTTTGCAGACATAATGGTAATGAGTTAAATACATCAGGTATAGACATTAATTTAGGTAACAGTTGTACAGGAAAAGTAGAATAATGTGAAGCATTTAAATTTTGAGGTTCATCCAACTGTTGGTAAATATTTAATAATGTTCTACATACATTTCTTGATTTTAACCAGATAAATAATTCAAAAACACTACAATCATCTTTTTGTAAACCATAATCTTCTAGCTGTAAAAGATGTGTAGTTTTAGTAATAACATTCCTTAAACATTGCAAAACCTCCAGCTTCACTTGATGTCTTGACTATACAATCGTTTTAAACTCATTGTGAGCTATAAGTAGTGTTTTAATAAGATTTTCTATGTCACTAGCTGAATACAGAATAATATCAACACTTATTATTTTCTCGCTATCCTTGGTCAGATCCCCAACGACACAAGTTACAACATTTTGTGTTGATTCGATGAGTATCACCTCATTCATTCTGACACACTGAAGTCCTTGATCAGCAATAAAGAAATGATGGAAACTTGTGAGCTTATATCTGTGAACGTTTTGTCACACGGTTAGTAGTGGGGTTCATATCAATAATCACATCATGTATCACAAGACAGTAAGCTAATGTGTTACTCCTAAAAGGTTTCTTTGTTTCTATTTCAATCTTCATATCTATTACTGATTCATTTTGATGTGAACAGTCAATAACAAATATTGGATTCCTATGGAATTCAATAGGGCTCAACAGCGGTTTATTTAATCCATGGTGCATGTAATATGAGGTTTGAAATCTAGAATATAAGTCATATGCTTGAGCCAAAGTCTTTGTCTCAAAATCGCAAAGAGATCTCTCTTCTGGAAATCAAGTAGAGTTTAGATACAGTTTCAGATTAGTAATTTAAATCAAATGAACTCGAATCTTTTTCATACTTGTTCCTATCAGCCTGAAATCCTAAAATAACATATCTAGCTGTCTCAAGAGATGTGGTAAATTTAATTTGCCATGACCAAAAATTGAACTCAAGTGCTACACTTTCTACTAAATCCCAGTGACGAAACGCAGGTGTTAGACTTGTATCATAATTTCAGGATGTTCCATAGTGGAATTTACATCTTATCTGACACATGTACATGAGGCATT
The DNA here is from genome assembly GCF_023898315.1 of Schistocerca nitens. NCBI lineage: Eukaryota > Metazoa > Arthropoda > Insecta > Orthoptera > Acrididae > Schistocerca > Schistocerca nitens. The sequence goes on along the minus strand of NC_064619.1, from coordinate 637,258,500 downwards.
TCCCACCATACCTTTTCCTATATTATTTGTGCTTCAGTATCTGGTTTACTAGATATGAATGATGATACATAATTCCTGTTATGATTAAAACTAACTCATGGCGAGAATTAACTATTATCTTCTTGTACTCTTCACAAAAGCCGAATATCGTTTTTAAAGATACACAAAAGTTAAAATGTCCACTTTCATCCACCAATTTTTTTAAATTTTCAGTTGAACCCTATCCAGCATTGAGGAGTATATTAGAATGATCTGGTGTGAAAGATGCAATCCATTTCAGAAGTGTTGTTATTCCTGGATTACGAACATGATCAATAATTTCATTATTAATACAGTATTGAAGTACAGAAAATAAGAAAAAGATACAGTTCATACTCAGATAAACATCAGTCAGTTTCTTTTTCTCAGAATTTGTTATTTTTCCTTCAATGAATAATCTACTCTCGGAAGGGAGCAAATAACTTATTTCATTTAGTATTACAACTGACACTGAATCATTGTATCCAAATATTGACTGACATTAACGATTATACATATGATTCTCAATACGATGAAGTGTATCATCAAATACAATATTTTCACAAACGTTCAAAATGCTGCTTATGCCTCCTTTTGCACTGTTTAACATTTCATGCAGAAGTGCTGGTGTTGTTTAGGATGCTCCTGTACTTATGTTAATTTGTAACCTAAGGACTTCGACAACTGCTTACTATGTGTCATTAGCAGTTTCTTTTTATTTTTCCTTGCTTTTTTGGTGACACTTCCACTTCCAGCTCTAAAATTAACGTTTTCAGTATAAATGAATTGCATTATAGTATTCATCGGAAAGTGTAGTCTAACAGTTACTTCTTCCTCATTTAATGGTACAAGATGTCTGACTTGATCGAAGATGTTGTTGTTGTTGTGGTCTTCAGTCCCAAGACTGGTTTGATGCAGCACTCCATGCTACTCTATCCTGTGCAAGCTTCTTCATCTCCCAGTACCTACTGCAACCTACATTCTTCTGAATCTGCTTAGTGTAATCATCTCTTGGTCTCCCCCTACGATTTTTACCCTCCACGCTGCCCTCCAATACTAAATTGGTGATCCCTAGATGCCTCAGAACATGTCCTACCAACCGATCCCTTCTTCTGGTCAAGTTGTGCCACAAACTCCTCTTCTCCCCAATCCTATTCAGTACCTCCTCATTAGTTATGTGATCTACCCATCTAATCTTCAGCATTCTTCTGTAGCACCACATTTCGAAAGCTTCTATTCTCTTCTTGTCCAAACTATTCACCGTCCATGTTTCACTTCCATACATGGCTACACTCCATACAAATACTTTCTGAAATGACATCCTGACACTTAAATCTATACTCGATGATAACAAATTTCTCTTCTTCAGAAACGCTTTCCTTGCCATTGCCAGTCTACATTTTATATCCTCTCTACTTCGACCATCATCAGTTATTTTGCTCCCCAAATAGCAAAACTCCTTTACTACCTTAAGTGTCTCATTTCCTAATCTAATACCCGCAACATCACCCAACTTAATTCGACTACATTCCATTATCCTCGTTTTGCTTTTGTTGATGTTCATCTAATATCCTCCCTTCAAGACGCCATCCATTCCGTTCAACTGCCATTCCAAGTCCTTTGCTGTCTCTGACAGTATTACAATGTCATCGGCGAACCTCAAAGTTTTTATTTCTTCTCCATGGCTTTTAATTCCGACTCCGAATTTTTCTTTTGTTTCCTTTACTGCTTGCTCAATATACAGATTGAATAACATCGGGGACAGGCTACAACCCTGTCTTACTCCATTCCCAACCACTACTTCCCTTTCATGTCCCTCGACTCTTATAACTGCCATCTGGTTTCTGTACAATTTGTAAATAGCCTTTTGCTCCCTGTATTTTACCCCTGCCACCTTTAGAATTTGAAAGAGAGTATTCCAGTCAACATTGTCAAAAGCTTTCTCTAAGTCTATAAATGCTAGAAACGTAGGTTTGCCTTTCCTTAATCTTTCTTCTAAGATAAGTCGTAAGGTCAGTATTGCCTCACGTGTTCCAGTATTTCTACGGAATCCAAACTGATCTTCCCCGAGGTCGGCATCTATTAGTTTTTCCATTCATCTGTAAACAATTCACGTTAGTATTTTGCAGTTGTGGCTTATTAAACTGATTGTTTGGTAATTTTCACATCTGTCAACACCTGCTTTCTTTGGGATTGGAATTATTATATTCTTCTTGAAGTCTGAGGGTATTTCGCCTGTTTCATACACCTTGCTCACCCGATGGTAGAGTTTTGTCAGGACTGGCTCTCCCAAGGCCGTCAGTAGTTCCAATGGAATGTTGTCTACTCCGGGGGCCTTGTTTCAACTCAGGCCTTTCAGTGCTCTGTCAAACTCTTCACGCAGTATCGCATCTCCCATTTCATCTTCATCTACATCCTCTTCCATTTCCATAATATTGTCCTCAAGTACATCGCCCTTGTATAGACCCTCTATGTACTCCATCCACCTTTCTGCTTTCCCTTCTTTGCTTAGAACTGGGTTTCCATATGAGCTCTTGATGTTCATACGAGTGTTTCTCTGATCTCCAAAGGTCTCTTTAATTTTCCTGTAGGCAGTATCTATGTTACCCCTTGTGAGGTAAGCCTCTACATCCTTACATTTGTTTTCTAGCCATCCCTGCTTAGCCATTTTGCACTTCTTGTCGATCTTATTTTTGAGACGTTTGTATTCCATTTTGCCTGCTTCATTTACTGCATTTTTATAAATTTCTCCTTTCATCAATTAAATTCAATATTTCTTGTGTTACCCAAGGATTTCTACTAGCCCTCGTCTTTTTACCTACTTGATCCTCTGCTGCCTTCACTACTTCATCCCTCAAAGCTACCCATTCCTCTTCTACTGTGTTTCTTTCCCGCATTTCTGTCAATTGTTCTCTTATGCTCTCCCTGAGACTTTGTACAACCTCTGGTTCTTTCAGTTTATCCAAGTCTACAGTTTTAATCTACAGGTCATAATCAATAGATTGTGGTCAGAGTCCACATCTGCCCCTGGAAATGTCTTACAATTTAAAACCTGGTTCCTAAATCTGTGTGTTACCATTATGTAATCTATCTGATACCTTTTAGTATCTCCAGGGTGCTTCCATGTATACAACATTCTATCATGATTCTTATACCAAGTGTTAGCTATGATTAAGTAACGCTCTGTGCAAAATTCTACCAGGCGGCTTCCTCTTTCATTTCTTAGCCCCAATCCATATTCACCTACTACGTTTCTTTCTCTCCCTTTTCCTGCACTTGAATTAAAGTCACCTATGACTATTAAATTTTCGTCTTCCTCCACTATCTGAATAATTTCTTTTATTTCATCATACATTTCTTCAATTTCTTCGTCATCTGCAGAGCTAGTTGGCATATAAACTTGTACTACTGTAGTAGGTGTGGGATTCGTATCTATGTTGGCCACAATAATGCGTTCACTATGCTGTTTTTTAGTTGCTTACCCGCATTTCTATTTTTCTATTCGTTATTAAACCTACTCCTGCATTACCCCTATTTGACTTTGTGTTTATAACCCTGTAATCACCTGACCAGAAGTCTTGTTACTCCTGCCACCGAACTTCACTAATTCCCACTATATCTAACTTTAACTTATCCATTTCCCTTTTTAAATGTTCTAACCTACCTGCCCGATGCATATTATTAAATCTGTTACATGTCATGCAACTACTGGCATATAAATGGGAGAATTTGGCATTTCCTGTACCTTATATCCAGGGGCTACTGTTGGTCAAAACTGATGTATAATGTGAGTTGGCTCACCATTAATGTAGGAACCTCTTGATATATTACACTCTACACTTAAAACATTTATAGTCTGATTATTTACAGGATGCTCTTCTACTACTGTATTTCTATATTATCATTACCATTAGTAGGAACTTTTGTCAAACGCCTCTCAAACCCAAGAATTGAGCCATTATTGTTTTCCAACGAAAAGTTTATATTAACATTGTGCTTAATTTTGCAACAATGTAGTTTTTTGTCATAATAAAAATCTAGCATTAACTCTTTAGCATTTTGCGGAAGGTTACTATTATATTGATCCTTCAGTCTCAAAATTTCAAGAAAAATGTCATACAATTCATAAGAACCTGTCGGGAGAATAAATTTTTGATATATATTTTCATATTTAGATAAAGACGTTGCAGTTTGAGGGTGTGACATTAGCTATTGAATCGTATGAAAAGTAGTTCAGAAGTGCTATTTCATACACACCATTAGACAAATCTAATGCAGGATTAAATTTAGATACCAAAACTGATGTTTCTCCACTAACAATTAACGTTGCACATTGTCCAGGTTCCATCATGCAAATGCTTATGTTGAAGTGTGAACCAATCTTTTTATTTCTTTCTTATAAATTTTAAACATATATGACCACAGTTGTAACTATTAATTGCTTGAAACTAATCATAATTGTATTTTAAATTACAGTTTTTCATGTAGTTCACAAGCTATCAAAGTAATATACAGTATCACCATCCTTTTTGTAGGCCACCCAGTGTGATCCAAGTTCATTGGATTTATTAAGGTTTACAACTGCGATTTCAAATTTTCTAGGTTTTTGGGTAAAGCATCTCACATAAAACTTCCTCGAAAATTAGGTATTTTCATCTTTGTAGCATAATAGTGTAAATCAATGTTAGTAAGAGCTCGATGAGGTAAACTCATCGAATTGTTTCTTTTTAGAATTATTTGTTAAATAGAGACCCATACCATTTTTATGGTGCTAAATAAGGCCCTTTATCCTTTTGCAGTGCTACAGCTTCAGTCATTTGATTATGGCGTTGCATATCTGCTAACCGTTTGTGCATTCTTTGCATCATTTACTGCTTTTGCTATTCCTGATGCTCCTCCTGCAAGACTACCTATAGCTGATAAAGCGGCAAATATGGGTATAAGAGGTAGGGCACCACCGGTTTTTGGAATAGGGATAAAGCGAGTTTTAGTTTTCAGTCCACTTACTCCTTTCCTTTGAACACTGTTTAGAGACCATTTATGAGCGAACTTCGCTGCTTTAAGAAGATTACTATCCTTCTTTAATCCCTTTACTGCTCTACCTACTTTTGTAATTACCTTTTTCAATGTATTTGTGTCTTTACCTACTTGCTTCTTAACACCAATTCCAAATTTAACTTTCGCTTTCATTGTACTAGCTACACCTAATGCAGCCAGTTTCTCTCCAATTTTTGCGTTTTTGGCTGTTACACGCTCCCAAGCTCTTTTTGCTAGTATTTTATGTGTTTTATGTCTCTCTGAAATGTTATCTGGAAATTTCTCGTACGCTATATCATGTTCTTTACATGCGTCATCTAAGGGATTTATTCCACGATACCCACGCTGCAGTCTCTTCTGAAGTTTTGTACCAGGACCACAATAATTGTAGCCAGGTAAGTGCAACTCTATAGGCAGTTTGTTAATAGCCTTGTTTATAAGGTCTCGCCCGGTCTTCCTCAGTCTGCGTCCATCCATTGAATGAATAAATGTATAGGAAGAAAGAGCCTTATATACAATTGAACATGTGTTTACAACAGCAATTTTCATCAGAATGCATTTGAAGAAACAAGCTCTTCAGCTACATTGTAAGAATATTACATTTGCAAACGATTTAGACAGGAGGAAATAACATGGAGAATTGTTACTGGACTATGTTCGCTGCATTATTTGTGGTCCTTCAAACTGTGGGAAAACTAATGTTGTTATAAATCTTCTAAATCCATGAAAATGGTCTAAAATTTCAAAATCTTTATATATATATTCAAAATCATTACATCAAGATAAGTATAAACTCCTTTCACATATATTATCTGGTCTTGAAGCAATTCAGTTTTTCACATTTTCCAATAATGAAGACATTACTTTACCTGAGAAAGTCTTACCATGTTCCGTTTTTATATTATATGATGTTGTGTGTGATAAACAGGGTAATATTAGGGCTTACTTTTGCATGGGACAACATTATGATGTATACTGCTTCTATTTGTCTCAAACATATAGTCGAATTCCAAAGCAACTAATTCGAGATAATGCTAACTTGATTATACTCTTCAAACAAGATGAGCGTAATCTGAGACATGTGTACAATGAACATGTGAGTACAGGTATGGATTATGCAGATTGTCAAAGCATGCGTAAGCAGGTTTGGGAAAGTGGACTACATAACTTCTTAGTTATCAGGAAAGATGATAACATAAACAATGGTCGATATCGTAAGACTTTCGATAAGTACTTTTGTACACTCCTGGAAATTGAAATAAGAACACCGTGAATTCATTGTCCCAGGAAGGGGAAACTTTATTGACATATTCCTGGGGTCAGATACATCACATGATCACACTGACAGAACCACAGGCACATAGACACAGGCAACAGAGCATGCACAATGTCGGCACTAGTACAGTGTATATCCACCTTTCGCAGCAATGCAGGCTGCTATTCTCCCATGGAGACGATCGTAGAGATGCTGGATGTAGTCCTGTGGAACGGCTTGCCATGCCATTTCCACCTGGCGCCTCAGTTGGACCAGCGTTCGTGCTGGACGTGCAGACCGCGTGAGACGACGCTTCATCCAGTCCCAAACATGCTCAATGGGGGAGAGATCCGGAGATCTTGCTGGCCAGGGTAGTTGACTTACACCTTCTAGAGCACGTTGGGTGGCACGGGATACATGCGGACGTGCATTGTCCTGTTGGAACAGCAAGTTCCCTTGCCGGTCTAGGAATGGTAGAACGATGGGTTCGATGACGGTTTGGATGTACCGTGCACTATTCAGTGTCCCCTCGACGATCACCAGTGGTGTACGGCCAGTGTAGGAGATCGCTCCCCACACCATGATGCCGGGTGTTGGCCCTGTGTGCCTCGGTCGTATGCAGTCCTGATTGTGGCGCTCACCTGCACGGCGCCAAACACGCATACGACCATCATTGGCACCAAGGCAGAAGCGACTCTCACCGCTGAAGACGACACGTCTCCATTCGTCCCTCCATTCACGCCTGTCGCGACACCACTGGAGGCGGGCTGCACGTTGTTGGGGCGTGAGCGGAAGACGGCCTAACGGTGTGCGGGACCGTAGCCCAGCTTCATGGAGACGGTTGCGAATGGTCCTCGCCGATACCCCAGGAGCAACAGTATCCCTAATTTGCTGGGAAGTGGCGGTGCGATCCCCTACGGCACTGCGTAGGATCCTACGTTCTAGGCGTGCATCCGTGCGTCGCTGCGGTCCGGTCCCAGGTCGACGGGCACGTGCACCTTCCGCCGACCACTGGCGACAACATCGATGTACTGTGGAGACCTCACGCCCCACGTGTTGAGCAATTCGGCGGTACGTCCACCCGGCCTCCCGCATGCCCACTATACGCCCTCACTCAAAGTCCGTCAACTGCACATACGGTTCACGTCCACGCTGTCGCGGCATGCTACCAGTGTTAAAGACTGCGATGGAGCTCCGTATGCCACGGCAAACTGGCTGACACTGACGGCGGCGGTGCACAAATGCTGCGCAGCTAGCGCCATTCGACGGCCAACACCGCGGTTCCTGGTGTGTCCGCTGTGCCGTGCGTGTGATCATTGCTTGTACAGCCCTCTCGCAGTGTCCGGAGCAAGTATGGTGGGTCTGACACACCGGTGTCAATGTGTTCTTTTTTCCATTTCCAGGAGTGTATATAAAGGATGTCATAACCTTCTACATTTAATTGGTGTGATGGCTTCTCCAAGAAACATTCATCTGATCCTCTCTGAACCAGAAGCTGTAAGCGATATTGCTACAAAACAATCTGTTCATATGTCTTTAGTAACTGGGTACTTCAACTAAACTCATTTCTCAGTTTTCTACATGTCTCTCCTAAAGCAATAGATTTTGGTAACAAACGAGTTTCTGGTTTGAAAGATCCATTAAATAATAATGATACATCTACTAAGAGATATGTTGACAGTTTTGTGGCTACTGTTAGAATATTAATTGACAATGTAGTGTCATGGAACAAACTTAATGTCATTTTAAAAGCATTCGATATACATGCTGATACTATGAGGCTTAATTCGAAATGGATAATTAATCTTTCTACTCCATCGGAAAATAACGATACTAGCACAAAAAATATGTGGATTATACTTGCCTACAACTTAAGAAATAGTTGGGGCAAAAAATTGATTTAAATCACAAAAATGTATTAGGTTCAGATAGTGGAACTAATGTAATACAGCTCAAAAGTAAGCAATAAAGTCGGGTTGCACATCCATTAACTATGAGTGATGCTATTACTAAAAAATATGTGGATGGTATTTGGAACCAATTAGAATCCAAAATAACACCTCTTCTGCATGATTTTGATCGTTTACATCAGTTTTTGAAACATATTGCTATAAAGTATGAAGAGTTTGATGTAAGAAATCTGCGCATTAAAAATGTTTCTGATCCTATTCATATGCATGCTGCTGTAAATGAGAAATATATTGAAGACATTATAAAGAAAATTGATTATAAAATATCATCTCTGGCCAACAATAGCAACGATATTCGCAGAAGAATGTTGCAAACGACTTTAAATATGTTAGATCATTTTAGTGTAGCTGATCTTGTGTTTGATATATAAAATAAACGTCTAATACATATACAAGAACCAGTATTAGATACTGATGCAGTAAACAAAGCATATGTAGATAAGAAATTTTCAAAACAGAAATTCATTATGGGAATAGATAGCATACCTTCCACAAATCCAAGTGATATACGGTATTTGCTGTATAACGGAAAATATGAATATAATCTACCGTACACTGGTCACACGATACTGCGTTCTGTAACGCCTGACATAGAAGTAATAACGTTTGAACATATTGGAATCAAAGCCAATCTTCAATTAGAGATACCTGTAGGTGTGAAGGACAGAGATACATTTAGTTTCAATAAACCATATCCTATCCAACTAGGAAATTGTGGCTTACATTTAGAGTTTGAGTATGTACTAGTGAACTAGTATAAAACCTTAATATTTCAGATATCTGAACCAGATGAGACTTAAACTCATAAACTGTCTCACTTGAGATAAGATGTTTCAACGGATTGTCAGTCACAACATGAAGTTGAAAAAACAAATTATATCTGCTAGAAAAAATATATGAAATAAGTTTCTATCCCTTAAGGCAAAAGAAATTAAGAGGAAAGTAGAAATGGAAGAAAACTTACGGCCAGTTTCTGGGCGTCTGAGAGAACTTCTATCAATCAGCAAAAGGAAAGAGGTTTCAAATCCTGTATCTGCACAAACAGATATCACTAAGGTACAAAGTACTGATGTTAAACCGGAACTTGACTTACCTGAAGAAACTTTAGCTTCATCAATTTTAAACAAAATTCCTATTAGAGAACGTGATGAAGTGTATGGAATGAGGGATGATCCTGATAATGGGTGGATGATAGGAAGTGAGAAAGTGCTAATTGATGGGGACGATTTAGTTATTAATGGTATAACGTATAATGGAACAAATGGACTGTACCATTTACTGTTTAGAAAGAGACCCTCCAAGAAAACATATAAAAAGTTGATCTTTCAACATATGGAAAAATTTTGAAAGCTACTAATGCACATAGGGTAAACTATGCTAGCTATAAACCTGTTAATGCTAATAAGAGTGTCAAGTACCAGACAATTACAAAAGGTATGCAGACGTATATGGAACCAGATATAAGACTAATTCTCGAAGAATCTAGAGCACAATTATTAGAAGAACATCCTCAACTGAGTGATGATACTTCAGAAAGTGAACCTAGTGTTCAGAGTGTTAAAGGTATCACAGTAAAAAGAAGAGAAATATTCCCTGTTGTAAAGCAGTGGAAAATACACAATAACTATTTACCTGTAGATTACGTGTATTGGGAAAATCCAAATGAACTTATTGAACGACTTTTCTTCTTACATGGTTCAAGAGCTGCAGGCAATACATCTCATGACAATGAAATTATTTCTATCGAAGAAGAGTTGAGAGAAGCTGGAATAAGTATGTAACTTTATGAGTTACCAGATACTTGGGTAGGGAACCTTGATAGGTGTAAAATATACTTCATGAATATCAAACTAGCAGCTGCATAGTGTCTGCTAACTGACTACAGAGAGCAAGCTTCATGATATATCTCACATTTCTTGAGTGGTTGGAAACCTTTCAAAACGGAAATTGGTTGAAAGAATTTTTGCAGTCTGAGGATCTAGCACATGCTGGTTTCTACAGACCTAATCGCCAAAATCGTGGTGATGATGATACTGTAAAATGTATCTATTGTGAAACTGAACAGAGTGACTGGCAACTGGGTAAAGATCCACTAGTGAGACATTTATGTCACTCTCCAAAATGTCCTTTCGTGTGGTCTGCAGCTATTGATTTATGTACGCAATTCATGTTTAATGAACAGAAGTTGGCACATATCAGACTACCTGCATGGCTTCAGTACTGTTCTCGGATAGCACGTAAAGAATATTTCAAAAATTGGTCAAAATATCTACTAGCAAGACCAGAAAAGTTAGTAGAGGCTGGTTTCATCTATACGGGCACTGGTGATTCTACAATCTGCTTCTATTGCGGTGGAGGACCACATGATTGGGAGGTGGGCGATGATCCATGGCAGCAGCACACATTCTGGTATCCTCATGGCAAGTACTTACAGCTTAAGGACAAAATAATACATGAAAGAAAGTCATATGATGAACATGACTAAAATAATCTGTCAATATATTGTATCTACACATTTTTACTACAATAAACAACGCTAACAAAGTCAATAAGTTACTTATTTATTACCTTACCATTGTCTGTGTGTGTGTTTGTGTGTGTGTGTGAGTGTGTGTGTGTGTGTGTGTGTGTGTGTGTGTGTGTGTGTGTGGCGCGTTAGAGAGAGGAACAGAGAGAGAGTTTGAAGGCAATCACCTCTCCAAAACAAAATCAAAATATTACAATCTTAGCCTCAAGGCTAGAATGCATACAGCAAAACAACAATGGATGTTATCAATGGTACAAACCATAGGGCTATAACGTCACATCACTGAAAATTACCAATTTTTTACTCTTAACAGAAATTGAAACGTAACTCCATAAGCTACAGGATAAAACATGTTAGAACTTGCAACGCCAAGTAAAAACACGACGACATTCAATGACGATACAGATAACATACATCAGCACTGTTATCACATGGCGTCACCTGATGACATCACCAATAAGACACTTCAGCACCATTATCACATAACGTCATCTGATGACGTCACCGATAAGACTTCAGGACCCTTATCACATGACGTCATCTGATGACGTCACCGATGAGACACTTCAGCACTCTTATCAATAACGTCATCAAATGACGTCATTATGACGTTACTGATAAGACCTCGAGGGCCCCCGGCCGTGGCTGTGCTTGAACATACATACGCTATCTACTAGTAATATGCTGTCCTACTCTTGCTGGAAAGTACTTTCGTGAAATTTCAGTAGCATACCTCGTTGTGATACACAACGCCTCTTTTGTGGCGCCTGCCACTGGAGTTTGTTGAGTATATTTGTAAGGTGCCTGCACCAACTAAAGGATCCTGTGAGGAATCACGCCGCTCTTTGCTGGATCTTTTCTGTCTATGGGTATGGGTATGGGTGTGGGTATGGGTCCCAGAATGATAAAAAATATTCAAGAATCGGTCGATCGAGTGCGTTGTAAGGCATGTCTTTTGCGGCTGAATTACATTACCTTAATATTCTTACTATGAATCTCAGTCTGGCACCTGCTTTACCTGCTGTCTGTCCTGTGTGGTCATTCTACGTAAGGGTCCTAAGGATCGATAGTCCTAGGTATTTTACTATGGCTGCTGTTTCCAGCAATTAGTCATCGATAGTGTAGTTATACGGTAGTGGATTTGTTTTCTTATGATAGGCTATTTTCGTTCAGAGTCAGTTGCGAGCCCCTGCACAATTCATCAATCGTCTGTAGGTCCTTCTGCAAGTCGTTACTGTTTTCTGGGGTTGCTACCTTCTTATAGACAACCACATCATCTGCGAAGAGCCTTAAAGTGGTACCGACGCATTCTGTTCGATCAGTTGGATACAGTGGAGACAGTAACGGTCTTGCTACACAACCTTGTGGTTCCTCAAAATTTGTAGAGGGACGTTATTAGTCCGGCCCGATATTCGGTAAGGTCATTTTTTTTCATTAAACGGCGTTACCGGAAAGTGTCTACTGCCTTCGTGAGGTCGAGGTACACGCATCGACCTGAGCGCCGATGCCTACAGCGCTGTGGACCTCATCGGCGAACAGAGCGAACTGAGTTTAGCACGATTTCTGTTTGCGGAATGCTATTGATTTTTGTAGAGGGGCTTTCCCTTCTCGAAAACGTTATAACACAAATACACCAAACATGTTTATACTTTATACAGAATGTCATCTGCAACAAGGACAAAAACTGTTTCAGAAATTTTGGACCTAGATGATAGACCAAAATAATTATGTGCTCATGGGAGGAAGGTGGAAGATGTAAAGTCTGGTGCTTAAACTAACTGTAGTAGATGCCTTTTGCTTTGCGGTAGGCCGCCATTAGCGGTCTATGAATTATGATTACTGCTTACTGACGTTTTAATGCCAGTGGGGTGGTGATTCTGTTATATGAACAAAAAAATACTCGTTGTGTGCCGAGACGAGCCTATCGGCACCGGCTGACCACCATGACATCCTCTTACGATGGCCTCGTAGGATGTTGTATGGTGTGGCACGTGGTCAGCACACGACTTGCCCGGCCGTTGTCAGCTTTCTTGACACTGGAGGCGCCACCAGTCGGTTGAGTGGCTCCTCGGCTGGCTGATTTCGCATAATGTCCCGATTCAGCTATATCTTCAATTTATATATTATTGACGTACGTTTATATCGCTGATTTTATTTCAAGTTGTCCAGAGTGTGTGTAATCTTGCTTTTCAACGCCACCAAAAATTATCTCGAGTAGGTATAAGCACAATTCTCTCCTCTTGTCAGTTATTAGTTAAACTAGCCCAGTTATTCCAATTTCCATGGAAAGATTACAGTATTCGCCACTTACTTTTCAAGACGATAAACGTTAGGTTAGAACAGATAGAAGGCCCTATCGTAAAACAGATCCTAGCCTCCTACCTAAAAGCCGGCCGGGGTGGTCGAGCGGTTCTATTCTCCACAGTCTGGAACCGCGCGACCACTACGGCCGCAGGTTCGAATCCTGCCTCGGGCATGGATGTGCGTGATGTCTTTAGGTTTGTTAGGTTTAAGTAGTTCTAAGTTCTAGGGGACTGATGACCTCAGAAGTTAAGTCCCATAGTGCTCAGAGCCATTTTTGAACAGTGAGTAGTTCGCCCTCCGTAATGTTCGCATTGACAATTCGCTGACTCATGTTGTCAGGCGTTGTCGCTGGATCACGATAGCAAATATCATTCCACTTTCCCCACAGAAAGAAATCCGTGGCCCTCAGATCCGGTGAACGTGCGGGCCATGGTACGATGCTTCGACGACCAATCCACCTGTCATGAAATATGCTATTCAATACCGCTTCAGCCGCACGCGAGCTATGTGCCGGACATCCATCATGTTGGAAATACATCGCCATTCTGTCATGAAGTGAAACACCTTGTAGTAACATCGGTAGAACATTACGTAGAAAATCAGCCTACATTGCACCATTTAGATTGCCATCGATAAAATGGGGGCCTATTATCCTTCCTCCCATAACGCCGCACCATATCTTAACCCGCCAAGGTCGCTGATGTTCCACTTGTCGCAGTCATCGTGGATTTTCCGTAGCCCAATAGTGCATATTAGCGGTTTCCGTTACCGCTGTTGGTGAATGACGCTTCGTCGCTAAATAGAACGCGTGAAAAAATCTGTCACTGTCCCGTAATTTCACTTGTGTCCGGTGGCAGAACTGAACACGACGTTCAAAGTCTTCGCCATGCAATTCCTGATGCCTAGATATATGGTACGGGTGCAATCGGTGTTGATGTAGCATTCTCAACACCGACGTTTTTGAGATTCCCGATTCTCTCGCAATTTGTCTCCTACTGATGTGCGGATTAGCCGCGACAGCAGCTAAAACACCTACTTGGGCATCATCATTTGTTGCAGGTCGTGGTTGACGTTTCACATGTGGCTGAACACTTCCTGTTTCCTTAAATAACGTAACTATCCGGCGAACGTTCCGGACACTTGGATGATGTCGTCCAGGATACCGAGCAGCGTACATAGCACATGCCCGTTGGGAATTTTGATCACAATAGCTATACATCAGCACGATATCGACCTTTTCCGCAATTGGTAAACTGTCAATTTTAACACGGGTAATGTATCACGAACCAAATACCGTCCGCACTGGCGCAATGTTACGTGATAGCACGTACTTATACGTTTGTGAGTATTACAGCGCCATGTATCACAAAGCGAAAAAAGTGGTCCAACTAAAACATTCATATTTTTTGCGTACTACATCAATATGTAATAAAAAATGGGGGTTCCTATTTAAAGAAACGCAGTTGATATCCGTTTAACCTATGGCAGCGCCATCTAGCGGGCCATCCAGAGCGTCCTCTGATTTCCCCTTTCAAGCTAGACGTGTTTTTTGTAGTTTTTTCGTTTGATGCATATTTCGTGAGATATTTGGCCCGGTCACTATCAATGGACCATGTCCATTATAATTATCCGGGCTGTGATGCCGTGGTCGGTTGATGAATTTTAACTCAATTCCCAACGTTTCGTCTCCGACTGCGGGAGCCATCTTCAAGGGGGTCCGTAGGTCGATGGAAGGTTCAACACACCCACTGGCTCGCTACTGACTGCCGCTAAATTCCGTGTCCGCACGCTCCCGCGCCGCGGTGTGACGTCACGTGTTTTGAAAACGCCAGTGCAATTGGCCGCTGTCCGTCGCCGTCGATCGCCGTTGCCATCACCTAGTAGTGGACGGGTGGTACACATCTTCTTTAACACCGGCATCCATATACCGTTAATTTCACGCCCTCCTCCTTCCGGTTGAAATTATTTGGATGTTTAGCGATTTCGATTGCCTCCCTGTAGAGCCTTTCGTAGTATGCGCTTGTGGCCGCTAGTACTTGCGTCTCCTCGAAACGAATATTGTGGTTCCCTGGGTGGAAAACATGCTCCGCAACAGCTGATCGTTCCGTTTTTCCTCTTCTACAATTTCCCTTGTGCTCTTCCAAACGTTTAGAAACAGTTCTTTTAGTGGTACCCACATAAACATCACCACAGCTGCATGGGATACTATACACTCCAACTATTTCCAAAGGTTTGCGAGCGTCCTTGGCAGGCTTAAGGTATACCTGTATCTTCCTGGTGGGCTTGTAAATTACGGTAATATTCCGCTTCGTCCAGATCCTCCCTATTCTTTCCGTTACATTTTTAACAAACGGCAGGAAAACCTTGGATTTTGCAGTAGCCTGTACGTCAGTATGATTTCTGCGTGGCTGCCTCAACGCACTTTTTATTTCGGCGGACGAATATCCGTTCTTCGTTATTGCATTGTGATGCTCCATCTCAGCGTCGAGCAACTCAGGTGCACAAATATTTATAGCTCTGTCCGCTTAACGTCTTGAATTGGGAATTGAAACAAAATTCATCAACCGACCACGGCATAACAGTCCGGATAATTATAATGGACATGATATTTCCGGCCGTGAAAGTCTACATTTTAGTATCAATGGACCGCCCTGTATATAAATGCTTTGTGTAGACGAAGTAGTGAGAGTTTTGTACATGTTTCTCAATTTAGGACAGGATGTTAGGTTGCCTTGAGTAAATATCAATCAATGGCACTCCTCTCTATTATTCAAGACGATTGCGCCAGTCGTATCGTCACCTACTTGGAAAGTACTTTAATTTAATCCGATAACCACTACATCTGCAAGGGACAACGAGTTAGAGACGTATGGGTACGTTTGTCGCCTACATTAGACCTGATATCTGCTCGCCGTTTAGCATACGCGAAATCTAAATTTTACTGAGTGAGAAATTCCCAACCAATGGAAAACTCTCAAACCTGCATAATATGTAGAGACGTTGATACAGCAATCCACAGATGTTATAGTTGACACGTAGGTGATATGTGGAATTTTCTCCGTCGGAAATTGACAGTGATGGACATGTCAACCCCTGCAAATGTAGATATAACTGAATTGATACGACCGTCAGGACTCAGATACCCGAGAACAAAGAAAGCACTGCATTCTGTATGGCAGCACACCCTGAAACATAATACACTTCACCGAGTAGCAATGTACTACGACTATTTACGATATGATGAAGACGAATGCTAGAAAATCACTACATATGACAAATACACGAAAAGCTTTGCCAATATGCAAAAAATAATCTCCACCGCAGAAGTATAAGAAGAAGGAGATCATCATCAGTTTCTCGTATTGATGATGCTGTAGCTCTAACCTATAAAAGAAAGAAAAGCCGTTTACTGTTAAAAAAAACTCTGTGAAACTTTTTCATGGGTCCACTAACAAAGGCTATTTTGGTGTGCTAAAAAAAAAAAAAAGAACGAAGTTAGTCGGACAGTTTGCTTCTGTGTCGATAGTGATTAATAAGTTACGGAGGATGGTGCGTCTCTATGGCTCTCTGTGTTTCAAAGACGAAAAGCATTGGTGCATGCTGGTCAGTGGGTGTGTAACTCAATAGGTCATGGGTATAATTAATTGAAATTAGCTATAGTCATTTCTAATTTCAATTTTGCTCATCTCTAACGGCAGAATACATGGGAGTGAGTGCAATAAAGGAATTACTTCCTTATCATTTCAGTTAATAAATCAAACTATGATTCCAATTTGTATTTTGCTTTGGGCTACGTCTTGACCGTCACGGATAAACGGAATGAAAGCAGTAAACTTTGACAACACACTAAAACACGTTTCTCTGTTGCTCCATGTTCTGTAACGGTCTTATTTGTTAGTCTCTTAGGAGCCACATTTAGAAACCACCGATTTCATAAACACCTCATGTTTATTTAGTAGTCCAGTATTTAGATGTTCCTAAAATTGTTTATATTTCTTAATAAGGGATTTCAGCAAATTTCATTGTCTGTGTAGGAGTTAAATCACTGACTTCTTTATAGAAGTAGACTCCACACTACAATATTGTGGTAAGAACTAATAGCTAAGCGTTGTTACCAATGCTTCCTCGAACTGAACATTTTATGGGACTCAGTCTCCATCACACTCAGGCTGTGAAATCTATATGTTTATTCCTGTACTGGTTACGGACGGGCTGTAATTCCGTCTCACAGTGTTGTCTGGCAGCTCTGTATACGGAACATAGAGTAACAGTGAAACCTAGGAAATGGGGGGTACCACATATTGACAACGTGTAGCGACATGGTAGCCTAGACTGAGAACAGGGAAGTAAAGAAAGTTCTTCTTTGGCACACGAAAACACTATTTGATCGACACATGCAGTCCCCATTTCTTAGATTCTCGATTCAACAAGTATAGCAGTCCAACCAACTTCTACAGGTTTCATTCTACGTGTTCTGTCACATTTTCAGGAGGCCACATTGCAGCTTTTTCTGTGTTGTTCCTCACGTAAAAGTTTCGCATACATCTCCGTATGGCAATCGAACCACAGGGCTTTTAATATTAAAATGAAGGGTAGACATTGCTAATTCCGCGATCGATGTAACGTTCGTTATGCGGACATTAAATATTGCCTTTCTGTTGTCATAGAAGGTAATATTGAACTTTTACAACTATTGCTGTCCGTAAAGTTTCGGAATTTAATATGTGAAACTCGCTTTTAAAATCATTTAATTTCAGATATAAAATTTGAAAATTTGGTTCTTTTTGCCCGCGTCACCTTTTACCTGTTTATTATTAAAAGCAGACAGGTATGCAAAGAATTTTATATCATTGGTTGTATTCCTGGGACTGATACCAAGTGTCCGTACCTAACACAATCAATCTACGCATCCCTGTTTAGAAGAGAAAAGCTCCAACCTTGTGTACACATAATAAGCAATGCGTCTTCTTTGATGGTGTGTGACAATAGTGATACTTAGGACCTATTACCATATCTAGCAAATGTTAATGAAAAAAATTAAAATCTTTGTACCAGTAAAGGTGGCAATACATAATCCTCGTGCAACAGTGAAGTACAGTAATCAAACAGCATCAGCGAGCTACGAAGCACCATTTGAGAATGATTTCAAGGCTTGTTAGATGGACATGAGGAGAACGTTCAGAAAACGTGTTACGACGTGCATTGCACAATTCGTCTACGGAACACCTCTCCATGTAAATTCATAAGTGTACACCAGTGACGGACGGTTAGGTTAGTCTGACTGTCAAGTCATCACAGTTAATTGTGAATTGAATAGTTTTCTAACAATTACTAAAAATGTAACTATCACGGTCGCACAATGCATTCAATAATAATTAATAAACTTTATTACTGAGAGATAAAGTGCCACACCACTCTGTTGATAAATTGGCTGCCCTTTCTCCTAGCGCTGTAATGTTTCTTGTAATTGTAATATACTTCGTACTAAGATCGATTTTCTTATTAAACAGGCAGAAAATAATAAATTAGGAGAAACATATATTTTACGAATGTTGGGTGGTGTGTATGACAGCAGCTGCCACGTTGGTATCCATTGTATTCTTTGATTGATTAAACCATTCTTTCTGTTAATTTAAATGCAGCAGCTGAATAGGGTTTTGGCGACAAAAGAAGACGGATCTGCTGATACGACTCTTTTCGCGTTACTCTGTCCCCAGGGTAAAATAGTTATCAATTTTCCAAGTACAGCCGGTGACCATACTCTGTACCCTAATGACATTATTTAATTCAGGTGGTTTCGATATATAAGTGATCTCGAAATGTTCAGCGCACCATGCTCTTCAGACGTATTTGTACCTTCCATGGTTGCACCATACATTTAAGCAAGTAACTCTCTTTGGTCAGATGACCAGCGGAAATATCAAGCGCACCACTGTCTGATACAAACGGTCCACTCACATTATCGTGAAAACCGCCTATGTCTCGACGTCAACGTGCAGTAGCAGCTCACAGACGTTAGGTGGCAGCACTGACAGTGGAGGGTATATAAAGCGTGTCGAGAGGGATGTGGTAAACAGGTCGCTGCAATACGGACCGAAAAATTTATATCCACAGAAAGTGTCGATCGTGAGAAACTCAGCTTGCCCTTTTCTTATAATGAACTGTGGATGAAGGGCAACATTCAGATTCCGTATTCATAGATATCCGAACACCATTTGACACTGTGCCCCACTGTAGTCTGTTAACAATGGTACGGGCACATGGAATAGATTCCAAGATACGTGAGTGAATCGAAGACTTCTTAAGTAATAGAACCCAAGGATGTCGTACTCGACAGCGAGTGTTCATTAGAGACTTGTCAGGAGTGCCCAGGGAAATGTGGTAGGACCGCTACTATTTCCTATGTACATAACTGATCTGGCGAGCAGGGTGGTCTGTAATGTGCGGTTGTTTGCAGATGTTGCATTGGTGTGAGTTGCTGGTACAAGATGATAGACAAAATTTCTAATTGGTGTAATGAATGGCAGCTAGCACTAAATGTAGGTAAATGTAAGTTAATGCGGATGAGTAGGAGAAACAAACGTGTAATTTTCGGATACGGCATTAGCAATCCCCTGCTTGACATCGTCACGTCGTTTAAATACTTGCCCGTGACGCTGAAAACCGATATGAAATGGAACGGGCGTGTGAGGATTGTGGTAGTGAAGAGGAATGGTCAACTTCGGTTTACTGGGAGAATTCGGGGAAAATATGGTTCATCTATAAAAGAGACTGCATACAGGAAGCTACTGCTACCTATTCTTGAGCCCTGCTGTAGTGTTTTGGAATCGCAGAAGACCGGATTACAGCACTCCAGGACATCGAATCACTCCACACGCGGGTTGCTAGAATTGTTATCGGCAGGTTTCAACGTCACGCAATTACTACGGAGATGCTACGGAACTGAAATGGGAGGGAGGGCGACGTTCTTTTCGAGGAGGACGCCCTGCGTGCCAAAATTGCGCTATACAAAACCGGTGCCGAGGCAACTGTTGTGCACGACGAGACATAGATGCCAGAATTGAACGACCGCTGCGGAAATATGTACGGGTGAATAGACGTGCCGCTGTTGAGGAACTGACCGTCCAGATGAACACAGGAGGTACCCAAATCTTCTCCTCAGCGACCATTCAGCGAATGTTGCTGCCAATGGCCTCCGTAGCGGGCTCCTGGTTCATGCACCAATGGTGACCGCTGTTCTTCGGCGACGAAGACTGGAATTTGCACTCGATTACCGAGCTCGATGTTCACTTAGTGGCGACAGCTGAGCTTTCCAGATGAATCACGTTTTATGCTCCATAGGCCTAAAAAAGAAATAAAACACGCAGCAACCGTCGACGGACAGGTCTAGGTCGGGGGGAGGGAATGTTATGGCCCGGGAGCGTTTCCGTTACTTTTCCGGAGTGATCTCGTCATTATGGAAAGCTCAGTGGGTCAACACAAGTATGCATCTATCCCTTGTGACCATGTCCACACCTGCCGGCAGTATGCTATACACAGAGAAGTCGTAGCGCTAGGAAAGTGGACGGTTTGTAACGTCCCCCTTCCCTTCTATCGGCAATGTTAGAAATATACGGTCGTGTAAGCATGTGCCTAAAAAATTGGAATAAAATTTAGAAAAGGCTATCGTTCCGAAGATTCAATATAAAGTCGATAAATGAGGTGGAGGTTAAGAACAAGATGCCTTCTGGGACCACTTATTCCGCCTACTTACTTAATGTAAAATTTAGTATGGTTGTTCGAAAGGTTTGTGCTATCACTCACGTACTGTGCCAACGAGAAGGGGTACCATGTGGATCGGAACACGATAATAAGAGTTACTGAAATAATTATAGCTAAAAGAAATACGGTTGCCAGCCCAATTGGGTAAAATTTCTGTTCGGTAGGTGAATTAATGAGCCGAACAGTAAATGTCAAGAATTACTCGAACACGCGCGGCAACAGGGGGCTGCACGCACGTTAGCAAAAGCAATTCAAACATTTACATAATAAGGCGAGAAAGAAAATAGTTTGCAAAAGGGCTCTGAGCACTATGGGACTCAACTTCTGAGGTCATTAGTCCCCTAGATCTTTGAACTAGTTAAACCTAACTAACCTAAGGACATCACATACATTCATGCCCGAGGCAGGATTCGAACCTGCGACCGTAGCAGTCGCGCGGTTCCGGATTGAGTGCCTAGAACCGCTAGACCACCGCGGCCGGCAAATAGTTTGCACTCGAAATATCATTAAGTAATAGAGCTGAAATTTTGAAAACATACAAGATAACACTTAGATAATGGTTACTTACTGTTGTAAGTGACAATGGTGCTACCTCACAGTCACGTCTACTATTTTCATATGAATTTAGGAAAATGGCACAAAATAATTAAAGGAAACTCTATTGACTTCTGAACAGGGAAGTAGAAATTGATAATTACTGTATCAAAAGGTAATTATTAGGCTTTAGCACGACTGCAAGTCAAAATGTGAACCAGAACTTAACTAACAACAAATTACAACAATCACTGATATTTGCACTCAGTCGTTAATTCTAGTTAGTGCATTTGTTCAGAGTGCCGGGAATCAATTTAATTTTATTACTTGATTTACTATTTGCAACAATTACATCGCGTCAGATAAAAGTTCAAGTTTAAAGTTAGTGAGACTGAAATTACTGAATGCTTTAAGTTCAAAACTTTAATCTTACTGAATCATTTAGTTCATAAGCAAAATTAACTGGCACTGCAATTTTCATTTTTCGTAAACGGTACTCGGATTATTCTAACAATAGGACAGGACAGAAACCTACGTGGTGAATGATTTTAGGAGAATCACGGGTAAACAGTTTTGATGGTAATTATTCACTGCAAAACACCACAAAGCTGAGTAGCGCCGTTACAAAACTAGTTGACAGTAAGGTGTGATGCAGCAGTCTTACTTCAGTCCAATCTCGCCGTGACGAAGTTGCTGACGACGATACTGCTGCTGGCTTCTTTCCATGATTATTAGCGAGCACGGAAGTTATTGGCAATGATATTGATGTTGCTGCAGCCAATATATCCACCGCCCACGCTCCTCACTTGCCACGTTCCGCTAAACAACCACTCCTCCGGTACAGTGCACGCCATCCATGCGTCCGCACTTCACCCAGTCTCACACCAGAGTTCCCTCTCTGTGTAGCGCACGCTCTGACGTAGCATCCTCCCGCGTCCAGAGACGCCGCTACTCCAGCGATACTTATTGATTGACAAAAATCTAACCTTTCCCTAACATTCCCTCATCGATTACTCAGCAATATTTACATAATATACATAACTGATTGCACAGCAAAATAAACAAATTAATTCATACATCGTGTACTTATAAATTTATATACAGATAAAAGCAAGTATATATACAATAATAAATGGTCAAAGAGCAAATCGGTATGAAAGTGTTACAGGTTTTTCAGGAAGACCTTGAGAGGGAAGATGCTTGGTGAGGGTTTCGGTAGTCGTCCAGAACCTAAACAAAATGGCGTATTGTATGTTGCATTGTGTCACAGCACGATGGAAGAACAGTCGCAGGAAGCAGTCACATCTATGAAATATGATTTAAAGTGAAATTACCAGCCTCAAGTAATCAGAAGTGCCACAGATGCCAGACTGAGATTTATGGGAGAAATCCTCAGAAAGAGTAGTCCAGCAACAGAGGAGGTAGATTACCATACTTTCGTTCCACCAATGCTTGAATATTGTTTGCCAGTTTGGGATAGTTATCAGATATGATTGACAGCTGAAATAGGGGAGATCCAAAGAAGAGCAGCGCGTTTCGTTACAGGTACATTTAGAAAGCGCGTAGGCGTCACAGATACATTAGCCGACTCCAGTAGCGCATGTTGTGAGAGACATGTTGTGCCTCACGATGTGATTTACTGTTAAATTCCTGAGAAAATAAGAGGTGTGGATATAGAATAACGAGGCTGATGCTGAAACGGGGTAAGTACAGGTGCACCTAAGATGAAAGACCAATAGCTGTGAAACGTGAAGTCTTCTCAGTCCAAAGTGGCGTCCCTGATGTCTGTAGACAAATAAGAGTGGCCGTGGCCTTTCTTTTCCGTAAGAGTTGTATTTTATTTATTATGATAAGTGTAGACTTGAAATAAAAACTGTTACTGAACCTTTTCTTTTAGTTAAATACGTGTATGATGAAGACTGTTTATCACCTACGCGAATTTTTCATTGGTTCAAGTGTTTCCAAGATGGCAAAGAAGACGCTGAGTATAACTCATGCTCGGTACGACCGTCAACATCAAAAACGGAAGGAAATCTGGGAAAGCTAGACAATCTCATTCGATCTGACCATCGGTTGAGAAATCGACCGATTGCTGAAACTGTAGGAACAACAAAGATTGCTTAAGGCAGTCTTTACACAAGTATTTCAACTCTGTGCAAAATTGGTGCCGAAAATTCTCTCGATCGATCAAAAAGATCATGAAACCGTTTGTACTGACATTCTGAATGCCACTGAAAATCCTAAATTCTAGGAAACAGTAAGTGACCAATCTTTTTTTCACTTATGATCCACAAACTAAGCGCCGATCTATACAGCTGAAAGCCACAACTTCCCCGTGAGCGAAATAAGCTCGAATACGCTAGCCATGATTCAATGCGATGAAGTACGTTTTTTTTCGATATTCATGGAATATCTTTACTGTGTTCCTGAAGATCAAATTTTTAATCAACATTACTATCTTGATTTTCTTGGTGCCATAATTTACCAACAGCCGTATGTATTGTAGAAATTTATTTTATGAACTTCTTATGTGCTACCAGTTTCGTCATTACATTGAAGCCATATTCAGGCCCCCACGTTATAGTAGTAAAATCATCAGTAGTCCATAATGGATCAACGAAGATTACTATCTTGAGGTTTTTGCTCAAAACCGTTTGAAAGTAAGATAAAGAAAACACAGATTGTGAAATAACAAACCATGTGTCCTGCATCAAGACAACGCACCGATATCTCGTATTGTCTGTTAAGAGGTTTCTGACGAAGTTGAGAATTTCAGAGTTAGACTAGCCACCTCATTCACCTGATCTAAAACCATGCTACTTTTGTCTATTCCCCAAAGTCAAATCTACACGAAATGTAACAAGATTTCATCTCTTGAAACAGTGAAAGAGAAACCGGCACGTGATATCTAGGAGCTCACAGAGGAAGACGTCCACCACGGCTACTACCAATGGAAAATTAGCACGAAGCGTTTTGAGGACAGAGGAGGGGAGTATATTAAGGGTGAGAATAAATAAGCACGTTTTTGAGAAAAGATGTTGTACTGCAATAGTCCCTTTATTTTACATCCACTCCTCGTTCTGTCCTAAAAGCGTCTACCTTTGTGTTACTTTGTCCTACTTGTAGCTCCCAGTGGTACATGGATGTAAAATTGGAGTGATGCGGGGCTCATAGGAAGGTTTACCAACAATCTTTCTTCGCGCCGAGCATTCGCTACTGGAACCGGAATTGGGGGCAGAGTGACACTAGTGCAGAAAGTACCCTTCACCACACGCCATAACGTGGCTTGTGAGATACAGAAATAGCAGTAGACAGTTGCAAAGACGTGTTGCTGCGGTGTAAATAACCGATAGCAGTCCTACCGATTATGATACGCTCTTGTTCAGTAAATCGGTCATTCCCTGGGGCCTGGCGGAGTCAGTGCCACAGTCTCTGCTGTTAATGCGTATAAGTTGGTGGGATCGTGTCCATTCTGTCTTGAGATCTGAGCAGAGCACAGCGCTACCCACGTCTGGCTTGTCGCTTCTTACCCAGGTAGACTAACGTAAGGGGTGAGCAGTTGACTTCCATGTTCGCTAACCGCCCCTTCCTCTCCGAAAAGTAGTTCCATGGATTTTGCCAAACGAATTCGAATCCCAGTACTAAATGTATCCAGAGCCATTTCACGTGACTTTTTACCTGTATTTTCCATCGAGATGAAAATGTCAGATAGCTCTGAATTCAAAAATATTTCAGTAGTGGAGTAATTTTGAATTCGCGATTATTTCTCCTGTTTCAACAGATAATGTCAAATCTACTGAAAACTGACGTACTAACATTACGCCAGTTACCCACCGGTAGATCCAGTGCAGTCTCGTGAGCAAAGCGTGTGAGCAGCGCAGGGACAGGTAGGGAATCACTCCATCGATGTTATGGAACTCAAATGTGGAAATCTTCTGGCGTAAGCAACTTCAACAAAAGACTGATTGGTAAGGGCTGGCGCCTGGGAACGATCATCTCGGAACCAGCCTCCTGCTATTACGAGTGCCAGTGATTTTTTTTATAAGGAGTATCCAGACGCAGTGTTGTTTGATAATAATTTTTATTCCTTTCCCTTCCACTACAGATTTAATTCGTCTAAATTGCCGTTATCGAGTTATATGTGATACAATGTGGTTCACATTAATTTCATGATATACTTTTATGATATAGTAGAATATTGTACATGAATTTTTAAAAGTAGTAGGACAAACTAAATTCTGGCACACTTTTGACATCAAATTGGTTTCAAATTAATTATATCAATTAATTAATTAATAAATTAATTAATTGCCAGCTGCTGTGGTCAAGTAGTTCTAAGCGCTTCAGTCTGGAACCGCGAGACCGCTATGGTTGCAGGTTCGAATCCTACCTCAGGCCTGGATGTGTGTGATGTCCTTAGGTTAGCTAGGTTTGAGTAGTTCTAAGTTGTAGGGGACTGATGACCTCAAGAATTAAGTCCCATAGGGCTCAGAGCCATCTGAAGCATTTTGATCTATTAATTACACACACACTCACCCTGATAAATCATGGGTTTTACCTAGACAGTGCATTGGTTGCTTTCCCCTCCACCCCCCCCCCCCCTGCTCCCACGCCTATGGTAATGGCAGGAAATTGAAATTTTGGCGGCAAATTCAAAACTGGCTGTAAACTGTAGTTTATTGGCGGGAATGTCTAATTGTTTGTCTTCATCTTGAGGTTCGGAGACCAACTGGCTTAGTTTACAGCACCATCACCAGAAGGTGCTATTGGCGCTCCCCATCCACTCCCGCCCTCCCTCCCCCTCTACTTGCAAGCCTTATGAGCTGTCAGAGACGATGGACATAAGTCTTTCATTTTGTATGCAGTGTGGAATGTTGTGTATTTAAACTGTTTTGGGCAAGAGTAGTTGTCTTTGACAGAGCACTACACAGCAGTTCCGTCCAGTATTGTCAATAACTGCTGGATGTGGAGAGAATATTTTCATTACTAGTCTAGCACTAGAGAATTGCTCCAGACAGTCTAGCCGATAGCCCTGTATGTGAAGGATGGATAATAATAATAATAACAATAATAATAATAGTAGGACAGCAAGATATAACAGCAGTACAGCGAAGTAGCCTCCTACCAATCTACAAGTGAATAACTGCTGGGAGAAACATTAGGATGGATAATGATATGAGAACATTAACCCAATGACCCAGTACGCCTGTAACACCCTGCCCCTATGTATAGGTCTCCTGCAACAACAATATTTCGGAACAAAACACACTTAAGACCTGTTTGCAAATCACAAGCACATCCTAGCCAACTGAAAAATGGGAAGTATATTGTACGATATTTTTTACGAATGTAGTGCTCATTATCTTACCTGGACATGACATCTGCATGCGAAAATAAACCTGACATTCAGCTGCAGTATAAAAAAATGGTTCAAATGGCTCTGAGCACTATGGGACTTAACATCTGTGGTCATCAGTCCCCTAGAACTGGGAACTACTTAAACCTAACTAACCTAAGGACATCACACACATCCTTACCCGAGGCAGGATTCGAACCTGCGACCGTAGCGGTCACGCCGTTCCATACTGAAGCGGCTAGAAACGCATGGCCACACCGGCCGGCTAGCTGCGGTATAGTCCAACGTCATCCACCGAGCGAATTGTGTACCTCAAGAGCCAGCCATCTGAGAAAACACCACCCGCATTGGCCACAATACTCGTCTTCTGGAAGCACGACCCCCTCACGACCACTCCCTCGACTGACTGTGGCACCTGACATACAGTGCACATTTTAAAAAATAAAAAATGTAGATGTTTTGTCAATATACGTCGAATTTCTCACACGAAATGTTGATTCCTACCATTAATACTAGGTATTTTTGAAGATAGATGGAAGGACCATACACACGTTTTCACATCATGAAGGTATCGTTACTTGTGAAAATCCTTTACAACACTATGGCATAGGTTGTATTTCCTCTAAGTATATTCTCATTATATAGAAAAATCTGTTCTTATAAGCTTAATATTCGCCATATGTTGCATCACAGGACTAGAATATTGCACTCTTTTTATGGCTCATGACGGAGTGCTAAGAGCATGATATACCTATGCCACAGGATGTCTCCTCACTTTCTAACTCTTTTAGAATTCACAAATTTCTCATCATATGCAAAGTCTCTCAAGTTAACAGCACAGAGAAGTTCTAAACTTCAGGATTATGCTACATGACACTTTTTTTTTGTCATCAGTCTACTCTGGTTTGATGCGGCCCGCCACGAATTCCTTTCCTGTGCTAAACTCTTCATCTCAGAGTAGCACTTGCAACCTACATCCCCAATTATTTGCTTGACGTATTCCAATCTCTGTCTTCCTCTACAGTTTTGGCCCTCTACAGCTCCCTCTAGTACCATGGAAGTCATTCCCTCATGTCTTAGCAGATGTCCTATCATCCTGTCCCTTCTCCTTATCAGTGTTTTCCACTTACTCCTTTCCTCTACGATTCTGCGTAGAACCTCCTCATTCCTTACCTTATCAGTCCACCTAATTTTCAACATTCGTCTATAGCACCACATCTCAGATGCTTCGATTCTCTTCTGTTCCAGTTTTCTCACAGTCCATGATTTACTACCGTACAATGCTGTACTCCAGACATACATCCTCAGAAATTTCATCCTCAAATTAAGGCCGGTATTTGATATTAGTAGACATCTCTTGGCCAGAAATGCCTTTTTTGCCATAGCGAGTCTGCTTTTGATGTCCTCCTTGCTCCGTCCGTCATTGGTTATTTTACTGCCTAGGTAGCAGAATTCCTTAACTTCATTGACTACGTGACCATCAATCCTGATGTTAAGTTTCTCGCTGTTCTCATTTCTACTACTTCTCATTACCTTCGTCTTTCTTCGATTTACTCTCAAATCATACTGTGTACTCATTACACTGTTCATTCCGTTCAGCAGATCATTTAATTCTTCTTCACTTTCACTCAGGATAGCAATGTCATCAGCGAATCGTATCATTGATATCCTTTCACCTTGTATTTTGAATTCCACTCGTGAGCCTTTCTTTTATTTCCATCATTGCTTCCTCGATGTACAGATTGAAGAGTAGGGGCGAAAGGTTACAGCTTTGTCTCACACCCTTCTTAATACGAGCACTTCGTTCTTGATCGTCCACTCTTATTATTCCCTCTTGGTTGTTGTACATATTGTATATGACCAGTCTCGCCCTATAGCTTACCCTACATTTTTCAGAATCTTGAACAGCTTGCACCATTTCATATTGTCGAACGCTTTTCCCATGACGACAAATCCTATGAAAGGGTCTTGATTTTTCTTTAGCCTTGCTTCCATTATTAGCCGTAACGTCAGAATTGCCTCTCTCGTCCCTTTACTTTTCCT
Organism: Schistocerca nitens; assembly: GCF_023898315.1. Taxonomy (NCBI): domain Eukaryota; kingdom Metazoa; phylum Arthropoda; class Insecta; order Orthoptera; family Acrididae; genus Schistocerca; species Schistocerca nitens. Next base: position 637,229,695 of record NC_064619.1, on the reverse strand, counting down.
AAAGCCAAACTGATCGTCACCTAGCGCATTCTCAATTTTCTTTTCCATTCTTCTGTATATTATTCTTGTAAGTAGCTTCGATGCATGAGCTGTTAATCTGATTGTGCGATAATTCTCGCACTTGTCAGCTCTTGCCGTCTTTGGAATTGTGTGGATGATGCTTTTCCGAAAGTCAGATGGAATATTGCCAGACTCATATATTCTACACACCAACGTGAATAGTCGTTTTGTTGCCACTTCCCCCAATGATTTTAGAAATTCTGATGGAATGTTATCATTCTCTTCTGCCTTATTTGACCGTAAGTCCTCCAAAGCTCTTTTAAATTCCGATTCTAATACTGGATCCCCTGTCTCTTCTAAATCGACTCCTGTTTCTTCTTCTATCACATCAGACAAATCATCACCCTCATACAGGCTTTCAATGTATTCTTTCGACCTATCTGCTCTCTCCTCAGCATTTAACAATGGAATTCCCGTTGCACTCTTAACGTTACCACCGTTGCTTTTAATGTCACCAAAGGTTGTTTTGACTTTCCTGTATGCTGAGTCTGTTCTTCCGACAATCATATCTTTTTCGACGTCTTCACATTTTTCCTGCAGCCGTTTCGTCTTAGCTTCCCAGCGCTTCCTATTTATTTCATTCATCTGCGACTTGTATTTCTGTATTCCTGATTTTCCCGGAACATGTTTGTACTTCCTCCTTTCATCAATCAACTGTAGTATTTCTTCTGTTACCCATGGTTTCTTCGCTGTTACCTTCTTTGTAACTATGTTTTCCTTCCCAACTTCTGTGATGGCCCTTTTTAGAGATGTCCATTCCTCTTCAACTGTACTGCCTACTGCGCTATTCCGTATTGCTGTATCTATAGCGTTAGAGAACTTCAAACGTATCTCGTCATTCCTTTGTACTTCCGTATACCACTTCTTTGCGTATTGATTCTTCCTGACTAATGTCTTGAACTTCAGCCTACTCTTCATCACTACACACACTTTATAAAATCGATATTATAGAAGATTTTATTATGATGATCATTTCTCTCTGTATAGATGGGAGACTGAACTTCCGATAAAAGATTTCTCCGGATCACTTGATAACCACTCGAACCCTTAACTCATGTCTCTTGTCCTCGCTTCTACCTGCCTGGTGGCACGTCATCGAAAGAGAATTGATAGACTAATTAATTAATTTGATCATAAAGTCCCTCTGCGTGGTGTGTTACTTTTTCCTGCAGTCGGATTACACTCACCAAGTAATCGTTACAGACGCTTTCGTGACGTTTCCTGAGGCTACCCAGATGCTAGGTAGCCACTTCCTCTGCTCCTCTCTTGCCAAAACGGATTGTTGCCGTAGTTAAATAGCTGAAGACACCCAACAACAACTGCGTTCTGTCTCTCAGTTGCCTTGTCATGCTGGTGGAAATAAGTCACAGGGAATCCTAGTACACTGCTCCCAAGCTAGTCCTTCTGATACCTGTTGATCTATGAGGAGGTGTAGAACGTTCTACTCTCTTCTCCACCCCTATGACGCCTTCGAGATCAGATTGCATGTGAATAGCTGCCACTTCCACCAGCGTATCATGACTGTCCCTCTCGCAGCCTACAACCCATCCCTTTTGCGCCGGACAGCTGTTAATGACTCCAGACTCGCAAAGGTTGTCCAGTCCTTCTCAGAAGGACGGGGCGCTTAAATACCGCTGGGGTAAATACCAGCATGGTGAACAACATGCTTCCCATCATGCTTCCTGCACACCAAAACGTTCTGAGGGGGGTTTTTGTAATATCACAAAGGCTGACGCAATGAGCAATAACTAAATACCTGTCTACTGGCCGCCACATCCCAGATGTCTATAGGTCCGCAGACCAGTGTTGCTCTCAAAATTCCACAACAAATTAGTGGGTGGATGCTTCGAGAACTCTCATGGGAATCCCTGGAGGGAAGACAACTTTCTTTTCGAGTAACACACTGAAGGATTCTTCTGTCGCCAACGGACATTTCGCATAAGGGCCACAAAGATTAGATACGAGAAATTAGGGCTGATAGGGAGGCATATGGGTTGTCTTTTTCCTTCACTTTGGGAGTGGAATAGGGAAGGCAATGGCTAGAAGTGATACAGGGTACCCTGTGCCACACACCGTTTGATGGATTGCAAAGTAACCGTAAAGATGTAAATGAAAATTAAGTCTACGTGTTAAGATGTTAGTCCATCCATTTATAGGCACACATAACTCGTGGAAGAATGTTGTCCCCTACTTATCAAGAAAATGAAAGATGGAATATCTGCTGCTGATTGTCTCTGTAGAAATCTTCGTATTAGCCCCTAATTTTCTCATTCCAGTCACTTCGCGAGACCTATATGAGAGGTTGTAATACGTTTGTCCACAATAGAAGAATCGATATAGAGCACACCTCTCAACTCCTCTTTCGTTATAGTATCGCTTTCCTGCCGCGTTCTCACGACTCCTTCAGACTTCCATACATAGCATTTGAACGCTCCTTATTTCGACGAGTAGGAGATGTCCCCCATCAGATTATAGACTCCAGGAAATTATTTCGAAATCACATGAAGTTCTGACAGCACTGTTTCCATTAGTTAGAAGGCTGACCGGTAGTGATGTATCACAACAAGACAAATAGGAAACTAATATACAGAAGATAATTCACAACCATGCAGTGTACGAAAGGGTACAATTTTTTTAAATTTATTTCATTTCTTTTTCTTCTGGGGTGTCCAGAGCATCCAAAATATGGGGCCTTCATCGAGGGTTAATTACTGTTGCTGTCTCTATTCAGTCCATCCTGTGCTGTATTTTCAATCTCTTCTCACATCCTTTGTGAGGAGCCAACAGTCGGCGATCGTATCACTAACGAAACACACTGCACGGGAGGCGCTGACGCAAACTTCAATCAGAGAAACAGCACATGTGTGTATACCCTGCGATTACCAGCATGAGCATCGCCGTGGAACAAAAGCATCATTTTGAACAGCTTCGTGCGACGCTTCATTTCACAACCACCCAGCATATTGGGCAGGAGACATCGCCATTATGCTACGTCTACATCTACATATACATTGATACTCTGCAAATCACATTTCAGTGCTCGGCACGGGGTTCATCAAACCACCTTCACAATTCTGTATTATTCCAGTGTCGTGTAGCGCGTGGAAAGAAATAAAACCTATACCTTTCCGTACGGGCTCTGATTTCCATTATTTTATCATGGTGATCATTTCTCTCTATGCAGGTCGGCGTCAATAAAATATTTTCGCAGAGGATAAAGTTGTTGATTGGAATTACGTGAGAAGATTTCTCCGCAATGAAAAACGACCTTGTTTTAATGATGTTCATATCAAATCCTGTGTCGATTCAGTGGCACTCTCTTCGCTATTTCGCGATAATACAAAACTTTGAACTTTTTCGATGTAATCCGCCAATCCTGTCTGGCAACGATCCTATACAGCGCAGCACTACTCCAAAAGAGGACAGACAAGCGTAGTGTAGGCAGTCTCCTTCGTAGATCTGCTACATTTTCTAAGTGTTCCTCCCAACAAAACGTAGTCTTTGGTTAGCCTTTCCCACAACATTTTCTATGTGCCCGCCAAGTGTGTAAGTTGTTTGTAATTGCAAGTCCTAGGTATTTAGTTGAATTTTGCGGCCTTTAGATTTAACAGATATCTTTCTAAATCGATTTGCAAGTTGTTTTCAACTTCTGATGACTTAACTAGTCAATAAAAGACAGCATCATCTGGGAACACCCTAAGACGGCTACTCAGATTGTCTACCTAGTCATTTATATAGATAAGGAACAGCAAAGATCCTAAAACACTACCTTGAGGAACGCCAGAATGAATTCCGTTTTACTGGATAATTTTCCGTCAATTACTACGTACTGTGACCTCTCGGACACAAAATCACGAATGCATTCACACATCTGAGACGATATTCCATCAGCAAGCAGCTTCACTACAAGCCGCTTGTGTGACACGATGTCAAATTCCTTCCGGAAATCCAGAAGTACAGAATCAATCTGAAATTCCTTATCAACAGCACTCAGTACTTCGAGCGAGTAAAGAGCTAGTTGTGTTTCACAAGAAGGAAGTTTTCTAAATCCGTGTTGACTGTGTGTCAATAGACTGTTCTCTTCGAGGTAATCTATAATGTTCGAACACAATATACGTTCCAAGCATATCGACGTTAATAATATGGACTTTTAATTTGTTGCGTTACTCCTACTACCTTTCTTGAATATTGGTGTGAACCGTGCTACTGCCCGCGTTGTGGGTACGGATCTTTCGTCGAGCGAACGGCTCAATATGATTGTTAAGTAAGGAGCTATTGCTTGATCGTACTATGAAAGGAACTTAACTGGTATACAGTCTGGCCCAGAAGACTAACTTTTATTAAGTGAATAAGTTGCTTCACTACTCCGAGGATATTTACTTCTACATTACTCATGGTGGCAGCTGTTCTTGATTCGAATTCTGGAATATTTATTTCGTGTTCTTTTGTGAAGGCAATTCGGAAGGCTGTGTTTAGTAACTCTGCTTAGGCAGCACTGTCTTCTATAGTGTCTCCATTGGCATCGCGCAGAGAAGGCATTGATTGTGTCTTGCTGCTGGCATACACATATGACCAGAATCTCTTTCTGACATGTTTCGAGGCAAAGATTCGTTGTCGAAACTATTATAAGCATCTCGCATCGAAGTCCGCGTTAAATTTCGAGTTTCTGTAAGAGATCACCAACCTTGGAGATTTTGCGTCTGTTTGAATTTGGCATGTTTTCTTTCGTTGATTCTGCAACGGTGATCTGACCCGTTTAGTGGACCAAGGAAGATCACCTCCGTCGTTTGTTAATATCTTTGGTATAAATCTTTAAATTTCTGCCGATACTATTTATTTGAATTCATGGCACATATGGTCTACATGTATATTGTTTATTTGGAAGGAGTGGAGATTGTCTCTCAGGAAGGCGTCAGTGAATTTTTATCTCCTTTTTTTAAAGGTATAGGTTTGTTTACTTTTGCAGATTTTGGGGGTTACAATATTCAATTTCGCTACGAAAACCATATGTTCACTAATCCCTTTTGATCTTCATTATGAACTCAGGATTATTTGATGCTCATAGGTCAAGTGTGATTTTACAATCGTTTGCTATTTCGTGGGCTCATGAACTAACAACTCGAAATAATTTTCAGTGAATGCCTTTAGCACAATTTCGGATGATGTTTTATGCGTATGCTTTACGCGTAACTCCGGAATTAAACATCTGTTTTCACCAACATATCGAGGGTAAATTAAAGTTAGTACCAACTGTAATTGTATGGGTCGGTTAAGTGTTTGAAATCAAACTCAAGTTTTCATTGAACCTTACAGAAATTGTATCATCTGACTTGGGAGGTCGATAAAAGGATCGAATAATTATATTTTATTCCAACAATGACCTCTGCCCATAACAACTCACAGGAACTATCAACTTCGCTTTCGTGACAAGGTAAACTATTTATAAAACAATAAACACACCACCGAAAACTGTGTTTAGCCTATCCTTATGGAACACCGTAAGGTTTTTCACAAAAATTTCGGCTGAACTTATCTCCGGCTTTAACCGGTATTCAGTGTTTATAACGATTTGGGCATCAGTGCTCTCTATTAGCGCTTTAATCTCTGGTATTTTCCCAACACAGCTACGACAATTTACGACTGTTACACCGTTGGTTCCTGTACCAACGTTCTTCTTGTGCGCGGCCTGCACCCTTTGTGACTGGAGCCCCTTTTTTTCCGAGACCCTCTAATCTAAAACCCCACCCAGTCCACTCCTCACAGCCCCTGCCACTCGTGTAGCCGCATGCTGACTGTAGTTGATCCGAAACCCAACCACCCTATGACGCAAGGCGAGGAATCTGCAGCCTAAATGGTCGCAGAACCGTCTGAGCCTCTCATTCAGACCATCCACTAGGCTCTGTACCAGAGGTCCACAATCGGTCCTGTTGACTTTGCTGTAAATGGTCGTCTCTGCTTTCATCTTAGAAGCAAGATTGGCAGCCTTTACCACTTCTGTTAGCCGCTCAAAACCAGAGAGAATATCTTCTGTTCCAAAGTGAAACACATCATTGGTACCGACGTGAGCAACCACATGCAGTTGGCTGCATCCTGTGCTCTTCTTGGCATCCAGAAGGACCTGTTCCAAGTCTGGAATGACACACACAGAATGCACATTGGCTTTCTTTCTCGTCTTGGCAGGCATGTCCATAAGGGGCTCCATAGTGCGCCATGTTGAAGCTCCCAACTACTAATAATCCTACCCTCTGTGATTTCCAGTATCTGGCAAGCTGAGAGGTTTTCTCTGAAACAGGACAGGCCACAGCATCTGGCTGAGCGAAGTGTCAGCCACAGACAGCACGTGGAATCTGTCTGACTAACTGGGGAGACTTACGTGCCGTCCCCTGGGAAGTCTTTCGCCACCTGCTACGTCCTGGGACGACCTCCCACTCGATTGCAGGTGAGGAGTCAACCTCAGTGCGAGGAGTAACTGGACTGGCCACCGGTGAGGACCGATCGGACGACGTGCTGGACGTCTGTTGGAACCCCACGGCCGGACTGAAACAGTGGTGCCCATACACTGCAGCTTCAAGCTGTGTAACCGAACCCATCACAGCCTGGAGCTGGGAATGAAGTGTCACCATCTCGACTCGCATCTGCACGCAATAATCACAGTCCCTATCCAGACTAAAGACTGTGGAAAACTGAACTATCCAGATAAATGGACTATCGGTACATGCTGCGGAACCTTAGTGTAGACCCTGACTAAAACCTGGTAACTATGTCTAATAAGTTATATTAACATGCAGAGATTCAAAACTCTAACAACTGAAGCACTCAGGTGAAGCTAAATAAATTCGCCCCCGATGAGGAACTTGTAATACATCACAAAATCGGTTTACTTCGCAAATAAATTGAAAACGCGAGAACTATGGCTATTAGATGTTAAGTTAACACGCTGAAACTCAAGAAACTAAACTATGAAAGCACACAGCCGAAATTATTCAATTAGCTCCTAGTTAGGAACTCGTACTAGTAACAAAATCGGTTACTTCTGTTGCTGCGTCTATCTCAGCCAGCTGCTGCTGCCTGCAGCTCCATCGAATGTTACGTGAGAATATCCGCGGTGATGTCCACGCAGTCACGGCAACACTGTCCAGTAACATTCACGAACATGCAGCAGCGCCGTATTGAACTGCATATACAGATGGGAGGTGGCGAGGTTGATGCGAACTCCTCTTTCATGAACAATGAAGGTATGTCACTTACAAATTGGGTTCCATATCCTCTTTTATTAAGATTTATACAACACATGCCGGCCGCGGTGGCCGAGCGGTTCTAGGTGCTTCAGTCTGGAACCGCACGACTGTTACAGTCGCAGGTTCGAAGCCTGCCTCGGCATGGATGTACGTGATGTCCTTAGGTTAGTTAGGTTTAAGCAGTTCTAAGTTCTAGGGGACTGATGACCTCAGATGTTAAGTCCCATAGTGCTCAGAGCCATTTGAACCATTTTTATACAAAATTTTTCCCGGGGCCCTTTACGACTGACACAGCCGTTACGTTGGTGCATTGTCACCGCATACTTGAACAAACTCATGACGTTTTTGCTTTGCAGCATTGTTCCCTTTCAGCTACGGAAAACGCATCTTATGAGTGGGATGCCCTTTTTTGTTTTGAGTCCTCTAGCAGTATCCTGCGGCAGGGTGTTGCCGGTATTTCATTGTTTACCAGAACTGAAGACGTGTACCAGAAAATAAACAAATAAGGAATCATACAATTTCGTTTCTTTATTTTCTTCGAGCCGATCTTTAACATTTTATGTACACACCTCGTAGTGTCAACATCGTTATCCTACATAGCTACATTCATACGGTACAAAAATAAGTGCTTGCCTTGCAAAGACCCTACATCATCCATGGACGTAGGCTTACGCAGTACGTTGTTTCGAAGCCAGAATGTCAGTGCGTGGCGCGGTGGTGGTGGTGGTGGTGGTGGGGGGGGGGGGGGGTGTGCTCCACCATCTTAAGCAGTCCAGAAAATTAGCAGACTGCTGTTGTTTACGATTGCTTCTTGTTTATTATTTCTGTCGGCTGCCAGTTACAGCTGTTTTAAATACTGAAAATGACAATTATTACATGAATAACATAGCGTCACGAAGGCGATTTCGGACATTTTCGGTTCTTGAACGCATATTTTCTCTAGTAATCGTTAATACACCTTTTTTAAAATAGATTTCGAATAAACCGAGAAGAGAAAGAAATGATGTGAATAGTATCCATTCGTGATCCATTCGTCTCGCTGTGACTGGAAATGTTCACTTAGGCAGTATTTTTCTGTTCCCATTGAAATACTGCCTGGAAGATATAAGTGACAGTGTTACATTACCCATCTCCACATCCATTTCTCTTATCGGCCAATCGTATGTGTTTCTTCAGTAGCATATTGTTATATGGACAATTAAGGTTCAAAATGGTTCAAATGGTTCTGAGCACTATGCGACTTAACTTCTGAGGTCATCAGTCGCCTAGAACTTAGAACTAATTAAACCTAACTAACCTAAGGACATCACACACATCCATGCCCGAGGCAGGATTCGAACCTGCGACCGTAGCGGTCGCTCGGCTCCAGACTGCAGCGCCCAGAACCGCACGGCCACTCCGGCCGGCGACAGTTAAGGACTTAATTAATAACAATTAATGACGGATTAGAAAAGTATTATTTACAATGCGGAATGCTCCTTATCCTAGATCGAATTCGATACGACACATAACGAATTTCTTCACAGAATATTTAATAGCCAAGATCGCAGGCAGAAACATTTATTCCCGATGACCAATCAAAAAATATATAAATAGTACAGCATCATAATCAGCTACAAAATTTTCTGCGAAGAAACTGCACGTCGCCTTCTCTTATCTCTAATTATGGGAAATTTCAGTCTAATTTCTTCGCATTGAAACTTAAGGTGTATTGCAACCAAGGCGCGATTAATAAAAAGTGAATGTTACTTCGAGATGGTGCAGTTTCATCCACGCTTAAACGCATCTGCATCTCACTAATGCTTAAAACGTACGGAACTTATTTAAATATTACGCCCGGTCAGCGCACAAAACGTGCAACAGCGATGAAATAATTTAGATAACATTTTAGCAGCTAAAGGTTTCTTTTTCTGTCGGATACAACGTAACCACCCATTACTGCACGATTACCGATACTAAGTACGCTGCCAAGGTAAAGAATTAGCTTAAAAAATCCTAAACACCGTTTTACGAGAGGTTGCCGATTTTCCGTGATACATTTTCCTAGTTTATATATTTCTTTCACTGCACATTCAGCATGTTTTCTTCAAACGGGAAAAAATAATACCGTTTCTGCTGAGAGCCACGCCAAAGGCAGTAAATTTGTATCAAATATAATGGAAGTTGTAACAGGAAGAAATCAAACTCGGGTTGGCGTACGGCCCACATTAAATGAATGCGCTTTGAAAATGCCACAAAATTATGTGACTTGAAATCTTGAGGCAGAGACAACATCTCTCCATTTCAGCACTACGACTGTTCGCAGAACAGAAAGCACACCGTTGGTAGGAAATACGTACAACCGAAGCCATCCGCTTTGTAAGGCAAGCTTTTCACTTTATGTTCTCACGTGACACTGCAAAAGTGGCCCATTTTTTCAATAAAGCCAACATCACTTGATACATTTCTTCATTTATAACGACGTTTCAGCGGCTGCCATTATCGTCAAGTCGCCGGCCGCGGTGGTCTCGCGGTTCTAGGCGCGCAGTCCGGAAACGTGCGACTGCTTCGGTCGCAGGTTCGAATCCTGCCTCGGGCATGGATGTGTGTGATGTCCTTGGGTTAGTTAGGTTTAAGTAGTTCTAAGTTCTAGGGGACTAATGACCACAGCAGTTGAGTCCCATAGTGCTCAGAACCATTTTTTTATCATCAAGTCAAAACTTATAACATCTTGAAGAAAGTTTGGTGACAGTCGAAATTATTGAATCTAATCTCGTGGATTAATAACTAAGTATTGCTTTTCTATCTGTGGCCATCAGAAAGCAGAATTGAGCGGAATAAATAGAAAGAAGGGCAATCCATTCTGTCACATGACAGTGACGAAGCCGCGACAGCGTCGAGGTGACACTCAAATATGCTCCAGTGTAGATTCCACTAGAAAGGTGTTGTACATCACGGACAGGTTTTCAATCGACACGTATTTTGTGTGTTCCTACACAAGTCTTACGAAATAACCGCGAAGGGGAAATGAGAATTTAAGTTTAACGTGGGGTTTAAAGACAGTCGTTCTTCCAAAGCGGTGCTCGCTTATGGAATAGCGAAGGTGCCAGAAGTATTCTCTGCCACACACCGTAAAGTGGTTTGCTGTGTGCGGGTATAGTTGTGGATGCATAGATATTGGTTGATTATCGGGGAATTCGAGCACAAATCATCTATAGGTTACTTTGATTCGGTACTTTATTTGGCGCAATTAGAATTTTTAATTCTCATCTCTGACGATAAATCGGATTCCACTGTATTAGGCACACCGAAATTCCTCTACAATTTGTTTCACATGTACGCACCTATAGCACAACTCTCAGATCTACGTTCCAATTCCCTCTATACGGCCTAACAACACCAGGTTAATTTTGTTCTTGTCCTACAACGTTTCCTCGTTGCTGCACAAGTTCTGTCATCGTATTACGGCAAACAGGTTCTTCCACTTTATCTGTAACGTCACTCCTCGTAATTTATTTACGTACTGCTTCACTTTATAGTGCTCTATAATCGCAAGTATCAATGCAATTTCACTATATAGTTTGTTGTTTGAAATGAACGGTCTGACAAACCGTTTGTTTGTCGGTTTCACTGGATTATACTGGACTACCCTCAACACCCCGCCACTTTGCAGTAGTCTGCCTTTGGTTTCACATTAGTTACAAAATTGGCTCTATGTTTATTTCCATGCAGCATTACATCACGTACATACAACGAGAAGAGTTTAGTTTTTAATAAGTTTTTACGCCGATTTTGTTTTGCCCAACAGCATTCCGACACCCCGTGGGCAAACGACAAATCCATCAGTGGAAACACCTCAAATCTACCCCGTAAAACTAATCCGAAGCTATTCACACAAGTTACGACACGGACATGACGACCTCATTCTTCTTCGATTCCATTGGTTGGCTGGTTCGTGGGGCGCTCAACATCGTGATCATCAGCGTTCTGTCCGCCTCCCGGTAGCTGAGTGGTCAGGGCGACAGACTGTCAATCCTAAGGGCCCGGGTTCGACTTCCGGCTGGGTCGGAGATTTTCTCCGCTCAGGGACTGGGTGTTGTGTTGTCCTAATCATCATCATCATTTCATCCCCGTCGACGCGCAAGTCGCCGAAGTGGCGTCAAATCGAAAGACTTGCACTCGGCGAGCGGTCTACAGGACGGGAGGCCCTAGCCACACGACATTATTATTATCAGCGTTCTTCGATTCCAGGGGCCCTCCGCTCGTCAAATTTCTGCAGCGTGGCATAAAAATCAAAACGCAGCGCTCTGAAGACTCTGCAGAAACTTCGAAGCACCTTAAAGTCCGAACCGTCTGGAAAGGCGTCAGTTGGAATCCCCCCGTTGCACGGCAACGCCCGCTCCCAGAGTGCCGATTGGAAGAAGGCAACTTGCCTGTGATATTTTGAAACATACTTCGAACAGCCTGTATCTTTCACTGTGTGATTTTCACATCTTTGGTGACTAAGGAAGTCATGAATGAACTTCGGCTTCACCCGGATGAGGAAGTGCAAGAGTGGCTGGTTCCTTCAGAGGCCGAACGCGTCCTACAAAAGAGGAATTGATCGTCTCATCTTCTAGTGGGATAAATGTCTCAACACGTGAGGCGACTACTGATGAATGGAACCGTTTCATTGTCCCTCTGTGGGGGGCGTTCGGCTTTAATTTGAGAGCCCCTAAAAAAATAAAATGTACTAATTGGACAGTTTTGTGTCAGAATCAAATTATTGCGATTAAGGAAAAGGGAGGTAGTTTTGAAAAGGTGGCTGTTTTACATTCAGAAAGAGGAATAAGATGTGGCAACCACTTTAATGGTTGTCAAGTAACTATTCATGGAACTGTTGGTTCCAGTCATACATGCGTTTATACTGAATCCAGTGAGATTCCTTGAATGTCAAATATTTACTAACATGTCAGTTGTGTACTGTGAGGAATGTACTACAGCAAGCGTCAGCCAATGAATGGTTCAAAAATGGTTCAAATGGCTCTGAGCACTATGGGACTTAACATCTGAGGTCATCAGTCGCCTAGAACTTAGAACTACTTAAACCTAACTAACATAAGGATATCACACACATCCATGCCCGAGGCAGGATTCGAACCTGCGACCGTAGCGGTTGCGCGGTTCCAGACTTTAGCGCCTAGAGCCGCTCGGACACCTCTGCCGGCTTAGCCAAGTCGAGACCATGCCTTGTACTGTAAGGAAAGGAAAAGCTAAGAGTTGAAGAAGAAAATCGTCATGTGAAGGAAAAACAAAAATTAACGACAAGAAACCGCCTGTATTTGCTTCCGCTTGTGTGTTAACGGTAAAAAGAGCAAACGCACAGCGTCTAAGGTTTTCACAATAGTTTCCACCGACCTCTGAACACGTAATTGTGATATTAACAAAGATCACACTGAAACTATTGAAACGATAGAAAAGGAATCAAAAACGACTGCTAGAAAATAACTTGTCATATTCAGTGGGTCTCCTGGCGCAAAAGCACCATCTACCCCCCATATAGTGAAGAGCATTAGGAAATGGAAAACTAGCAGAAGACATACACAAGCATTATGTCACTGGCATTTCTTTTATCGCAAGAGAGTGAAAAAAATATTCTTTCAGAAAACAAAGATTTACAATTTTTTCAAAGGGTATGACTGAACTTAACAGCTATGGCGACATTCAGGAAAGGAAGCACCTCACCTAGTTATTGATTCCTATTATGTGTTGGAAAGTCAAAATTCAAATGGTTATGAGCACTATGGGACTTAAAATCTGAGGTCATCAGTCCCCTAGAACTAAGAACTACTTAAACCTAACTAAACTAAGGACATCACACACATCCATGCCCCTCCGCTCCGTTACCCCGGCCGGCCCTGTTGGAAAGTCAGTTAGTATGCGATTCGTGTAAAAGAACTGAGTCCAGCAGGACAACGGGTGTCTATGCCGAAGCATGTTACGGCGACACGTCTCCATTTTGGCGATGCCACAGTCATAGCCGGGTGCAGCCTGGACAAGAGGACAACGTCATTGGAGAAAGCCTTATACGAGTTGCGGCCAATTTATCAGTGACAAACACCACACGGCGTCTCATTTCAGCATCAGCAGCTTTCAACAGCAGTAGCAGCTGCAATAGTGCACTTGACGTAGGGGTTCCATATACACCATGGGATCAAAAGTATCCGGACACCCCCAAAAACATACATTTCTTATATTAGGTGCATTGTGCTGCCACCTTCTTCCAGGTAATCCATATTAGCGACGTCAGTAGTTAGTAGCTATTGTGTCAGAGCAGAATGGGGCGCTGCGCGGAACTCACGGACTTCGAATGTGGTCAGGTGATTCGGTATTACTTGTCTTATACGGCTGTACACGAGATTTCCATACTCCTAAACATCCCTAAGTCCATTGTTGGCGATGATAGTGAAGTGGACACATGAAGGGACACGTACAGGCTGACATAGTCTGTTGACTCACAGAGACCGCCGACGGTTGAAGAGGCAATCTATCCAGACGATCACTCAGGAATTCCAAACTGCCTCAGGATCCACTGCAAGTACTATGACAATTAAGCGTGAGGAGAGACAACTTGTATATCATGGTCGAGCGGCTGCTCACAGCCAGTAAATGCCAAACGACGCCTTGCTTGGTGTAAGGAGCATAAACACTGGAAGATTGAATAGTGGAAAAACGTTGTGTGGAGTGACGAATCACAGTACACAATGTGGCGATCCGATGGCAGGGTATGTGTATGGTGAAGACCCGATGAACGTCATCTGCCAGCGTATGTACTGCCAACAGTAAAATTTGGAGGCGTGGTGTTATGGTGTGCTCGTGTGGCGCGAAGAAGAAGTCCGATTGCACTGTATGGGAGGGAAGCTTGTGGTGTGAATGGAATAACAAGGTTTTCAAAGTGAAGAAAACAATTTTTAATACAGGAAGTGTTCTATTTCTTCACATCGGCATTCTTCAAAAACAGTCGCTGAAAATGGTGGCAAGATTGGTCTTTGCTGTGGGCGGCGACGTGTGAGGGGAAATGCTCACCTAATCGGCACTCGCCGCTGCCAATGGACACTGCAACGTTTAACTTCACCTCGCAATTTTGACACAACAAACTCCGTGTGTTCAGAGGCACCCGGTCAGGCTGAACGCCTTAGATACACTGTCCACGAGTGCATCAAGGTGGAAGTTTCCTGCTGTTTTGGGGTGGCATTATGTGGGCCGACGTACGTCGCTGGTGGTCATGGAGGGCACCATAACGGCTGTACAATACGTGGATGCCATCCCTCGACCGATAGTGCAACCATATCGGCACCATATTGGCGAGGTGACGGTTGCAGGCAAGAGAACGTGATTCCAATCCTGAGCGTTTACAGAAATAAAAAACAGGGAAGTCGACATGAAGTGTTCCGGACAAATCCGACGTATGACGTGCGGAATATCTAATAATAAATCAATACTTAAATATACAGCCGGTATTTTTATAGGCCGATATGACGGTAGTTTTCAGTCGATACATAGACATACAGGTACCTTTTATGATATATTGACGGCAGAGAGTGATACACTCTAAATATCGATATATCAGATTCCCGATACTTTTAGCGTTCAGTGTTATCCTGTCTACTATTGTCTTTACATTAGTGACACATCCCGCTCATGATGTGCTTGCTTGAAATGTGTGGCAGGTGTGGAAGGTTCTATGTTAAAGTAGATCCCAGTGGGTTGACTGCTCTTATGTTATGGTTATATTATCTTTGACTGGTTAACAGCCGGCCGCGGTGGTCGTGCGGTTCTAGGCGCTCCAGTACGGAGCCGCGCTGCTGCTACGGTCGCAGGTTCGAATCCTGCCTCGGGCATGGGTGTGTGTGACGTCCTTAGGTTAGTTAGGTTTAAGTAGCTCTAAGCTCTTGGGGACTGATGACCACAGCAGTTGAGTCCCATAGTGCTCAGAGCCATTTGAACCATTTGAACTGGTTAACATTTGTTTATACGCACAAGAAAATTTTGCATCACCCCGGTCGCAGGTTCGAATCCTGCCTCGGGCATGGATGTGTGTGATGTCCTTAGGTTAGTTAGGTTTAAGTAGTTCTAAGTTCTAGGGGACTGATGACCACAGATGTTAAGTCCCATAGTGCTCAGAGCCATTTGAACCATTTGACAGTGGAAGCTGTCATCAAGGCTAAAGATGGGAAGACACCATAATCAATTCCAGCATTACCGAAGGAAAGCGCCAAGAACTTGTATATTCAGCTAGGTGTCCGGATACTTTTGATCATATAGTGACTCTCCATAACTATATCACATGGCTCCGCTAATCATTCCTCGCTTGCGGAGACTTTGATACATACATTACACTATGGAAGTCCAACATGTAAGCTATGGCGCGCAATTTTTCCAATAAGACGGCGTGGCAGCAAAGCTGTGCATTCTGGTAGCGTGCACGTGGGGAGACGAGTGGAGGTTGGGTGCCAGCGACCTGAGTTAGTGGGCTGGTACGTATGGAGGACGGAGTGGCCACGGCTACCTCGGCGAATAGAAGGAGCAATTGGCCAGTGTGTAGAGTGTCAACGCGGAAGAACTCAATAAGGGATAAAAAGAGACTGCTGCGGGTACATTGTGGACGGAGCTACAACTACTAGCACCAGTTCTTAATGAATCACAGCCGGGCCACAGACAAGCGCTGTTGATATTTTTAAAAGTAAAGCTAAGAGTTCATTTGGGTGTAATGGGTGGCAGCGGAGTCCAGACCTGAGCTAGCGGCTAGAATCAAATTGTTATCAACGCACAGACATCGGTTCTTGATATGAGTGGGTGGACAGTGTCAGGCATCTTGGCTCCCAAGAAAAATGCCATCCATGGTGTATGTTCCGGAGAGGTGGTAAATAAGAAGACTGTCGTGCCGGTGATGCTGAACAAGAGCATCGTTTGTGAGGTCATCTGCGTTAGGCCAGTTCATAAAATTCCTATATATTGATCTTTAGTTAAGCATCATTATATGTCAGGTATATATCTGTCGCCGATATATCAATATATCGACATCGAAATGGCTACCCCAATGCAGATATTTTTATATATTCTTCGCAATTTTTGATAGATTTTTGAATGTGTTCTCTTGAAATTGTAGCAGACAATAATTTTACTTTCGATGTGTGAAGGAGTCTTATTACTTTTTGAGCATTCATCATTTCCAGTCTTTCTCTTTACTGTGTGAAGCAATCGTGACGAAACCTTTTAGCGCGCCACTTACATGCAGTTACTGTTATTAGTAGAACGGTTATCGTCATGCACGAACGTGAATAGTTTTCCTTTCAGTTCTTGCTGTAAAGGAGGATAAGCAGGCTGCTAGCTTATTGACCTGCGAGGTATTCGTCTTTATGGACGACAATTCGGGACCCCGTCGTGCCTATATTGTGAATGACTTCCTCCAGGATAACGACCTCGCTCGAGAGCGTCCAGCATGTTTTCCAGACAGGAACCCTGTCGTACATGCCTGGGATAAAGGGCTGTTTATGGACGACGTAACCCACCAACCACTCTGAGAGATCTTCGCCGAATCGCCGCCGTTAAGCGGTGGGAGAGTCTGGACCAACAGTGCTTTGATGAACTTGTGGTTAGTATGTCGCGACGAATACAGGCATGCATCAATGCAAGAGGAGGTTCTACTGGGTATTAGCGGTACCGGTGAGTACAGCAATCTGGACCACTACCTCTGAAGGCCTCGCTGTATGGTGGTACAACATGCAATGCGTGGTTTTCATGAGCAATAAAAAGGGCGGAAATGATGTTTATGTTTATCTCTACTCCAATTATCTGTACAGATTCCGGAACTCTTGGAACCGGAGTGATGCAAAACTTTTTTTGATGTGTATATTTACTCTGTGGGCCTATGGCTTTCGGACTGGTGAACCAGTCTACCTTTCTTCGTATTCCAGTATTGTGCTGGCTTCTTTCCTTCTTTTTTAAACTGACGTTTCTTGCTGCTTTTAATTTGGATTCATGGAATCAGCCTTAGCTTTTGGATGTATTCAGCCAACTCCCGTTTATTTCTTTATTTAGTTAATCGTGTCTTTAGTTTGTGCCCAGTAACCTCGTTCTGTTCTTGTATTCTCTCAGGTTAAACAGGGTATTATTTGTAGGCTTCTTGATTTACATTTCGGTGTCTTTGTATTGTTAAAACAACATTTATGTTGATTTTATATAGATTTTATCAAGATAAATTTGCGGTAAATGGAAGCAACCCCACGGTGTTTTGGTAAATATATTTCGTATGAAAACAAGTTTCATTTGACTATACCATTAATGATATGTAACCAAGGATGGAGGCTAAATTATCGTAAATTATCATAATTCGCAGTTTGTTCTTTAATTGGATAATTTGCTTAATCAGATTTTATCCATACAACAAAAAACCCCGTTACTGTAATTACATAATCATTGTGAAACGTTTGAAATGCTCTAAGCTATTCTCACGTAGATAACGGCTGTCAGGTGTAGACCAGCTGAACACCCTTATAAATGATGTTCGATCAAGAGAAAGGGAGCGGGTATGTGTAAAAGAGGAGGTGACAAAACAGTAATGGAGAGAAATTAAATCTCTAAAGAATGGAGACCGCAGTGAATCGCGTGTTTCTAATAGGTCTTTCCTCATGTTTTGGATGGAAATGTTTCATAGTATTGTGGTATGTGGTTCTCCAGGGGTAGATGAATCATGGTATGTTGAGGAAGCCTCCCTGCGTGCACTGACATTGACACGAAAAAAAAAAACAAAGTCTTTCATTCTTGGAGGTATTTAAGATATTAATAGGTTTGGCCAAATCTCTGCAAGAAAATTAGACTCTCCATGAAGTCTCTTGGATGAGAAGTGGAACCTCAATAAAAGGTAGCATTCAGTCCTAGAATTCAGACGTATCTTCAAAAAAATGTGGACTTTTAAGACACAGACTCGAAATAAGTTTTCCAGTAACAAAACGTGCTTCTTTTTCCCAGTGCTCACCGTAAAACGTAAGTGTTACACTTAAACATAAAATACATAAGAAGTTATTAAATGTTCAGATAAAGGTATCCAAACTGTTACGAGAATATACCGCCAACCTCTCTACAAATGGGCTAACAGTGTTACAGAACTAGACTTCGCCCGAACAGACCATGAAGGCCCAACGGTACCAACCGGCTGCCGTGTCATCCTCAGCCCATAGGCGTCACTGCATGCAGATATGGTGGGGGGCATGTGGTCAGCACACAGTTCTCCCGCTGGCATGTCAATTTACGAGACTGGAGCCGCTACTTCTCAATCATGTAGCTCCTCAGTTTGCTTCGCAAGGGCTGAGTGCAAGTGATGTTGTAGAGCAAAACATTATTAGACGCTCTAAAAATCCCAATTGCGTGATGTGTGCTTGTAGAGTAGTACATCATAATGAACACATAATAAATCTGATTACAAGCTCGTGTGTTTCAAAACTGGTGGCACTGTTGAGATGTCACCACGTTTCAATGAGTTTGTTTGTGGTGCACGAGTTACGTAGCGGAGGAACAAATGTCGTTGTTCAGGAGATGATGATGAAGACGTTGAAACGTCATGGTACTTGCTACGCTACAGTATGGCTGAGAATAAGAGAACTTTTCATCTGTTGTAAACGATGGTAAAGTCTACGTTCGCCATAAAACTGTAACGCTTACATAAGTTTTAAAAAATCCGTAAATCTTTAAGTATTCGTTGCGAAAAGTACCGGTTTCGTATGGTATTGATCAAACTCTCGTATTTTGCAGTTTACGGCTTTATCCTATTAGAAGTAGTAAACTATATTTTACGTAGAAAAATGCTTTGTGATGTCCAATGCTGATTTAAAGAAAACTAATTGACCTGGCACCATCAATTGGTTTTAAATGGTTTTTCTTACATTTTCTTTTCTCAAAACCAGCCTGTTTGGGTGTAGGACCGATTCAGTTACAGAAACGAATAGGCTTAAGAAGGGCTTGAGTAAACCCGTAATAGAAGTGCACTTCTCAATGCACTCATTTGTTACTTCAGTTTTCGTAAAATCTAACCTGTGATAAACGTGTTGTATTTCCAAACTAAGTCATATTTGAAGTATTGAGACCGGGAGAAGGAGATGCAGTGTCCTTTGGCACATCGCCTTTAATTTACTGCCGTTAAGGGATTACTCCCACCGGAGTGTACTCCACAGTCGCCGACAGCTAAATCTATCAGTGGCGTACTGCGAGCAGACACGACTCTACTTGTAATTACAACGCATGAGACGACACCTAGCATTGATCTAACACGTTAACTCTCAAGCGTGGGAGTTGGGGCTGTCCGTCTCCCGCTAATACATTCCGATCTCTCTGACATGTTCCTGAAGTATCACCAATGTGGCTTATGCCAACACATGAGGAAAACATTCCTACTGTTTCTCTTGGCTATATTTCTCGTTGTCACTAGTGTTTAAATTGTAACCTGAAGACTCTATAAGGGAAGTAATAGACGTTTGTGATAGTTGTTTGTCACCGACAACATATCGGCATGATATGTCATGCCTATGACATAGTGGACAAGAATAGACACGTAATCGTAATCAAACTGATGTCAACTGATGGTTATAATACGCCCAGAAACAAAAATGAAACTAAGGTACAATTGCGCACAACATTATGATGCGTACATGGCTAATTAAACTTTCACGAGAGGCTATTTAAAATTGTGCAAGATTGTGTTGAAGAGCTGGACGAATTTTTTAGCTCAGAAGTAGTTTAGATGAAGGAGGAAAATACGACAAAGCTATAGCAGTCATTTCACAGGACAAAAGGGCTCACATTAAACAGAAACCGCAATTAATGATTAAAAATCTAAAGCAAGAAAACAGAAAGCATAGATTTTCGAGGGGAGAAGAATGCAGTATTGAGAAGACTTTTAAATGTTGTTTTCGGTAGGTTGTGGGGAATGAGAAGGATTGATCGAGCAGGGAGCGAAGATGTTCTGAAGAAGGAACATATTGAAACGAAGGGAAAGATTGGTTGTACACATATTATGCCACGACTCTTGCTCGAAACAATTGTTCAGGGAATACTAAAGCGAAAGAACCGCAGATTTGAGTATATATGTAACATATTTGATGCTGTGGGATATTCAGTTGTAGAGGTTTTCTGCTAATGTGCAAGATTCGAGAGCTGCATAGTATCTACGTTTGGACCGATGATCAAGATTTCCTAATATTATTATCCCCTCTGAGCACGTGTTGTGACTCATGTCATACTTCCCAACCAGCAGAATGTCTCTTACGTCAAGGTGAACTCACGAGAAACGTAATTCTACTTTAGTGTGAAACACTGTTGTATGTCTGTGTATGAAAGCACTTCACCGACCGCTGGTAACAAACAATACGCAAATTTCGGTTCTCGTCGGAGTGCGGCCGTCCTAAGCTATGCTGCTAAGCGTAACTCTGATCCTGGTCTTCATCTGCTGCTTTCACATACAAGATGGAAGTTACTCAGTGACGCTCACGAAGCAACTGATAATACACTCCTGGAAATTGAAATAAGAACACCGTGAATTCATTGTCCCAGGAAGGGGAAACTTTATTGACACATTCCTGGGGTCAGATACTTCACATGATCACACTGACAGAACCACAGGCACATAGACACACGCAACAGAGCATGCACAATGTCGGCACTAGTACAGTGTATATCCACCTTTCGCAGCAATGCGGGCTGCTATTCTCCCATGGAGACGATCGTAGAGATGCTGGATGTAGTCCTGTGGAACGGCTTGCCATGCCATTTCCACCTGGCGCCTCAGTTGGACCAGCGTTCGTGCTGGACGTGCAGACCGCGTGAGACGACGCTTCATCCAGTCCCAAACATGCTCAATGGGGGACAGATCCGGAGATCTTGCTGGCCAGGGTAGTTGACTTACACCTTCTAGAGCACGTTGGGTGGCACGGGATACATGCGGACGTGCATTGTCCTGTTGGAACAGCAAGTTCCCTTGCCGGTCTAGGAATGGTAGAACGATGGGTTCGATGACGGTTTGGATGTACCGTGCACTATTCAGTGTCCCCTCGACGATCACCAGTGGTGTATGGCCAGTGTAGGAGATCGCTCCCCACACCATGATGCCGGGTGTTGGCCCTGTGTGCCTCGGTCGTATGCAGTCCTGATTGTGGCGCTCACCTGCACGGCGCCAAACACGCATACTACCATCATTGGCACCAAGGCAGAAGCGACTCTCATCGCTGAAGACGACACGTCTCCATTCGTCCCTCCATTCACGCCTGTCGCGACACCACTGGAGGCGGGCTGCACGATGTTGGGGCGTGAGCGGAAGACGGCCTAACGGTGTGCGGGACCGTAGCCCAGCTTCATGGAGACGGTTGCGAATGGTCCTCGCCGATACCCCAGGAGCAACAGTGTCCCTAATTTGCTGGGAAGTGGCGGTGCGGTCCCCTACGGCACTGCGTAGGATCCTACGGGCTTGGCGTGCATCCGTGCGTCGCTGCGGTCCGGTCCCAGGTCGACGGGCACGTGCACCTTCCGCCGACCACTGGCGACAACATCGATGTACTGTGGAGACCTCACGCCCCACGTGTTGAGCAATTCGGCGGTACGTCCACCCGGCCTCCCGCATGCCCACTATACGCCCTCGCTCAAAGTCCGTCAACTGCACATACGGTTCACGTCCACGCTGTCGCGGCATGCTACCAGTGTTAAAGACTGCGATGGAGCTCCGTATGCCACGGCAAACTGGCTGACACTGACGGCGGCGGTGCACAAATGCTGCGCAGCTAGCGCCATTCGACGGCCAACACCGCGGTTCCTGGTGTGTCCGCTGTACCGTGCGTGTGATCATTGCTTGTACAGCCCTCTCGCAGTGTCCGGAGCAAGTATGGTGGTTCTGACACACCGGTGTCAATGTGTTCTTTTTTCCATTTCCAGGAGTGTATAAACGAGATAATTCGTCACTCACATTTTCGTGACCACGTTCTGAATGTTAGCGCCTCTGACTAAGACTCGAAAACTCCTTGTTCCCTGGTTAATGCGCAGTCGCTACTTCGTTTCCGCATAAAACTTTACCATCTACGGAGGTCGAAGGCTTCCTGTCTGAGGAGTAACGGTTTTTCCATCAGCATCCTTGTTATAGGGGCAGACCGATCAAAGCGAGCCAGATGGAAATAAAGTACGTAAAGTTTTCATTATTCCAAAAGTAACCACCATAACTGTTAATATATTCACACCACTGTGAGACGAGGCGGTTAATGTCGTCATGAAACCAGGCGCTTATCTCTTCGTTCGAAGCGGGTCGACAGCCGCAAATTTCTTTCTTCTGCTCCTAAAATATGCAAACTGGGTGGGAATGGATCGGTATGTGTATGTACCTTCCATCGAATCCTGTACAGCGTAATCAAAAGAACTTTGGCAACATGTGGCAGGCCCTAACGCAAGATATTTAAGTCCGTCGATTTACTTCGGACAAAGAGGTGCATGCCATAGCTCCATAGACAAAGGCAAACATTTTACCATAAAGCCGCTGTCGGTCCTGTCTCACAGTGAGATAAAATGGACTGACAGTTATTTTAATTACTTTTCAAATAATAAACATTTTACTTACTTTTGTCCATCTTCTAGTCTCCATGTGATTGTCCGTTACAAAAGTGGGTGGAGAAGTAGATAGAGTTTCACAACACCATTTTGCCTCCCGGTGAGTAACTGCTGGTCAATGAGGAAGAACCACCAATATTCGATGCCAAGAGTATTCAAGACCAACGCAAAGTGCATCCACACGACGTGTACTCACATAAAAAGTTCATGATGGTAGCCTCCGTTGTCATACAAACTAGTATTCCATTTAGATTTCTAGGTTGGGATATCCATAAGGGCTATTAGTGTAAGAACGTGAATTATTCTTTGGGGAGAGTTGCCTAGCCTAAACAGTAAGTTAGAAAATTATTCAATCAAGGCCTTCCGCAACTGTAGGATGCTGCTCTTGGTACCTAATATAAATAATCGTAATTCTGAGATACCCACAGATCACTTAATTTTTTATACATCTGAAAGTTGTAGAAAATAGGAATCGGGTCTGACTTTAAGGAATTGTTCCATATATGAATTCTTTCATCACTTTTTGCAGGCATGCAATATAACTTTTTCTCTTCTTAGGCTACCACTGAACCTTTTGTATGAATCCACATTTTGTAACTGATGCATCTGATTGGTTCTTCTATTCGATCTTCTTCGCACAATCCGGCATACCATTCCTGTATTTTACCAACGAGTTAACGCAATGTTTCCCCTGCTGAGGTTGCAGAATGTTTCCTTTTCGCACGTGTAACTATAGCTCTAAATTTCATCTCGTTTGCTTGGTTATATTTTCTTCGCATCGAGTGCATTTAGCTTACAAGATCGAAGCCTAGGCTTGTAGTTTTGTCTGGAACTTTCATAATTTTCTTTGGATTCGCGACATTTCTTGGGTGGACAGCTTTATCCCAGTTCTTATCTGCCATGGCTTCTTCTGAGTTGAAGTTATGGGGTAATCAGTTTCGTTCAGTAATATCTAACGTATATTTACTTACCTTCTACAAGCTTAAAAGGACGATAATGTAAGAATACGCTCTTCCAGTTGGTTTTCACCTTCGCTGGAAAATGGTTTAGCGTGGCCCAAGTTTTGCATATTTCAGTTTGCATTTTTACTTTTATTTTCAGTATGCCCTCTAATTGTTGACTTCGGCATATTTTACGTACGTGCACATTAATTTAACCTGTAGTCCCCATTTAGATAACCTGTTGTAGTTCAGTGACAGACATATGTACTCCACTTGGACTACGCCTTTCCGTCGCCGTACTGTGATACAAAATAATTATTTAATTAATAACTTAGGGTAAAGAACGCGTTGGAAAATCACCACATCATATCCGAACATTATGTTGCACTAATGAAGCTAAGTGAAGTACGTAAAGTTCAGAATACGAGCAAGTTTCTAAAACTGACAATAGTACAGCACAAGAAACGTCATAATTTGTTCTTCCTAAGTTTCCTACAAACGATCCACAACGTATGAAGAATCATGACTGCCTAAAAGCTAAGGTTATTTCACGCACATGTAGTAAGTGATCTTCTAGCAGTAATTCTCTTTTCTGCGTATTCTAAACGTAGATGACAACCACAACAAACTCAAAGCTATCTTGAGACCATCTACTCCCCAAACCGCACATAACTCATAGCTAATAGTATGGCTCCAAGAAGCACACAGCTTACACTGACCAAACTAAATCACGCACTGTACAATAGGTACGAATTTTACAGAAGTAGTACTAATTACGAGCACGTTTAATAAAGGCAACTCTCCCCTACATTCAAAAAGTCAGAGAGCGAGTTGTTAGAGGTGTGACTGTTGTAACGACACTTACGAATCTGAGAAGATAGATGAGCATGATGAATTTAGAGTTGGTAGGTTTTAGCGAAGTGAAATAGAAAGAGGGGATACCTATTCCTGGTAACATGAGTACTTGGCAATGAAAACATCAACGAATGTTGCAAAAATTATTGACGTCGTTTTAAGTAGAACTGTAGCTCATATGGTGAGTTTCTCTGAGAAAGAAAGTGGGACGAAGCGTAAAACTGAACGTGATCTGATTTGCTATTGAATGCAAATTTAGGTCTAACATAATAGTAAACGATAAAGTTGACGTGCCAAGATGAAATATTATTAAATTATCTATAGATTGTAAATGAAAATAAAAATATAACAATAAAGCGTGTTTCGTCCTGACTAATCCTGTCATGAATCATTGAATTGAAAATATTAATGTACTCCTGGTCCACGCCACAATTTAATGGAATTTTACAAGAAACGTGAGATAAAAGGCAAGATAAATCAGAGTGCCCCATCATGGCGTATGCTGACGAGCTATACCGCCACCTAACGTTGGTGGAATCTTGGAGTTTTGAAGTGTGATTTGGTTGAGGGGCGAAGCTTTTGCTTGGGTACCAGCACGTGAAGCAAGGTAACGCGACTAAGGATGGCAAGATAGCGGTCGCCACGTGTCCGAACTATTGTGAAGTACTTTAAAATTGAGTAAAAGTTCACAGTTTTGAAGCATAGCAAACCTAATCACATCAAATTAATGACGACACTGGAATGCATTTAGTGACATACTATTACTGTGTACAGGGGTTGGACAAATGTATGGAAACACCACGAGAAATATATGCTCGAACTTAAACGCACATGCTAGCTAAGCCTGTATCTTGCAATATTGAATCTCATCACGATCGGCAGCTGTGAAGTGTCCTGAATACGTAGTAAATATTAGCTGTCGTCATTGCCCTTTTGTGTGCAGTCGTGAGTACATTATTTTTGAGCTAAGTGAATTCTAACGTGGTCATTTTATTGGTGCTTGTATCATGGGAGCTTCCGTAACGAGTATAACCTAGGTGTTTGGTGCTTGTTTCAAGAGGCACAGTATCACGGATGTAGACCGCATACAGGGAAAGCAGAAAAACATCCCAACGCGGACGAAAGTCTGTCTTGAGTGATCGTCACTGAGGGTCATTCAAGAGGATTTTGATTAAAAATGAGAGGACGACTGCTGCCAAAATCTCTGCAGAACTCAATGTCGCACTCTCGGTACCTACCAGCACAAAAACAACACGATGTGAGCTTCAGTAGCAGGGAAGTGCAGGGGGAGCTCGATTTCCAAAATCACTCATCGATACTGCAAATGCCCATAGCAGAGAAAGATTTCGTTTAAGTCATAAGGCCGGGACTATTTAGCAATGGTAGAACGTCATTTGTTAGGATGAATATCGATCCATATTCTTTTCAACTTAAAGTCGAGTATAAGTCCCAAGAGCGAAACATAGGAGGGATTCGGTGAAAATATGGCCAGCAATATCGTGATGATCTATGGGTTCGAAGGTTACTCTAAAAGGTTGACTACTGCCAAGAATTATGTGACCATTTTGACACGTCAGGTCGATTCCATAGTACAATATTTGTTCCCCAGTGCTGATACCGTGCTCCAAGACGAGTCTGCTCTTCATCACACAGCTCGCATCGTCCATGACTGGTTTTTTAAGCCGGAGGATAACTTCTCGCAAGTCCACCAGAGTCATCAGATCTCAATATTATTGAGCGTTTGTGATCTAGTTTGGAGAGTAGGGTGCGGATTCGCTGTCTAGTTCCATCATTGTAACCTAAACTTGTCACTAAGTTGTAGGAAAAGTTGTATAAAATTCATTTGAAAACCATTCACGATCTTTATTTCCCATTCCTAGGCAAGTGGAAGCTGTTTTGGATCCCAATGGTTTTCCTACATCCCAATAGCGATGGCAGTGGTTCGTTTTTTTTGGTGTTTTCGTACTTTTGTACATTCCCCGTTTATCAGGAGAACTACTGCAGTTACATGGTAGCCTTAAATGAACATTCCTTTAGAAGTCTTTATAAATTAATATGTTGAACTCTTCAAGGTGTCTGAAAGACAAAATATTAAATGTTGTATATATTACTATGTTTTTACTTAGATGAATGTCCCAGATTATGGTATTGTCCACAGCTACACAGAACATGAACGTACCATGATATTCAGTGTATCTTAACCTTGGTAAGTAAATGTAATATGTTTAGCTCATTACGTGATTTCTAGTTTACTAAATTAAATATGAAATTTGACCTATATCTAACACTCCTGTACTTAAAACAGGTTGTTTACGTGTAACATTCGATACCACCGTTGAATAGCGCGCCATGAGAGGCTTCTATTAAGTCGGCTACCCTTATTTTGGATCATGATTTTGTAATAATTTCTTGTAACTTATGGTAAGCCCGAGTGTTCAAATTTAATTTTTATTTAATTACACATAAACTACTATAAATTGGGGAAAGTTCTTGATCTGAGAGGAACCATAAGATAAATACCTTCCATATGTTGTATTTGTAAGTTGTATGTGTTTATATTGTGCTCCATTTTCAGTATTTTGTGTTCCTGGCGAATTTTGGCCGGGAGTCAGAGGCAACCCGCTCACACTGTGCGGGATGGTCTTGCAGGTAACTTATAAGCTGGGAATCTGATAGAACTTGTGAAGTGACTGATATTGGGAGGCAAGCGATCCTCAAGTACTTTAACATTGGTTAACGCTTCGAAGAACCTTGGGTTGAAGGAGACTTAGAATTAGCTATCCCGCTGGAAATGTAACATTTCTCGTACATTAGGCGAGGTGTGACGTTGAACTTTGATTATTTTCGAGTGTTTAACACCAAAATGAACTTTAATTATTTATGAGTTGACTAATAGCTTGTTTTTCGTTGACCAGTGGTGAAGTTTAATTACTTATGAGGTTAATAGCAATTTTTATTTCGTTTAACAAGTGAGACCATATTTTCCGCAGACCACCGTCGTTTAATTGATAATTGGGGTATCAGCTAGCACATTAAAAATGCAAAGACGCAAATTTTATTGCATTTCATAATTATCAGTTTGGTTCACGGTCAAACAATACTTTAGGAGCAACATTTCGATTTGTGTGTGCTTCAACTAGTCGAATGGATCATCAGTTCATTGAAATATGTACGTTTTGATGGAAGTTACATCAATAACTCTGGATAATTTAATCTTTTTTAGCATTTTAGTTATATTTGTTTTAATATGTCTTGTTTTTGTTCAAATTCGCCTTACTTGCCGGTGCTTAGGTAGGCTTCGACCAAAGAATAATAGGTCAAAAATGTTTCTGCAGCGAGTTAAGTTGCTGGGCTTGAAAGCAGATATGTACGGCTCGACCCTATGTCAATATGAAGCTAGTATTCCAAATAGAGCCGTAAATCGCCTGACTGTCTAGCGCTTAATCCCCTCAGAGGCACTATTGTATGGTTCATATGATAGTAGCGATCAGCCTTATCCATAAACACAATACAAAGAGATATACTAGCAGAGCAGAAGAAGACACAGGGAAACATCAGCTTATCTACAGCATGGTCGGCGATATGTATTACTATTAGCGTTGAGCAGTAGTATAATATTCGGAAGGATAAAAAAAAGGTGTGTAACGAACTGGAAGATTGAAAACTCAAGGCAAGATGAGATGACGATGGAAATTCTCTGAGGCAATGACAAACAGTACAAGTAATTATGTGAGCAGCTGTGTAGAATGACAATCACATTGTAATAGAGAAGGAACTACTTAGGTAAGAACAAGACATGGGATGTATAGCGAAAGCAGAAGCGAAGATTTCATGAATGGCCCATGAAAATATTCGAGCTTGAGTATGGGAAGTAAGAACGTAAGAGCAATAAGATTGAGACAAGACTATAGCACTGTTCGTTGTGTTAGAATGACATTAACAGTAAGTGCAAACAGGATAATGAGAATGAATGAGAACGACATGGCAAGTGAAGGAATATGAGCACCGAAAGAGTCGACACTGTCAACAGCAAGATCACACGTTACTTTGGAGTAGTAAAACGTGCATGTGTTGTTCTATGGATTGTAGAAAAATCATCCCTGACAAATCATACCTCGAAAATACGTACAAGGGTGGGGACCTGTCACCAAATATGATCGAGTAGGAGGGAGCTGATGTGGAAAAATCAGGTAATCCAATAATTCAGAATAAAATTCAATCGTAATTTCCTTTGATATTTTTGTTTTGCCTTCCTAGTTTCAACAAATTTATCTACCATCTTCAGAAGCCAAAAAATTAGAAATGTTACAAATCATTACAGAATGGTTAACCTTTTATGTCAAGTATATGAAGTGTACTAATGAAACCTGTTTTGTGTTCCTTTGGCGGATGTCAGTATCTTCCTGACAGAAGCAGAATGCCATGATATGTCCAAAACTATACATACTAAATGTAATTATTGTATACACAGACTGACAGGTTGATAATTTATACTAAATGAATAACCTCTCTGTATATGTCAAGCTGTTGTTCCAGCTGCGAAGAAAACATATCATGGCACATAAAGAGTATAAGTAAGGTGTAGAACTAAGTGATATATGATACAGTAGTAAAATATGTCACACAACTCTAACTCGAAGATACATAATGAGAAGTCTACAGCTGACAAATGTCTGAAATTTTGGATGTATGAGATACTACCTGTTCTACTATATAAAGCTAAGTTGTAGTTTAATGTTGGTACCAACTTTCTCGAAAAGTTCACGACCGAATTATCTCAAACTTCTACACAATATTCTAATAAATATTCGGACGAACATAGGCTACACATTTTAACCTTTATCGTATATACTGTATGTATTACGCACTACACAAATGGGGAAGGTTGTTGACGAAAACGTGGAAAAGTTCTTGTGATTGACTTTAGATTTTTAGATGACACTCTAATAAATATTCATACAGATTTAGGCTACATCGTTGTTCAAAGTTATTATGAAAAATCTCAAAAAATTGTTGACCAATTTAGATAAAATTTTTGCATAGTACCCTAACAAAATTCAGATTGCCATGCATTATATGTTTTATATAATATATAACACTGCTATAACCGTATGCAAGAACAATTCAGTGTTTAATGTTGTTACGAAAGAATCTCGAAAAGTTCTCGACCGATATGCTTCAAACCTTTACACAGTTGGACAGACGTAGGCTAATTACTTTAATATATTTAATCTATAAGTAATTGACAAATATTTTTAGCCAAAATTTTGAAAAGCTGTTGACCGATGTGCTCGAAATTCTAATAAACATTGAGTAGGACATAGGGTATATACTTTTTTAAAGAAAAACGTAAAAATTTTCTGCTAAAACCGACAGCGCGAAAGAAAACACTGTGCTGTGAAAGTAAGCGGTTTTCTTTTCTTTTGGCAGTGAATTTTAAGTATGGTGGCATTTAACCCAATAGATACATTCTCTCTCCATATACATGAGTATAAAAAAAATGCGTATATAACAATAGTGTACTGTTTCATTTTATTCCTCGCAGTCAGTTTTAACCGAAAACTGATAATTTGTATTTATGGATTACTGGCTTATGATTAGAACACTACCGTGGAAATTGAAAAGTCCGGAACTTTGTTATTCCACCAGTTTGTAGATTAAAACCACGTGAAATACTGTCACTGAAGCTACTATCCTCATAGATCTGGCAGCTGGAGAGGTCTCTGTCATAACCCATGTACCAATGGTCACAACCGATTTACATATACAGTTTAAGCAACTTCAATTTCCAATGAAGGTTTCGTTTGCAACACCAGTAAATAACACTCTGTATCAGAGAGTAGAGGCAAGAGGAGGAGGAGGACAGAGATGGGAGGAAGAGAAATGGGAACAGGTTAGCAGGAGATAGCAGAGAGAAGAGGGGGGAGGAGGCAGAAAGAGAGCGGGGCAGGAGGTAATGGACATAGAAAGGAGGAAGCTATGAGCCAAGACAGGGGGAGGAAGAGATGGACAAACAGAAGGAAGACACGCACATTAGGACATATATCCAGTTCTCATGCATATATTTAGCAACTGCGAAGCATAGCCAGGTTCGCTTCTGTAAAATACGTCTGAGTTCTTATATAGGACAGACAGGGAGGGCATTTAAGACCCGCTTCCGTGAGGATGGTGAAATTTTATAGAATTCAACTTTTACAGAATATCTCAAAATTGTGGAAGACACTCTTCCTTTTCAATTACTCTGAGCAACATGATTGCTCTATCAAACTCGGCCCACGTTACTTGATTATTATTTTATTCATTGCTGGTACATTTTAGCTACTGCAGTACATATTTCCGATTCCGAATAAAGTCAGCGGCAAAGATATTTCCATTTCGTTCTATGGGTTTCGGGGAATTAATTTGGCATCTTTAGAAGCATAATAAATTGGGGACATATTAAAAAATTTGAATTTGGCCATACATTTTTGTCTTCCATCCTTACTTAAGATGGAAATTCTGCATACAGTTGAGAAGGGCTACTAAATGAAACTATCATAAGAATTTGAAATATGTAATACCTGAATTAAAACGAATTGTTGAAGGATCAGACAGCACTGATAAATGGTCTGTCTTTATTGTTTTACATCTCTTATAAAAAGTGAAAATTAGCCTATTCCTTTCAGGTTTAGAAATGTGTCCCATATTGTTCTAATCTATTATATATAACTTTCTTATATTAGTTAGTTATAATTTTGATATGTTTTTATATACGTTCCTTGCAGCTGGCACAACGACTTGACAAGTGCATAGATACGATTCATTTACTGTAAAATATCAATCTGTCAGTCTGTGTTTACAATAATCGCATTCATTGTGAATAGCTTTGGACATGTCATGGGGTTATGCTGCTATGAAGAGCATATTGACATCTGCTAAACGAATAATAAGCACATTTCTCTAACACAGGTCTTACGCTTTTCATAAATGTATGGCCAGTTTCCAATTTTTTAGTATTCCCCAATTTCTTATGCTTCTGAAGATGCCAAATTAATTCCCTGAAACCGATAGAGCGAAATGTAAATATCTGTCCCGCTGATTTTATTTGGAATCGTAAATATATACTGCAGTAGCTAAAAAGTACCAGCTATGAATAACATAATACTCAAATAGCGTGGGCCGAGTTTGATGGAGCACTCATATTGCTTCAGAGTAATTGAAACCTGGTGCAGGAACTATATATCACACTAGTTGTCAAATTCATTCCATCCAGGTGTTAAAAGAAATTAGAAGGACTGTTGATTAGAGTCAGCAGCATACTTGGTGCTGAATATGCCTTAATGGTAAACAAAACAAAGACAGCAAAGATACTATGACGTCCAGTTCAAAGGAAAATAATGACTTCGTAGACATCCAAATTTTATCGTATTTAGTAGTGGCTCAATTCTCCTTTCTAGGACTTAGGAGTACTGACGATGGTAAAAGCAAGACTCCATCAGCTTCAGATTGGCACATGAGAAGAGACCATTCTTCTATGAAAGATTACTTCTAGTATCACATATTGAGATATAATGAGGTAGAGATTGGCTAGCATACTTCTGAAAAAGCGATGTTGCTGTGGAAGAATACCATATGTGCAGTGGATAGATGAAGTCAGAAATGACGAACTACGGAAAGCAATGGGTTGAGGAAAGAAGTCTATGAAAGGCACTCAGCAGGACGACAGATTAATGGGAGCTGCTTATATATCCAGGAATATTCAGCGTTCCAATGGATGGAGACGTACAAGAAACAGTTGTAGATAACTTTTAGACTAAAGTCTATTCGTATAACACAATTAGCTGACAGCGGCATCGAAGGTAATTATCAAGTGATGACTTCGATAATTTATTAGCTAAAAACGTTTATAGAAGCAAAATTAGCTACGTATATCATACAAATCATATTTTTCTTATATCAACAACTAGATGGAGGGAAGAGTGACATCACCTCACTATTTTATTCAGGTTTTAGGCCCCTGTTCGGCAAGAGATCTAAAATGCTAGAGGACGTAAAAGTGAAAATATGCAAACCTGACGCTAAACATGAGTAGCCGTTTAGATATCAAAGTACAAGTACAGGAGAGGGAAAGATAGAAGAAAAACGAAGTCAATTAAAAGACGGTTTGCATTTAAAATATGTTGATTCTTCAATGCACTTACGAGCACGCATTGGAGAGAGGATTTTAGAAAAATATGTCGTAAACTGATCAGAAGTTAGGTCCACATTGCATCTTTAACAATAGAATATTCCTAGAAACGTATTTTCCTGAAATTTTGAAACTGGTACTGGTCTGGGACCTAAATTTGGATACCTGTTTCAAATGACAAAAGCTCTGTCAAATAATTGCTAACAAAATAATATACATACAGTGGTTGTGCATTTAGAAACAAGAAATTAGAACAGATTTTGAAGCAATTAGAAATAAATCTTTTCTTATATTAAAGATATATAATTAATATTAAAATGTGTCGAGCTTCATCTTTGTAGGGAAGGGTTATTAGGAGACAAACGTGAAGAAAATTCCCCACAAGACCAGTCGGTAAAATATTCCAGTCAAAAGAGGGAAAAACCAGAGGAACTGGAAGGTAAATTGTGACCAGGTATTGCTATTGCAGAGAGTAGCAATAATAGTAAAAATTCGTATTTGAAAACCACGTTAAATACAATGAGCGAACTGAAGTAGAACAATTGAGGAAACCAGAGCCATTATGGATGAAATTATACACGTCAGTCGTGTAATATTATACAGCATTTATTAAATATTTTACAAACCGGTTTTCTGATGATACACAAGAGTCATGTACAAAGATAAAAACGTGTGGCAGAGAAATTTTTGTGCGATCAAACATTAGGAACTAGTGCATCTAAAGAGCATTTCGTTTTTCCCAAGATGACAATTATTAATGTTCGATATATGTCTAAGACGAGAGGAATTAATTTAGCAAAGATAAAATGTAAGTTTACAGAGCTTACACGAAGTGCGTGACGAATTAAATAATGAACAATACAAGAAATTATAACAATTGCTCTGAGAAGAAAATAAATTGAACAATAAATTTTGATGAGGTATTCCAAGGAAGTGGTCGAACGAAGTAATCTTGTGCATATCAGGACCTGTATTATATGCAGATAAGATACACAAATGAGCTTAATAAGGTAAGAGAAGCATCCGTAATTTAAAAAAGCAATAACTTTTTACTGGACATGAAAAAATTATGGTAGCTGAAGCAAAGGAAGAAAAGGGGGCATTTCAGTTGGAGGGTTAAGTTAGAAGATGGTCTGTATAAGGTTATGAGTAGTACCAGAAACTGTATGCAGCGAGTAAGGGAAAAGTGTTGGGTCATTCAATACTAAACTTAGGCGAATGTTTATTAATATCCATTGTTTCAAAGCAACAAGATACTCTGTAGACGCACTAGTTCAAAATCTTTTATCCTAATAAAATTTTATTACACTATTTTTGTGTGCGGTTTCATTAATAAAGTGTAAAGCTGTCTATCAACAACCAATGGAATAGTCTATCAATGAAACTAGAGCTATTCAAGATACATACAGGAGCCTCCAGTCTGGGCTCAGCAGAGTGAGAAGATGGATGTGAGTTTCCGTCAGCAGTGAGACTGGAAGGATATGGTGCAGAAACCTGTGAAGTCAAAAATATTTCCGGCAACCTGTCTGATATTAATTTATTTATATCCTGTCCTATACTTTACACAATATTTCAGATGAACACGACGTGAGATAAATTAACGTATAATTCCACGAAGGGATGATGAATCCAGCATCATGTTAGGGAATGTGTTGCGAGATAAGGTTCGGAAAATATCCGCCGAAATCAGTCGGGATGTTTAGGAGCACTCGCTGATGCATTCTGACCTGAAAATTAAGAAACACGTATTTGCCCAACACAGTGAGAGGTAAAGCCTCATTTATGACCATCAAATATAGAGAACTGGAAATACTTCTACAATAGGTGTGTGCGAAGTTGCGGTCGGCGACTGGAGGACGTAATGTAGTGATAGGTGCTACCTACGTATTACACGTACGTTCATGATAACAGCGGTCAGCGGCTTACAGTCCCACGTTGAACTAGTTTGGTCACACTGCTTGATACACTTCACCTCATACGAGCGACTTAGTCCTTTGAACCCTGTCTGCAACTCCACATATTCTCATTGTAAAAGGATTTCCATTTCTCTGCGTTTTTTGATCTTAAGTATGGAGTACACACCTACAATGAGAGCAAATACTTATTTCTAATATGTAAATTTCTAATACGTAAATTACCTTGAATTAACTGGGGCCTCCGATAACATATTATCCTTTGATTGAGACAATGACGAAGTGAATTAAGTGTGACTATAAGTGAATATTTAACAAGGAAGTGTACAGTTAGCACAAGCTGTTGTGCGGGTGCAGTGTAAGAAAATCTGATTTTCAGCCCAGAATTAAATTCATGAACAAATACATCTCTTTCGGATCTTGATCATTTGTCCGTTAAAATGAGAAGCACGAAAATTCCCACTTTAACAAACATGTGAAATGGAGGGTTGCGAAAGCGTACACATTTTTTGTTATTGTCCTTAACTGTATTTATGTTAAATACAAAATAACAAAATTCATTACAATAATTCTATCTCTTGTCGGATAGGTAATGTATTGATTGTTATTATTATTATTGTTACCGTTGTTATTATAATTGGCAGCAGCTGTAGTTATATAAACTTGTTAATAAGCATAACAGTTATACAGCAGAAGCTATTAATTTTACTCTCTCAAATTTGTCTGAACGTAAAAGTTTCTGAACACCCAGAATGTATACTCACGACCCGCCACTGCACAAAGGCAACGCCCTCCATCAGCATAAAACTGAGTGACGTAACGTAATTAAGGCTGCCGGCTGAGGTCAGCATGGAATTATCTTGCTGTATATGACAACGCAATATCCACATAAAATCCTCGAAATGTAACCTAATGAGTGGATGCAGTTACCTGACAGTATTTAATTTACATTTCCCACGTAACATCAACAACATTTCTTTTTCCTTCTCCAGACAGTTTGTTATAAAGGACATCTTGATGTATACTGGTGTTCAGGCATGTAACTCACCATCAGTTACATGTAACGGGCGCGTTCACTTCAGCCGACGTGTCTGTCAGGAAGATCTGAGGTTTAGCGTTTGTGAAGTTACTGGCTCTGGGAGCTATAGTGCTTACTCCCGCGTCTCATTTAGCAATTATAAAGGCTAATTTTAGCTGATATGAAGCAAGAGATAAAGTAAGGTGTAGACAACTTTCGTCTATTAACATTCTTTTACTCTAAATTCTGATTTGATTTGCAAACATTACAACAAATACCCTGAATAGTGGGAGCTCACACACAGTTCACAAGTTCTCTTCATTACATTCCTTTAATTCATTAACAAACATTATAGGAGAAGCACTTCCTGCGCCTTCGTCATGCCGGCAGTTAGAGCTGAACGAAGTGTTTGTGTTTCGGGGTGCAATTTGGAGTCGAGGTAGGGACGTGGACGGATGAGCGCTTGTTTAACAGCGGCCGCGCGTTTCGATAAAGGCAGTTCTGCACGAATAAGACCTTATTTAGTCACCAAATATGTAAATAACACCGTACTGCGACTCCGTGCACAATGCAGAGCAGACTGTGTAAACAGGAGTTATTTAATCAAGTGTTGTATATAACGTTTTCAAAGCTGTATCTAGATTTATAATTATGAAAACGATAATATTTGACTCTTTACTCGATGATACTTTGTATCGTCAAATCAAACAAACCGTAATCGTGTATATTTCAGAGTTTGCTTATGTGAACAGTTTCGGCGTTTCACTACGAAATATTCAAATCCACTGACCTACGTACAGGAAGAAGCCGATCTCATATGATATAGAAATAGGGGCCAGCATTCAGTAACTGAGATCCGCCGATTACTTCGTTCATCAATAGCAAATGAATTCCTAGAAAGTTAATTTAAACGGTTAGCAAACAACGCAATCCCACATCAGTCGAAATACTCTGACGGGCTTAATGGGTGGAAGCGATAAGCCACAGTTAAAATAGTGTATCCGTGAATGTCTGACGCCAGAATTAAAGCACATTTGGCGAATCAAACCAAAAAAATATACTTCATAAGCCATGTGACAATTTAGCGTCAACTGGACAAATAATATCTTTATCATGAAGTAGTACAGTGGAATGATACATCAAATTACAAACTGTTCAGCTACCGGTTACAATAATTACAGCCCGTAGGAGGTAGACTACATAGTTCCAAATAGGATATACGAATGTATGTTAACCTGTATTTAGATAAACTTATATTATGAGTGCTGCTAAAGTCTACGGTTGGTTCAATACTCCGATGTACATTTTCACTGCTACTTTACGTCAAAACTAAATTGTGTCGCTGTTAAGAGTATGCCAAGAAATAAATAGCCGGATCCAGAGATGCTTCTGGAGGCTGTCTACCTCTTCTACTGCCATATATTAGATGAAAATTTCGATTGGTGTTCAGTGAATTGTTACAAGGAATTGTTCTATTTCCTGCGTCTAATGAAGACATCACCGCACTCGTTCCTCCCAGTCGTCCATAGCGTTCGATCTATAAAGCTGTTGAATTCTGATTTTAAACTTCTAAGCTTGCTCTTAACGTAGGAAGGTAACAGTTTTGCCTTTTATCTACGGTTTTCACAAATGAGCGCTATTCACAGACGATCTGGATGGTTGTATTAATAAATTTTAGCAATTTTGTGAACCTAACTTGGTCATTTACCCACGGCTATAAACGCTTCAATCTGCTGCCATAACCATCGGTCAAGACACACAATCGATCTGTAGTGATTGAATGAACCAAGTCACCACACGCCGACAGCATGGAGTGAGAATAACGATATGTCTGCAGCATCTATCGATCTAATATGGTGAAATAATTTCCAGTACTCAACCATATATCATGCATTCAAATTATGAGCTTCCCGGGCTTATTGGAACGAACTTCCTTTGTGAACGATAACCTTTTAACTGAAACGCACCACATTCCAACTTTTCGGCCAATCGTCATTCCAACAGAAAAGGTGGTTTCGAATTTCATAATCCTGCTCCACAGTCTTAAGGGCTCGTGTAGGATTTCCACAGGCTATCGTGAGTCTATGAGCAAGCTATTTCATCTAAATAGGCCCTGTAATTTGGCTCGTTTCCATGGTCGTGTCTCTTGACACGAGGCTCTCTTGTGTTGATACGTATTGATTAGGGACTTGTTACGTGATGGAGATATGTATAAAAGGTCGTCGTACTACACTTATACCTCAATAAAAGGCTTTGAAGGGTCAACGATTCCTGCCGGAATCCGATGTGTAGCGGTCAATTACGGACTTCTTCACGCAGCAGGACACGTTGATTTACCAAAAGCCTATCTTTAGCCTAGTGCGTCGGTGAGATGACTGGCTCAATGCTCGCAGCGATTCGCCTACCGACTACGGACTGCACGGCCTTCAAATGGAAGCTTTTACGTCACTCGTTATAAACAGTGAGTAACTAACTATTGCCATCCAGAATAACTCCGGAAGTATGATAGTAGCTGAAAACTTTGTCGGACAAATGTTGCATGGAACAACGGGGGCCATAATATGACGTTGGTTTCTTGTTCCTAGGTAGGCTCGCGCCAGAGGTATGAAGGTCAACTTTTTTTTTAATGGGATGGTATAGCTTGGTATTTATTTTCTAATAGCGGATATCGAGACGAATGTAATGATGTGTAACAGTAAGGTCTTTCAAGGTCAACGAAGGTCACAAAGGTGGCATGAACGTCCATTTACAGAAGGTTTTGGAAGTGATGACCATTGGTATCAATGCAGTGCTGCATTGAGTGGTATTCCTTATCGACACTTATTGAGACACATGCTCCGGCAAATCTCTCTCACATATCTTCAGGTGTAGTTGGAATGTATTTATAAACAATGTGTTTTACGAATCCCCACAAGAAAAAATCCAGAGGTGAACGAGCCGGCCACATCTCCTCCTCGTCCAGTCCAACGAATTGAGAATTGTCTCTGCAACTTATTTCTAGCCATCAGCGAAAAATGTATTGGATACCCATCGTGTTGATACTGTATTCTGTTTCTTGTTCCTAAAGGTATTTCTTCCAATAATAGTCCTAACGTTTCTTGCAGGAATGTTGTGTACTTCCTACCATTAAGATTTCCTTCGATCAAATGGTGGTCTGTAATTCTGTCCTTCAAAATCGCACACCATACATTCACTCACCACCGTTTTTGGTGTGCAACTTACCGCAACCAATATAGATTTTCAGTTTCCCAATAATGCATGTTATGCAAATTAACATTTCCATGGTTCGTGAACGTAGCCTCGTCTGTATATGAAATCAAATTAATAAATGTGTCAACCCTCTGAAGTTGATCCCATCGGCAGAATTCAATGCGACGCATACAGTCCTTACCAGTTACTTCTTGGTGGAGACTGATATGGTGTGGCTGACATTTATGGCAATGTAGAACAACACTACTCTGGCTCATGTTAGATTCCCTTGCGATCTGACGTGAACTAACACAAGGGTCTCGAACCACAGGGGCAAGAGTACTAATTTACGTTTCCTTGTTAGTAACTTTCCTTTGCCGGATATGTTTCCGATGCGTTAAAGATCCAGTTGTTCTCAATTTACCACACTCATGTTTAAATGTACGACGCGTGGGATGAGTACGTTGAGGATATCTTTCAGCGTATAAGTCTCTATCTCTCACTGAAGTGCTTTGGTATTCTTCGTAAATGAGAAGAATATCGACTTCTTCTTCGAAGGAATACATCATTCACATCCCCTTGATTCGACGATACTACTCTTACCGTTCCTATTAGTGTTGTATTGCAAAATCGTCGAATGGTGTATACACGCCAATGGCACGTTAGATATCAATGAGTCACTGTTGGGATCGGCGAACTCATACAAATAGCTGAGCGTAAGACTTTGTAGACATATGAAATGGAGCGGTCATATATGTTCAATCGTGTGTACAACAGGTGATAAACTTCGGGTTATTGGTAGAATACTTGGGAGGTGCAGTCATTCTGCAAAAGAGATTGCTTACAAATCACTCGTACAACCCATTCTAGAATACTGCTCCAGTGTGTGGAATCCGTACCACATAGGACTAATAGGGGATACCGAATGTGTACTGAGAAAGTCAGCACCAATGTGCACAGGTTTGTTTAATCCGTTGGAGAGTGTCACAGATATACTGACGGAACTGAAAAGGCAAACTCTTGAAGGCAGACGTAAACTATCTCGAGAAAGTCTGTTAACAAACTTATTCTAGGAATATACTGCCTACCTCTACGTATCGCTCACACAGGGATCGTGGGGATAATATTAGAATAATTACTGCAGGGATGGCTAAATGTAGGGATGTAGAGGCTTATCAGGTAAGATAGATACTGCCTACAGGAAAATAAAAGAGACCTTTGGAGAAAAGAGAACCACTTGTATGAATATTAAGAGCTCAGATGGAAACCCAGTTCTAAGCAAAGAAGGGAAAGGAGAAAGGTGAAAGGAGTACATAGAGGGTCTATACAAGGGCGATGTACTTGAGGACAATATTATGGAAATGGAAGAGGGTGTAGATGAAAATGAAATGGGAGATATGATACTGCGTGAAGAGTTTGACAGAGCACTGAAAGACCTGAGTCGAAACAAGGCCCCGGGAGTAGACAACATTCCATTAGAACTACTGAAGGCCTTGGGAGAGCCGGTCCTGACAAAACTCTACCATCTGTTGAGCAAGATGTATGAGACAGGCGAAATACCCTCAAACTTCAAGAAGAATATAATAATTCCAATCCCATAGAAAGCAGGTGTTTAAGGGTGTGAAAAATACCGAACTATCAGTTTAATAAGTCACGGCTGCAAAATACTAACGCGAATTCTTTACAGAGAAATGGAAAACTAGTAGAAGCCGACCTAGGGGAAGATCAGTTTGGATTCCTTAGAAATACTGGAACACGTGAGGCAATACTGACCCTAACACTTATCTTAGGAGCTAGATTAACGAAGGCAAACCTATGTTTCTAGCATTTGTGGACTTAGAGAAAGCTTACGACAATGTTGACTGGAATACACTCTTTCAAATTCTGAAGGTGGCAGGGGTAAAATACAGGCAGCGAAAGGCTATTTACAATTCGTACAGAAACGAAATGGCAGTTCAAGAGTCGAGGGGCATGAAAGGGAGGCAGTGGGAAGGGGTGAGACAGGGTTGTAACCTCTCCCCGATGTTATTCAATCTGTATATTGTGCAAGAAGTAAAGAAAACAAAAGAAAAAGCCAGAGTAGGTATTAAAATCCATGGAGAAGAAATAAAAACTTTCAGGTTCGCCGATGACATTGTAATTCTGTCAGAGACAGCAAAGGACTTCGAAGATCAGTTGAACGGAATGGATAGTGTCGTGAAAGAAGGATATTAGATGAACATCAACAAAAGCAAAACGAGGATACGCCTGATGATGCTGAGGGTATTAGATTCGGAAATGAGACAATTAAAGTAGTAAAGGAGTCTAGCTATTTGGGGAGCAAAATAACTGATGATGGTCGAAGTAGAGAGGATATAAAATGTAGACTGGCAATGGCAAGGAAAGCGTTTCTGAAGAAGATAAATTTGTTAACATCGAGTATAGATTTAAGTGTCAGGAAGTCGTTTCTAAAAGTATTTGTGTGGAGTGTAGCCACGTATGGAAGTGAAACGTGGACGATGAACAGTTTATACAAGAAGAGAATAGAAGCTTTCGAAATGTGGTGCTACAGAAGAATGCTGAAGATTAGATGGATAGATCTCATAACTAATGAGGTGGTGTTGAATAAGATTGGGGAGAAGAGACGTTTGTGGCACAACTTGACTAGAAGAAGGGATCGGTTGGTAGGACATGTTCTGAGGCATCAAGGGATCACCAATTTAGTATTGGAGGACAGCGTAGAGGGTAAAAATCGTAGAGTGAGACCAAGAGATGAATACACCAAGCAGATTCAGAAGGATGTAGGTTGCAGTAGGTACTGGGAGATGAAGAAGCTTGTACAGGATAGAGTAGCATGGAGAGCTGCATCAAACCAGTCTCAGGACTGAAGACCACAACAACGACAACAACAACAATTACTGCACACACAGTGGCATTCAAACAATCGTTCTTCGCTTGCTCCATATGTGAGTGAAACTTAGAGAAACCTTAACAACTGGTACAATGGGACATATCCTTTGCCTTGTACCTCACGCTGGTTTGCTGAGTGTAGATGTGGAAGAGGACGCCTGAACGCGCACGATATCGGTGGGAAAGGTGCCATTCTGCTGCAGAACGTTGAATATCGCCATTGGCGACAACCTTTCGAAGCAGGAGCTGCTGTGTAACGAAGTAGTTATGTCGTGAGGCTACATGTACCGAACAGGAAGAATCGGATTTATTATTTTCCTACCGGACCAACCACAACATTTCGGTGGTAAGAAAATGCTAAATATTCGTTACTTTCTTAATTTGGCTGATTCTGTGAGGCCTGAACATAAATTTAGAACCATCTAGTGAGAGTCATATTTCTGTTTGGTTACGAATGATGCTGTGTGTTAGGGTGTAACAAGGCAGAACGAAATTCAGTGACTTATTCGTATTTATATGCGGTCGGTTGGCTTGAGTAAATCGTGTGGCAAGTTATACGGCCGTTTTCGTCACCTCCTTGTACCTGTGAGTATTCAGAGTTTCACAACGGGGGACGTTGTGTTTTACTGGTTTTTTCACTTTAATCTGCTGTACCTTGTGTCGGTATCTTATTTGTTAATTGATTTTGTGTATATGTCTTCCAGTTGTTTTTTATGTAATTGGCAGAAAGCTCAAGCCGTTGTGTAGCCGGAGTACTCCGTCTCAACGGCGGGACCGACGCACGTTATTCACAACAGAATTTTGAGGAACGCTGTTGAATAAGACCGGCCATGTCGTACTGGCTATTTGTTTGATATTATATTGCTGATCCTCCTGCGTAAAAGCTGGCCACTCGAGACTAAGGGTTTTCCTACTTAATACTTGGTTTTTGAAACTTTTATTCTTTGCCACCTGCAGTGCAGAATATGTCTTTCAGTGACATGTTTAAGTTTTATTTGAATCACGATGAGCCCATTTCAGCAAATTGCCATTGTTAGGTGCTCTGTAAATACATATATCAGCGATTGTCTTAATACAACTGTTTTATAATTTATAGTATACCTTTAGATGTTTTACCTTACACGTAACGTCGTTGCTGTCATGTCCTGTCAGTGGAGATGTATATCAGATACTACTTGTTTCCATTATTGCTACTTTCCTGACAGCTTGGATGACAGTGGGTCCGTGATGTTACATGTGTTGTGGACTGGCAAGATGGCCAATCCACTAGGAGGAACCCAAAAGGCACGCGTTTAAGCTCACGCAGGATGGCGTGAGGTCTGGAAGTGGACAAGGACGTTATAGTAGCAAAGAACGTGCGTAACTACTGGAATACTTAACTTTAATTAATAATTGGTGAACATCGCTCTTGACGGTACATGTTTTACAGCATCAATAGTAACTGGTAATGGCGCCTTGCTACGTCGTAGCAAATGACGTAGCTGAAGGCTATGCTAACTATCGTCTCGGCAAATGAGAGCGTAATTTGTCAGTGAACCATCGCTAGCAAAGTCGGCTGTACAAACTGGGGCGAGTGTTAGGAAGTCTCTATAGACCTGCCGTGTGGCGGCGCTCGGTCTGCAATCACTGATAGTGGCGACACGCGGGTCCGACGTATACTAACGGACCGCGGCCGATTTAAAGGCTACCACCTAGCAAGTGTGGTGTCTGGCGGTGACACCACATTCCTCCCCCTCAAAGCGGCGGATGGTTGTGGCATAAGGCTTCCGCTCGCCGTGGGGAAGACCCCATGATGGCGTATGCGACGAGGTGGGGAGCCTAACAACAGGCGAGGCTGTGCCACCCGCACCCTGCCATTCGGGCCGAGGGGAGCTGGGAAACGCCTGAAAACCTGCTTCAGGGTGCACGCCA
Organism: Schistocerca nitens; assembly: GCF_023898315.1. NCBI lineage: Eukaryota > Metazoa > Arthropoda > Insecta > Orthoptera > Acrididae > Schistocerca > Schistocerca nitens. Next base: position 637,185,917 of record NC_064619.1, on the reverse strand, counting down.
ACATGCGGTGTATGCGCCCGCAAAGAGACAGGAGGGGCCGAAGGGTCGACCTCCATCGGGTCGGGGCACCCGACGGGCGAAGACGACATCTGGCCCGGAGCGGGCAAGAGTTCCGTGTCGGAGGACAGCTGGTCACGGGAAGCGATCGGCGGCGCGTGACCCAGGGAGGCGCTTGGCGGCTGCAGCGACGCGTCCACTGCGGGCGGCGCCGGTGGGAGGACCGGCGGCGGCGGCGCGTCGCCATGGGGCAAAATGGAAGGCAGCGTAGGTAACACCTGGGGCTGAGGCGAGCCAGTAGATGGGTCCCCAGGGCACTGACCGGACGGCACCGTCGCTGAAAGCAGACGGGAAGCGGCAAATCCCGTGCGACGACAGAGGCACAGCTGATTGAGATGCCGACGCACCTCACCAGAGGCCCCCAAAACCAGATACATAGCGTGGCCGAGTCAGCGAAGAATGCGCCCTGCGAGCCAACGCCGTGAACCTCGATAGTTACGGTAGTAAACAACGTCGCCTGGAGCAAAAGCAGGTGTCTGCCGCTGCACAGGAACCTGATGCGGCGGATGTAGCAAAGACATCATGGTGCGATGAGGGCGACCGTGAAGCAACTCAGCCGGCGAGCGACCATCTCGAGGCTGAGAGCGATACGAGGACAAAAAGAGCAATAATGCGTCCTCCCGAGAATGAGACTCTTTCAACTTCAACATCTCTGACATGAAAGTCCTGACCAATCGTTCAGCGGCACCGTTTGACTGTGGCGAAAACGGCGCGGACATGTTGAATACCATTGGCTTTGCAGAATGACTGAAATTCTGCGGACATGAGTTGTGGGCCATTGTCGGAAACAATAGTCTGTGGAAGACCTTCAACGCAAAAGATATCGGATAACGCTTGGATGGTGGCAGATAACGTCGTGGAAGACATCCGGACAACAAAAGGAAAATTACTGAATGAATCTACTACAACCAACCATCGAGCATTCCAGAAGAGACCAGCAAAATCGATGTGTAAGCATTGCCAAGGGGAAGTGGCTTTTGGCCATGCAAAGAATTTCCGCGGTGGTGCGGATTGTTGTTCGGCACACGCCATGCAAGAAGAGCACATATTCGTAATCGCGGCATCGATTCCGAACCACGTACAGTGCTGACGAGCAAGTTGTTTCGTTCTCACCATACCCCAATGTCTTTGGTGGAGAAGCCGTAAGACAGAGGACTGTAACGAACGTGGGACCACGACCCTGGACTGATCGTTATCAGAACGCAACAGCAAAACACCACGTCGTACAAAAAGTCTCTCCTCGTGAGCAAAAAATCGGCGAACCAACGGATCCCCGATCCGTGACTTTGACAAGGGCCATTGCGTAGCAACAAAACGCAGAACGGTAGCAAGGACAGCGTCGGCAGCTGTGGCCGTAGCTACCCGACGAAAATCAATCGGAAACGATTCGACCACGGCATCGGTTTCCGAATCAATGAACATGCAAGCAAGTTCGGAGGAATCGAAGGCTCTATCCTCAGCAACAGGCAAACGGGACAACGCATCGGCGTTTCCGTGTTTAGCAGTGGGCCGGTACAAGATATCATAGCGGTACTGCGAGAGGACAATAGACCAGCGAATGAATTTCTACGCTGTGCGTGGAGGTACAGGCTTGGTCGGATGAAAAAGCGATGTCAAAGGTTTGTGGTCTGTGATGATGGTAAAGTGACGACCATACAAGAAATCATGAAACTTTGTAACACCAAATACGAGAGCCAATGCTTCTTTCTCGATCTGTGAATAATTTCTTTGCGCAGACGAGAGCAATTTGGACGCTAAGGCGATAGGGCGATCGTGGGAACCATCTTTGTGCGCCAGCACAGCACCGATCCCGAAATCCGATGCATCCACCATCAACAAAAGGGGCTTCTTGGGATCGAATAGCGTAAGGCAAGTATTGGAAAGCAACGCCGATTTCAACTGGCGAAAGGCGCGTTCGCATTCCGTCGTCCAGACGAACGGAACACGTTTACGGCGTAAGCGATGAAGCGGAGCTGAAATGGAAGAGGCGTGGCGCACATAGCGATGATAATAATTGATTTTGCCCAGCACACTCTGTAGCTGCTTCAAATTCTGCGGCGAGTGCAAGTCTTGTATGGCACGTAGGTGCTCTGGACTGGGATGAATGCCTTGGGCATTAAGTACATGTCCCAGATAGGGTAAGTCACGAGCAAAAAACACACATTCGTCCTTCCGCAAGCGAAGACCATTTTGTCGCAAGACCTGAAATAATGTTCTGAGAGTGGCCAAATGTTCTTCTTCCGTCATTCCGGAGATCACAATATCGTCCAGATAGTTTGCTGCAGTAGGGACCGATGCACAAACAGTTAGTAGATATTGCTGAAACAATGCAGGGGCGGATGGCAGTCGTTTGAATCGATACAAACCAAGATGCGTGTTAACCACCAAAACGCGCTGGGATTCTACGTCCACCGGTATTTGCAAGTACGCATCTGCTAGGTCCAACATCGAAAAATATTTACCCGGGCACAGTTTGTCAAAAAGATCTTCCGGGCGGGGTAAAGTTGCAGTCACTAGTTGTGGATTCACTGTTGCCTTGAAGTCCACGCAAAGTCTCAATTTTCCGGAAGGTTTTTTCAAAATTTCTAAGGATGATGCCCAGAGAGAAGCCTGCACACGTTCAATTACACCTTGTGATTCCAAATCGTGTAATGTTTTGGCGACCTCATCACGCAATGCGTGGGGAACATTGCGCGCTCTGAAAAATTTCGGTTGCGCGTTGACTTTCAGTTCCAAATGTGCTTTATAGTTCTTAGCGCAACCAAGGTCCGATGCAAAAATGTCTGCAAATTCTTCACATAGACCAGAAACACTGTCCGAAGGCACAGTCTGGTTCACTGATAGGACCCGGTTGACTATACACAAGTTAAACAACTGAAATAAATCGAAACCAAACAAGTTCACTGCAGCAGAAGAACGAAGGACGTAAAATGACACAAGTTTCGTTTGTCCCTTGTATGTTGCAAGAAGGCTGCACTGTCCTAACACAGGGATCGCTTGTCCGGAATAACTATTTAACTTAACATTTGCGGCACACAACGGAGGTGTGCCCAGTTGTTTGTACGTGTCTTTATTGATCACTGAAACTGGAGCTCCGGTATCGAGCTGAAATGGTATCACTTAACCATGAATGTCCAAGTCTACAAAAAGTTTATTGTCCTGCTGACGACAAGAGCGACTGTGTCGCGCAACGTGAACTGACACTGGTACAGAATCACTTGCGACTTGACGGGATTTCCGGCGATGTCGACGCCCACTATTTGTGGAACGAACACAGTCACTGCTAGAGAGAGTAGCACTGGGCGGAGTGGCATGAACTACATGAATTTCCATGGGCGAAGTGTCGCGAACCTGAGTATCCTTGGTACGATTCCGATTCCGGCGTGAAGCAAAGGGCATGGAATGGTTGTGAGTGTCCGATCGGAGCTTTTTCTGGCAAACACTTTGAACATGTCCTTTGTTATTACAGAAAAAGCAAATAGCTTGGCATGACGGGCAATTCTCACGCGAATGTCTAGTAGCACACTGAGGGGATGATTTCACTGCATTTGCATGCCGGCGTGGGACACGTGGCTGAGAGCCAGGCGGCGTTGGCGCGGCCGCGTGCGAGGGCTGTTTACTGTTCCGTGCAGCTCGCCTGGCGGGCCGGTTAACGTGACACACGGGTGGCGAAGTTTCAAATGATTCTTGAGCAAAGTCAAGTGTGTTAGGCCGATCCAATATGTCCATCACTTGTTGAAGGGAGGGATTGACTAGTTCCAAAATCTGTTCCCGTATACGAACATCGGAAACGTTCTGTGCAATTGCATCACGTACCATAGTATCAGAATAAGGGAGTCCACATTGACACTCAAAAACACAATCCCGAGTAAGGCCTTGCAAGGTTGCAACCCACTCCCTATTAGTCTGACCTGCCGTACGTTTTGTATGAAAGAAGGTATACCGTTTGGCAACTACAGTGACTGATTCTTTGAAATAGGCATCTAATGCAGACAAAATTTTGTCGTAGGACAGAGTTGCTACGTCGCGTCAGGGAAATAATTTGACTATCACACAGTATGTGGTCACTCCGACGCAAGAAAGGAGAAAAGGCTGCCGCTCATATCCTTGAATTCTGTAGGCGGCGAGATGGAATCCAAATTGGCGTGACCACTCAGTCCAGCTTTCCAGTGCTGCATCAAAAGGACGAAAAGGTGGTGCAACTGCGTGTTGTGGCTGCGGTAGCGGTGGAGCGGCGGCTGCCGCATCGTTTTGCAGTGCACGTTGACCCTGGACGAGCTGTCCAAGGGCATCCAGTAAGGCCTGCGTCTACTGATTCTGTAAGCGATAAAATTCGGACAGTACATCTGGAGATTGTGGCGAAGCCATTGCACAAGTAAATCAGGGCAGTATAGTTACGAACGCGAATTGGGCTCGTCGCCAACTGTTGTAGACTGGCAAGACAGCCAAACCACTAGGAGGAAGCCAAAAGGCACGCGTTTAAGCTCATGCATGCTGGTGTGAGGTCTGGAACTGGACAAGGACGTTATAGTAGCAAAGAACGTGCGTAACTACTGGAATACTTAACTTTAATTCATAATTGGTGAACATCGCTCTTGACAGTACATGTTTTACAGCATCAATAGTAACTGGTAATGGCGCCTTGCTAGGTCGTAGCAAATGACGTAGCTGAAGGCTATGCTAACTATCGTCTCGGCAAATGAGAGCGTAATTTGTCAGTGAACCATCGCTAGCAAAGTCGGCTGTACAACTGGGGCGAGTGTTAGGAAGTCTCTCTAGACCTGCCGTGTGGCGGCGCTCGGTCTGCAATCACTTATAGTGGCGACACGCGGGTCCGACGTATACTAACGGACCGCGGCCGATTTAAAGGCTACCACCTAGCAAGTGTGGTGTCTGGCGGTGACACCACAACATTTTTACTTAGTTACCATTATAAATAAGTGATATGTGAAATTCAGTTATTTATTATTATTTTTTCATATAGGTTTGTTTCTTATTATGTTTTTGCCTAGACTTATTTTTAGTTTCATTTGACATCTTTATTTTACGTCTTCGATTTTTCCGTAATAGTTGTTGTCTATGATTTACGTTGGTGTTCTGTCTCTGTTTTATACTACTCATGTTGTTAGCGCTGTTACTATGGATATGTGCTGCTTAGAGTCACAGATATTATTATTTCACACGTTTTCCTTAACTATAATGTGAATAAACTTTTTATATACTTTTTGTGCTTTAAGGCAGCTTGTTCGTTCAGTACATTTGTTGAGTTGCTGTATGCATGTGAATGTACTCGTATCTCTGTTTCCTCAAGGACGTTCATCAATGCTTCCTTTTGCGTAATATGGAGGATTTCTAGTGCTTCGTTTATGTGTTTTACATAGTGTTTCTGTTCAAAAAATGGTTCAAATGGCTTTGAGCACTATAGGACTCAACATCGTAGGTCATAAGTCCCCTAGAACTTAGAACTACTTAAACCTAACTAACCTAAGGACATCACACACACCCATGCCCGAGGCAGGATTCGATCCTGCGACCGTAGCAGTTCCGCGGTTCCGGACTGCAGCGCCAGAACCGCACGGCCACCGCGGCCGGCAGTGTTTCTGTGCTTGTAAACGTTGACAAAATATGGATGGGTTGTTTCCACTTTCTCTGGTGTGCTCTTTATATGTAATTTTGAAGTTTCTACCAGTCTGCCCTATGTAGAATTTGTGACATGTATTACACGAAATTTTGTAAACGCCGGGATTGTTGTGTATGGGAATTTTCGAGGTGCCATTGTGAATTTGGTGTCTGACGGTATGTGTGTTTTCAAATGCAAATGCGGTGTCGGTTTTGTTCAATAATTTGTTGATTTTGTTCGATATGTTTCCTAGATGGGTCGTGGTTAGGTTTTTTTGTGAGTACGTTTAGTTTTATTTATTTATATATAGTGTGCTTTTCAGGTTGTGTTTTAAACGCTAAAATCAAATGGTAGTAAAAAAAAAAATTATGTAGGTCATTCAATTCAAGTGGATGTAGCATGCCAAGATGTGTAGTGAAACAAATTTTCAGGCTTTTTTTTTTTTTTTTTTTTTTTTTTTTTTTTTTTTTTTTTGCGGCCGGGTGAATTATTATCGCCTGTAGCTTCCTCTAACGGCAGAAGTATTACAGCTGTGAACCCGGCCAGAGCAAGTCCGCATGTCCTCCATGGAGGAGGTAGTATAGTGCCCCAGACTAGAGTTTGAGTAAAATTAAAAGTTTTTAGTAAAAGTAGTGAGAACAAATGAGAATGTCACCGTGGAGCGTTGCATTAACAGTTGCGAGTCAGTAGCCACGCTGTAGCGACATGTGGGTCATGGTAACAGACAAGCAAGTGCATTTCAGAGCCACGAGAGACGACCATCTACGCCGCTGAGTTCCTAGTCTGGCTCGGAGCAACAGCACCAATTGCCCTCTGAGTCCGCCTTGCCTTCTAACTCCCGCCAGACGGCAGCAGCAAGTAGTGCCCCCTGGAAAGATGCAGTCTTCGTGCGCCGGCACTGCGCTGCCGCCAGAGACACGGGCCTTGCAGACTCCGCTAAGTTGAGGAAGTAACACCCTGCTGATGTCAAAGGCCGTGGCCTCGAAGAGCTGTAAGGTGAGCTCGGGCCTCACGTCAGATACGCGGAGCGGCGGCTCAGTAGCCGGGGCGGAAGCCACCGCCTGCTCATCAGCACCAGCTAGAGCCAACAGAGAGAGGCGGGTCGCCCACTGCGTCGTGGACTGAAGTCATCCTTAACTTTCAACAGTGTTTCCACCAGCGGACCTTTAGCCCCATCACTCACACCACACCCTACAGCAGCTTATGAAATAGTTTTCGGCCAACGGTAAAAACATGTGGAAAAATTGGATAAATTATATATGTATAGGTACACAACGAACACATTCAGAGAGAAAAAAAAGGAAGGAGCACAATGAAGGAATTATCCGAATGGGACAGAAATAAGTACATGTGTTGTTCATGTACAGGCAAACAAATGATCAAAATTTTGGAAAAATTGGATGATTTATTCAATAGAAAGTGTTTCGCGAATTGAGTAACTCAATAAAATGTTTGTCCACCTCTGACTTGAAATCTCATTAACTGGAGTAGAATTGACTTCAGTGATGAGACCTATTTGGAAATGATCCCTAATGAGCTGTGATGTATCTGGGAACGCCCCGGACAGTGGCGGGATACTAACGTGACTGTTGCTAGCCATGCTGTCCTTAGAAACAGGGCTGATGGTCTGGGATGTCATTCCTTTTCATGGCATGCCCCTATGGTTGTCACCCACGGCACCCTTAGAGTAGAGCGGTATTTCGGCATTATTCCACGCCCTTCCCGCTCCTTAAATTGTTCTTCTTGACAACCCAACGTAGGCTTACATTTCGGCAAGGTAATGCCCGCCCACACATGGCAGAAATTTCCACAGTTTCTCTTCGTGTATGACAAACCCTACTTTGGCCAGCAAGACCACTGGATCTCTCCTCAATTGAGAACCTTTGGAGCATCGTGGATAGGGCCCTCCAACAAGCTCAGAACTTTGGCGGTCTGACACCTCAATTGAACATAATTTGGCGTGCTGTCCCTCAAGAGGTCATCTAACGACTCCATCAATTAATCCCGAGCCGAATAACTTACGTAAGGGCCAGAGATGAACGAGGGAGTTACTGACGTGCTCAATTCTGTATAGGTCTTTCTCTTGAACAAATCATCCACTTTTCCTAAAACTGTAATCATTTGGTTTTTATCTTCGTTGTCTTAGAGGGCATTTTACGTTATTTAGATTTTGTTATTCCACTGACAGCACCTGTGACAGATATTTAGGCCTAAGTAGCGACTTGTAATCTCTAATCCTGCGATCTGGAGTTGTGTGCATGCGCTGTAACTGTTCGTTGCACATTTTCGACGTGGTTTTCACATTTTAGATAAGAATTATACAGACATGAAAGAATGTGAAGATTAGCAGGTGCCACAAAGTCCTGAATGAGTGTCAATGAGTGGAGAAAGATAATAAGGCTAACAGAGAGAAAGTAAGGAATAAAAAATAAATCTGAAGAATTTAAATAGGCAAATAGTCATCAGTTGGTCTGAACGAGATAAGATGAAAAATAAGGAAGAGACAACACGTCGGGCGGCGGAAAAATAGTTTTATTGTACACTCCTGGAAATTGAAATAAGAACACCGTGAATTCATTGTCCCAGGAAGGGGAAACTTTATTGACACATTCCTGGGGTCAGATACATCACATGATCACACTGACAGAACCACAGGCACATAAGACACAGGCAACAGAGCATGCACAATGTCGGCACTAGTACAGTGTATATCCACCTTTCGCAGGAATGCAGGCTGCTATTCTCCCATGGAGACGATCGTAAGGATGCTGGATGTAGTCCTGTAGAACGGCTTGCCATGCCATTTCCACCTGGCGCCTCAGTTGGACCAGCGTTCGTGCTGGACGTGCAGACCGCGTGAGACGACGCTTCATCCAGTCCCAAACATGCTCAATGGGGGACAGATCCGGAGATCTTGCTGGCCAGGGTAGTTGACTTACACCTTCTAGAGCACGTTGGGTGGCACGGGATACATGCGGTCGTGCATTGTCCTGTTGGAACAGCAAGTTCCCTTGCCGGTCTAGGAATGGTAGAACGATGGGTTCGATGACGGTTTGGATGTACCGTGCACTATTCAGTGTCCCCTCGACGATCACCAGTGGTGTACGGCCAGTGTAGGAGATCGCTCCCCACACCATGATGCCGGGTGTTGGCCCTGTGTGCCTCGGTCGTATGCAGTCCTGATTGTGGCGCTCACCTGCACGGCGCCAAACACGCAGACGACCATCATTGGCGCCAAGGCAGAAGCGACTCTCATCGCTGAAGACGACACGTCTCCATTCGTCCCTCCATTCACGCCTGTCGCGACACCACTGGAGGTGGGCTGCACGATGTTGGGGCGTGAGCGGAAGACGGCCTAACGGTGTGCGGGACCGTAGCCCAGCTTCATGGAGCCGGTTGCGAATGGTCCTCGCCGATACCCCAGGAGCAACAGTGTCCCTAATTTGCTGGGAAGTGGCGGTGCGGTCCCCTACGGCACTGCGTAGGATCCTACGGTCTTGGCGTGCATCCGTGCGTCGCTGCGGTCCGGTCCCAGGTCGACGGGCACGTGCACCTTCCGCCGACCACTGGGGACAACATCGATGTACTGTGGAGACCTCACGCCCCACGTGTTGAGCAATTCGGCGGTACGTCCACCCGGCCTCCCGCATGCCCACTATACGCCCTCGCTCAAAGTCCGTCAACTGCACATACGGTTCACGTCCACGCTGTCGCGGCATGCTACCAGTGCTAAAGACTGCGATGGAGCTCCGTATGCCACGGCAAACTGGCTGACACTGACGGCGGCGGTGCACAAATGCTGCGCAGGTAGCGCCATTCGACGGCCAACACCGCGGTTCCTGATGTGTCCGCTGTGCCGTGCGTGTGATCATTGCTTGTACAGCCATCTCGCAGTGTCCGGAGCAAGTATGGTGGGTCTGACACACCGGTGTCAATGTGTTCTTTTTTCCATTTCCAGGAGTGTATAATGAATCCGTCGCTGTCTTTTATAAGAGCCTGGAAATTATTTTTGCTGCTGGCAGGAAACTGTGTAGAACATACTGACCATAACTTCAAGTCTGCAAGTCCACATTCTTCTTGTGCTCAATGAAAGAAAATGTTTCTACTCTCTATTTACTCAGCGGGATCACGAACTATATAAATAAAATTTTTGATTTCTAGCTGATTAATAAATACAGCAAAAGCTCGCACGCACAAACATAGTATTATTCCTGATAATAATAGTAAGAATAATGACCCATCATAAATAGCAGCACGAGCAGTTCAGAGGTGTCCTCTATAGTAAGTTACAATTAAAATGTACTTTCTTCCTAACCTTCAAAGCTAATTGCTCGCCACAGAAGTGGAAAATTATCTCACCGCTTGCCTTTCGGTTTTGTCTACATTACGGGCGGCACACAAACAGTTACTTCCTTGAAATATAAGCGATAGAGAACGGTGTAAACTGCTCGGGAGTTCATTTCCTATTTGCCCGCATCTCGTGGTCGTGCGGTAGCGTTCTCGCTTCCCACGCCCGGGTTCCGGGGTTCGATTCCCGGCGGGGTCAGGGATTTTCTCTGCCTCGTGATGACTCGGTGTTGTGTGCTGTCCTTAGGTTAGTTAGGTTTAAGTAGTTCTAAGTTCTAGGGGACTGATGACCATCGATGTTAAGTCCCATAGTGCTCAGAGCCATTTGAACCATTTTTTTCACTTCCTATTTGCAGCGATAACATGCGTTTGGTAGCTGCCTGGCTGTGACGTCCTCCCAGACACAGAGAATGCCAGGGTTAGACTGCCACGGGCACACTGATGGCTCGGTGCAAAGTGTGTCTTTTCACTGCCTCTCTGGCCGTATTTATATATGGGCAGCAGCATCTGAACGGCCGCTTTCTAAGACACATTTAATAACTGTATATCAATTCAGATTCCCCATAATTTTTCTATGAATGGAGGTAAGTTGGATTTACTTACAGAAAAAGATTCAGCTCGACTGCATTTAAAATTTGCCAGCTAGAATTTTTAGAACGGAACCGACAATAGATCTCTGAACTACTCGTACCTCTTTAAGGGTCCTTATATTGACTGGTATTTACACTAAAGTCATGATACTTGGTTCAGATGTATTATTTCCTTAATGAAATCCAGTGCTGTGATTAGAACTTTCTATAATTAATACAAATTATACTTAGTCTATTACAAATAGACTAAGTATTTGAGGAAGAAATTTCTGAGGATGTACGTCTGGAGTACAGCATTGTATGGTAGTGAAACATGGACTGTGGGAAAACCGGAACAAGAGAATCGAAGCATTTGAGATGTGGTGCTATAGACGAATGTTCAAAATTAGGTGGACTGATAAGGTAACGAATGAGGAGGTTCTACGCAGAATCGGAGAGGAAAGGAATTTGTGGAAAACACTGATAAGGAGTGATTAGAACTTTCTATAATTAATGCAAATTATACTTAGTCTATTACAAATAGACTAAGTATTTGAGGAAGAAATTTCTGAGGATGTACGTCTGGAGTACAGCATTGTATGGTAGTGAAACATGGACTGTGGGAAAACCGGAACAGAAGAGAATCGAAGCATTTGAGATGTGGTGCTATAGACGAATGTTCTAAATTAGGTGGACTGATAAGGTAAGGAATGAGGAGGTTCTACGCAGAATCGGAGAGGAAAGGAATTTGTGGAAAACACTGATAAGGAGAAGGGACAGGATGATAGGACATCTGCTAAGACATGAGGGAATGATTTCCATGGTACTAGAGGGAGCTGTAGAGGGCAAAACCTGTAGAGAAAGACAGAGATTGGAATACGTCAAGCAAATAATTGAGGACGTAGGTTGCAAGTGCTACTCTGAGATGAAGAGGTTAGCACAGGAAAGGAATTCTTGGCGGGTCGCATCAAACCAGTCAGTAGACTGATGACCAAAAAAAAAAAAAAAATATTACAACTAATGACATCTTTGTTCCAAATTTAATTTTTAGTGAATGAAGTCACATAGTTATTGTTTCCGTATTAAACTGAGGCTTCATAGGAATTTTCACACTTCTGAGTCTCCAATTAAAAAAAAAAAATGCCGATTCGACCAAAATATTGCCCCGTTCAAGTTGACTTGTTACAATTGTTTGTGACATACATTTGCACATTCTGAACAATTTTTGGCTTTCTAGCTTTATAATTTAGCGCAACTTGTTTTTTTTTTAAAATAACGGTGTATTTAGCGAAACGTGTTTACCTGATCATTCTGATATTTAACAATTTTAACGTTATTATCCTGAAGCATGTACTGGCAACGTCTGGAATCGTTACTTCACATTTTAATTTCATTTTTAGATTATGTGGGAATACTCTGTACGCTACGAACAAGTGCGTTATGATGACGTGGTGCCAGTAGCAGTTAACTGGGGTAAGTGCTAGCACACTCGCTCGCTTCTTTATCTCTCAAATGATACAACGCTCGTTTCGCCACAAACACTGTAAGGTACAAATCGGACCCCTCCTAACTTATTGAGTCAGTATAGCCGAATGTCTTATTAGGTCTGCAACTTAGTTTCTGACATTTTTTCTCGAAGTCTGAGGCTTTAATGCGAAGAACTTACAAAAAATTACGGTGCAATGCATTGGCCATTGCCAGCCATTTCTGGCAGCATACGAATCCCGCGACGGAAGAATTGTTTTCTGAGGAGATCCATGAATCGATCCAATTTCGCTCTTGTTCATATGACCTCAAGTGTTCGTCAGCCACGCGATTTGCCATTGATCGAAAAATGTCTGGAGAATACGGCAGATAATGTAGCACTTCCCATTTAAATGTTTCCAAGTGTGTTTTGAGGGGTTTTAGGATATGGAGTCGAGAATTCTCATGCTGCAAAAATCACCAATTCATGCATATCGCTATATTATAGCTGTTTGTCCTTCAGTGCTCTGCTCAAACGCATCACCGGCTCTCGATAACGATCTGCTGTGGTGTTTTCCGTCTGTTTCAGTAACTTTGCAAATCTTCTCTCTTACAACGCCATGCCGGTCTTCGACGTCAGAGTCACCGTTCTTGAAACATTGAAACCATTTTCTTGCCGTTCTTTCACTAATAGGTGCCTCGCCATAGTTCGAACCCAGATTTTTATGGGTTTCAGCAGCAGATTTCTTCATGTTACAGTAGAATTAAAACTTCCCGAAGAGAACGAGAATTTGCTCGTGAGTTGATATACCCAACAGAGAATAACTTTAGAATAAGAGTGTATTTACATATGCCGAAGCTTACTGTATGACACAACCTAATATTTGCAGAACCTCTGGTCGCTGCTGCCATCTATTTTAAAACGGCAGAAGCAAACTTGTAGACGTACGGTTCAGAATTATGAAATAGCTTCAAACATAGACAATAATTGCACTTCGAAACCTGCACGTACAAACCTGTATTTCACTATCTAAAAGGAACACAAGCGCAAACGACAATTCTTGTCTGGAACTTCACTGTCTGCGCCATTAGGCGGAATTGTCAAGCAGTAGCAATAAAGAGACATCTATAATTTCACATGTAAGGATACACGCAAATGTTCGTATGTAATGCAGCTGAGCAAATCTCACTTGCCACTGGTCCACGATTTTCCACATGAAAACTTGCTGCACTGCACCCGTAAGATATGTACCTCTGTTTCTTCTTACCAATAGGTTTTCATGACGAATGACTTTCAGCTGTCATACGCAATGCTACCTTATCACACCAGAACGTTAAGACGACAGCACTGCAAAAAGAAAACGACGGAGTCTAAAATCTAACGAATCGTGACATGGGACTAAAGCCCTAAAATATATGTGAGAGCTATTGTTAATACTCCATCGGAATACCTGATTAAGCTCGTGTATATAGTATTTTTATGCTAATAAATAGTGTCGTTTCTTTAAAACAAAGTTTGCCCTGTTATCGTTAAAATACGTGGAATCAGTTTTTCGACATTTGGCTATTTCGTTTGATAAAATACTTCATTCATTTCTTTTCAAAAAAGTGCAATAATACCTGCTGAAAGAAGACAAAGGTTTTCTTCGGACAAAAAAATTTTAACATGTCTCGAGGTTTGAACATGAGGAAGCCTGTTTTCCTTTCCTTTGTAGATCGTATCATTGGCGGTAATCCTCACCTAACGACGCAGTGCATAAGAGCCACTGTGCTGAACCAGCCACTGTGGTGCCATTACATGGCTTCGATGATTTCCCTGAATTATGAGGTACTTAGCCCAGTTTCCTTGTGCGAGACGATATTCATAAGCGTTAGACGCCATGGAAACGGGGGAGGCACTTTATGAAATTATGGCTCTTCTTTAGTGCGTGTTCTTCGCTGTGTCGGCACTCTGTGATGGCAAAGGAAAACAGAGATGCTGCTTAAAGTTGTGTTTGACCCACTTTCTATTTCAGAATTGCATTTGTTTAGTAATGCACTCTCTATTTTAGAACTGCTAAAGTGACACTTTTAGAAGGCATCGAACACCGGACTTCAATTAGAGAAACACTCCTTCGTACACATCGTGATTAGTAAATATTAGATCTTCTTTCAGGGATTATTTAAAATAAAACTAGGTGCCTTGGTTCGTAAAGCTGCAGTCAGACTTAATTTAAGGAAAACAAACGCTGGTAGCTAACAGTGGGTTAACAACACGCCTTACATGTTCATTAGAATAGCAGAGGACCCTGTAAACTAACGAGAGGGGCAAGGTTAATTGCAACAGATCTAATATATAGATTATAACAAGGGTGTCAGGAATAAAATTAAACTTCCACAGCTGTTACTGGTTGGCTAGGAAGAACTCGGTGTCTGCCACCTACCTACAGTTCCATTTACATCCAGACCTGTTATTACTACACTATTCTACGTTTCCCTCAGTGCTCTGTGCCTGCCTTACATATCCTAGAGTCCACATGTACCCATGTCGGCACCCGTTGCATATTTTTAAAATATTTAAATCAGTTAGCCTGCATTACATTTTAGTGGTGTTTACTTGCGTAAAACGTCTTGTTATTCTTCCACATTGGTTTCTGAGCTCCTTGCCTTAGCTTGATATTCTGAGTGTCGATCTTTAAATAATTTACAAGTACGCTGCTAGGTAATGCACTTAACAACTGCTGAAATTTCGACAGTCGAACATTCTTTCATTTTCAAGGGACAAGTGAATGAGAGGTCACTCTGCATGGCAACCTGAACCTTTTGCAGGCAAGGTTAGAACCACAGTAACGGAAAACAGTGGGTGAAGAGAGATAAAGCATGTTGTGAGCAGGTAGCAACACCACCCTACCAAAGATAACCACCGCCAGTACTTGTCGACACTGACATATTAATTAACGACGAGGGGACAAAGGGGTCACCTGTCAGACAGAGCAGTGGACTCCGGCCTTGGAAGGCTATGGAAGCAGTCTGTTCGCAGCCACCGTCGCGCGAGGACGGTATGTGTTTGCAGTAAGCGCACTCGCCACTTCCCTTCTTGATGTTGCTTCACATTTATAAGAACAGGAGAAGTCTTGCTCACGTTAAGCAATGTTGAAGTACACTTCTCGGAGTATACTTATGAGAGGAATAGTGCATACCCATCTCTCTTATCCTTTCGGAAACATCAAGTAAAATTACGTGATGATGAATGTTTCACTGTTCAAATTGGTAAAGTAACAAGAAGTGTATTGGTGAAGTGTATCAGTGCTGCAGTTTGTGAGGGAGTAGTAAAAAGTATGGAGAGTACTAGTAAATTTAAGCATGATGTTAGTGTAGCAAGCATACCTGCAATTACTTATACTAGTTTAAGTCCATGGTCTGTCAGAATTTACAATTAGCACTCCCAATTTCCATCTGGTAATATAGAAGAGAGGCTGATGATTCATAGCACCGTATACATGGGGAATAGATGATGAGACAAGTGTTGCTACAGTGGATTCGCAAAAGCATTTCCTGGCCTATGTGTTTATTTGTGACCACAAAGCGTAGGAAATGTAAGAAAATGGACCTACAATTGTTCATTATGCAACTCAGCGGATCTCTGAGGGATTCTTGTAATCGTAAAAGGCCTGTACAACTACCTAGTGAGACGAGCAAACAAGAGGTTAGTATGTACCAGAAGCAAAGCAAAATGAATTTTCAGTACAGTCAAGAGAATGAATGAAGTGGAGGTAGTAGACAAAACTAGTGCGGCAGTAAAAAGTAATGATCTATCTACACCACAAACTGCAGAACTTGATGTGGCATAATAGTGTCAAGAAAATTAGAATGAGCAGACATAAACGAAAATGAAGGCACATAGCGTGGGACAATCTTAAGAAACTCAATGAGGAATTCACAGAGTGGATATGGCAGGTACTGTAGATCAAGAGATGTGATTTGTCAGTCACAACGGTAAAGGATGAGGAAATTATGGAAACTAGGAGCGAGGAACAGCTGATCAACAGACGAATACATTACGAAGAAATAAGAGCAAAGGGCTCTGAGCACTATGGGACTTAACAGCTGTGGTCATCAGTCCCCTAGAACTTAGAACTACTTAAAAATAACTAACATAAGGACATCACACACATCCATGCCCGAGGCAGGATTCAAACCTGCGACCGTAGCAGTCGCGCGGTTCCGGACTGCGCGCCTAGAACCGCGAGACCACCGTGGCCGGCAAATAAGAGCAAATGTGGCTCTGAAATGAAGGAGTTCGCTGAGGGTAGTGAGACAGAAACACAGAAAACAACGCCGTGGTAAAAACGAAAACGTAGGCCTCGTCGACCGCTTTCAGGCGAAGACTCAGGAGCAGACAAGGAATAGCATCATCACAGAAAACAGGAAAGACTATAAGAAAGGATACAGACAGTCCAGGTGTTAAGAAAAGGAAATGTAGGACTAAAAACAAAGACCATGTAGACGTATCAATCAAACTTATGCACGCACAAGGCTCTGGGTACGTGGGAGAAATAAGATGTATACAGAAATAAGAGTCCCGAGTAGATGAACCTTAAGACGCAGGGCGAAATTTTTGAACTCTTGTGTTTCAATGTATCCTAGCTTTTAACAGAGTAGAGCCATACCACTGTCACCATAAATATAAATGAACTAGCCAGTAGATTAAAACATCATTATTTGCTGATTTTCTTTATTGCTTTGCAGTTGACATAGAACTCTCACAAGAAGTCAGTGAATAGAAAATCCTAGTATCAGGCTACGGGTTGTATTTCAGTGTCACTAAGACGAAGTTATTTCAACTGCGTATTACAAGTTACCTACCAACATCGGAACTTCAGCACTTCCCCAGAACCGCTTGTTAAAACCCCTGGCTTCAGTGACAATTGGAAACCAAGAAGCGCGGCACTGCTGATTTACACCTACGAAACGAGAAAACAGCGAGCAGGCTGAATAGAATACATGTAACAGGGCTATTAGAAGTAAATGTAGTTAATCTTAGCATCTCACGCCATCTCTGTCCTTTGCTGTCACATGTATATCAAGATGCAGCCGTAACAAATCAAACTTGTCAGAGGGGTATGGAACCTGAATGTCACACCCTGTTCGACAGGGAATTAGAACACGATTTTCATGGCGTATGGCAGATCTATACAAGGTCCTCTGAATTAGTATATTCTAATTAAAAGGAGTGATGTATAACACCGGCAAATCCAAGGATTAAAAAATTTTAACACGCTTTTTTCGAGGTACAAAAGGAGGAAACGAGTAGACACCTTAAACTTCTTCTTTTCATATCTCTGTGACATACAGCAGACTTACAGACCTCGTATGTGATAGACAAGGTATTAATAATGTTAAGGCTACAAATTTACGTTTCAGATCACAACAGTGGTCTTAGCGTAGCAGCCAAAGTAATCAACGTAGCTGAGAAATAACAAATATTCTTGTACCATCTTAGAAGACACAACAAAAGGAGGTATCAACAGATAATAAAAGAAACACAAATGGGGGAACACTCTGTGGTGATAGATCAGAAAGGAGTTCTACAAGAATTTCATATACACTTCCGAAACCTGCCTGGAGCAGATGCTACAAATGATAAAGAAGCTCATAATTTTTGAGACATGCAACACAGACGCTCGATGCATAACTTAATGGATCACTATGCAGCCATGTCATGGAGGAAGAAGATGTTGAACCAGTAAGCAGAACGAAAGTCACATGGCTCAGACAAAATCTCTGCTGAGCTTTACATAAAATTTTGCGAGCCGCTAAAACAGCATATCACTGATGTCCTGAACTGCATTTGGCCACACCGCTATATTCTGCTAGATTTGAAAGATCGGTATGTTGTCTTCATTCAAAAGGAAACGATGGCCAAACCTTTATCTCAATTCAGATGCATTTCCGCTTTCAAGAATTATTATGTTATATAGAGCACTCAAGTTAAGACTGAAATACACTCCTGGAAATGGAAAAAAGAACACATTGACACCGGTGTGTCAGACCCACCATACTTGCTCCGGACACTGCGAGAGGGCTGTACAAGCAATGATCACACGCACGGCACAGCGGACACACCAGGAACCGCGGTGTTGGCCGTCGAATGGCGCTAGCTGCGCAGCATTTGTGCACCGCCGCCGTCAGTGTCAGCCAGTTTGCCGTGGCATACGGAGCTCCATCGCAGTCTTTAACACTGGTAGCATGCCGCGACAGCGTGGACGTGAACCGTATGTGCAGTTGACGGACTTTGAGCGAGGGCGTATAGTGGGCATGCGGGATGCCGGGTGGACGTACCGCCGAATTGCTCAACACGTGGGGCGTGAGGTCTCCACAGTACATCGATGTTGTCGCCAGTGGTCGGCGGAAGGTGCACGTGCCCGTCGACCTGGGACCGGACCGCAGCGACGCACGGATGCACGCCAAGACCGTAGGATCCTACGCAGTGCCGTAGGGGACCGCACCGCCACTTCCCAGCAAATTAGGGACACTGTTGCTCCTGGGGTATCGGCGAGGACCATTCGCAACCGTCTCCATGAAGCTGGGCTACGGTCCCGCACACCGTTAGGCCGTCTTCCGCTCACGCCCCAACATCGTGCAGCCCGCCTCCAGTGGTGTCGCGACAGGCGTGAATGGAGGGACGAATGGAGACGTGTCGTCTTCAGCGAAGAGAGTCGCTTCTGCCTTGGTGCCAATGATGGTCGTATGCGTGTTTGGCGCCGTGCAGGTGAGCGCCACAATCAGGACTGCATACGACCGAGGCACACAGGGCCAACACCCGGCATCATGGTGTGGGGAGCGATCTCCTACACTGGCCGTACACCACTGGTGATCGTCGAGGGGACACTGAATAGTGCACGGTACATCCAAACCGTCATCGAACCCATCGTTCTACCATTCCTAGACCGGCAAGGGAACTTGCTGTTCCAACAGGACAATGCACGTCCGCATGTATCCCGTGCCACCCAACGTGCTCTAGAAGGTGTAAGTCAACTACCCTGGCCAGTAAGATCTCCGGATCTGTCCCCCATTGAGCATGTTTGGGACTGGATGAAGCGTCGTCTCACGCGGTCTGCACGTCCAGCACGAACGCTGGTCCAACTGAGGCGCCAGGTGGAAATGGCATGGCAAGCCGTTCCACAGGACTACATCCAGCATCTCAACGATCGTCTCCATGGGAGAATAGCAGCCTGCATTGCTGCGAAAGGTGGATATACACTGTACTAGTGCCGACATTGTGCATGCTCTGTTGCCTGTGTCTATGTGCCTGTGGTTCTGTCAGTGTGATCATGTGATGTATCTGACCCCAGGAATGTGTCAATAAAGTTTCCCCTTCCTGGGACAATGAATTCACGGTGTTCTTATTTCAATTTCCAGGAGTGTAGTAGATGGATAAATTTGTGCCAGAAAATGGCAGTTCCAGAAAGTTCTCTAGTACAGGCCATAACTGAGTGTGGAAACTTGATGTGGCCAACGTCTACAACAAGAGCGAATGCAGTCATATTATCAACTGATTTTTTCGAAGTGTTGACACAATGCAGTGTAACAACCGCAAAAGGAATTAGTCGAGCATTCGTAAACAATCTCTTACGTTGCTTTCTCGCTAATCGGTTTCTTATGACACTAGTATTGTCTGCAAAAAATACCAATTGTGCTTGTTGAATATTAAGCTGAAGGTCATTCACATATACTCGGAATAGGAGTGGACCCGAAATTGATCCCCGTGAAACTCCCTTTATGACTTCTCCTCCGTCATTAAAGTTATCTACTTTTCCAACTTTGTCTGAATTACTCAGCACTACACTTTGGATTCTGTTTCTTAAGTATGACTAATGTAGTGTTAGCAGTTAGCCAACACTACGCACACTACTTGGTTGAGGAGGCCGAATGCACGCGTTAAACTCACGCAGGCTAGAGATAGGTCAGAAACAAGATACGTAATGAATGCTATAAAGAAAAGTACGTAGCTTCTGCAATTCTTAACTTTAATCCATAATTTGTATACATCGTTCTTGATGAGACATGCTTCATACGATAACTATCAATTGCTATGGCGCCTTGCTAGGTCGTAGCCATTGACTTAGCTGAAGGCTATTCTAACTATCTGCTCTGCAAATCAGCGAGGCTTCGTCAGTGTGCATCGCTAGCTAAGTCGTCCGTACAACTGGGGCGAGTGCTAGTAAGTCTCTCTAGACCTGCCGTGTGGTGGCGCTCGGTCTGCGATCACTGACAGTGGCGACACGCGGGTCCGACATGTACTAATGGACCGCGGCCGATTTAGAACTACCACCTAGCAAGTGTCGTGTCTGGCGGTGACACCACAATTGAAACCCTCTGTGTGTGAAGCCATCAGTTCCATATAACTTGAGTTTTTCCATCATTGAGACTAGGTCAACAAACACCTGAGCTAAATGATTTCCCCCTTATGTCCAACACTGGCGTGCTATTCCAATGCCAGAGAGCCTCATCAATAGTGACAATCTAAGAAATGAATAATAAGCTGAAGATACAAAGTTTGTAATGGGAAGGGCACTGGTATTCAGAAGTCCATGCAGCAATGTTATCGATAATGCTGCGGGTTTGTAGTGGCTAGAATTGCTGCCTAATAAACAAAGAGACCTGAGTTCATGTCCTGCCTGTTGAACAAATTTTAATTCAGTTTCTCAGGTCACATCATTATTGTAGATAGAGATGACACTCAAATGTCTTGAGGAAAATTTAATTATAAACAAGAAAAAGTACCTTTTATTTCAAGTACATAAAGAAGAAGCACACATAGAGCTCTACAGTATGTTAATCGCTATCAGTCATATCTTACTATGATACTAGATGCTGGATGAAGTGTGTGATAGTATTAGGTGCTAATTTTAGCGCAGGCGATGAGTGTCTACTGCAAATACTGAACTATGCAGCACTCTGAACTCATCCATCACGTCGCTGTTACGGGGGAATGACGACTCCACGACGTCTGTGTTTTCAGGGAATGCGCTACGCCAAGGTAACCTAAATATTCTGGAACGAATTATGCCAGACTGAACACTGAAACGACAAAGAAACTACTATAAGCATGCCTGCTCAAACGGTTCATTATGGGACTTAACATCTCAGGTCGTCAGTCCCCTAGAACTTAGAACTACTTAAACCTAACTAACCTAAGGACGTCACACACATCCATGGCTGAGGCAGGATTAGAACCTGCGACTGTAGCAGCAGCGCGGTACCGGACTGAAGCACATAGAAGCGCTTGGCCACTCCGGCCGGCTTATGCCTGTTCAAATGCGCTGCATTCGGCAACGCCTACATAAGACAACAAGTGTTTAGTGCAGGTGTTAGATCAGTTACTGTTGCTGTAATGCCAAGTTTTCAAGATTTAAGAGAGTTTGAACGCGGTGTTATACTCGGCGCACGAGAGATGGGACACAACATCTCGAAGGTTGCGATGAAGTAGGGAGATTCCCGTACGACCATTTCCCGAGTGTACGGTGAAAATCAGGAATGCGGTAGGTCAAACAACAAATCTCCGACATGGCTGGAAAAAGATCCTGCAAGAGCGGGATCAACGACAAGTGAAGAGAATCATTCAACTTGACAGAAGTGCAACCCCTCCGCAAACTGCTGCTTATTTCATTGTCACTGTGCCAAATCTTCCAACGAAACATCATCGATATGAGCTTTCGGAGACGAAGGCGCACACGTGTACCCTTGATGACTGCCAGACACAAAGCTTTACGCATCGCCTGGGTCCGTCCAAACCGACATTGGAGTGTTGATGACTGGAAACATGTTTCCTGGACAGACGAGTCTCGTATGAAGTTATATCGAACAGATGGACGTGTACGGGTATGGAGATAACCTCATGAATCTATGGATCCTGCATGTCAGCAGGGGACAGCTGGTGGAGGCTCTGTAATGGCGTGGGGCGTGTGCCGTTGGAGTGATAAGGGTCCCCTGATACATGTAGATACGACGCTGACAGGTGACACATGCGTAAGTATCCTGTCTGATCACCTGCATCCATTCTTGTTCATTGTGCATTCCGACTGAGTTGGGAAATTCCTACAGAAAAATGCGAGACCCCCATGTCCAGAATTGCTACAGAGTGGCTCCAGGAACATTTTTCTTAGCTTAAATACTTCCGCTGGACACCAAACGCCCCAGACATGAACATTACTGACCATATCTGGAATGCCTCGCAACGTGCTGTGCTCCGCCCCAACGTACTGTTACGGATTTATTGACAGCCCTCCAGGATTCATGGTGTCAGTTTCCTCGAGCAGTTCTTCAGACATTGGTCAAGTAGATGCCACGTCGCGTGTGCAACACTTCTGCGAGCTCGCGGGGACTCTACATGGTATTGGGTAGGTGTACCAGTTTCTTTGGCTCTTCAGTGTATCACACTGCTGCAACTGGAATGGTATGTATTGATAAGACAAGAGAGTGTAGATGCAAATTAAGTGTTCCAGTCTGTGATATCTAAAATGTGTGTGAGTTGTCTATTTAAATTTATAGAAATTTGCGGGAGAATGACATAACTGGGAGGCAACTGACTGTTTTCTCTTTCCTGAGCAATTGACGCTTACCCTATATGTTACAACACACATATCTAAGAAGCTATGACCAGTGCCTCAGGGTCATAAGATTATTTCAGACTGTGACTACTGTGCTAACAAGGGAACCTCCCCATCGGACCCCCCTCAGATTTAGTTGGAAGTTGGCACAGTGGATGGGCCTTGAAAAACTGAACACAGGTCAATCGAGAAAACAGGATGAAGTTGTGTAGATCTATGAAAAAATAAGCAAAATATACAAACTGAGTAGTCCATGCGCAAGATAGGCAACATCAATGATGATGCAAGCTCAGGTGCGCCGTGGTCTCGTGGTTAGCGTGAGCAGTTGCGGAACGAAAGATCCTTGTTTCAAGTCTTCCCTCGAGTGATAATTTTATTTTCTTTATTTTCGTAAAGTTATGATCTGTCCGTTCGTTCATTGACGTCTCTGTTCACTGTAATAAGTTTAGTGTCTGTGTTTTGCGACCGCACCGCCAAACAGTGCGATTAATCGACGAAACGACGTGCCTCTTCAATGGGAACCGAAAACATCTGATCGCAAAGTCATAGGTCAACCGATTCCTCCACAGGAAAACACGTCTGATATATTCTATACGGAACTGGTGACGGCATGTGCGTCACATGACAGGAATATGTTGTCGACCCACCTAACTTGAACACTTGGCGAATGGGTAAAAAGATTCTTCTACCTTTCCCGATTTAGGTTTTCTTGTGGGTGTGATAATCACTCCAAAAAAAGTGATGAAAACATAAGAGTTTGTGACATAAACTGAAAACAAAAAATTAAAATTTCCACCCGAGGGAAGAGTTGAACCAAGGACCTATCGTTCAGCAGTTGCTCACGCTAACCGCAGGACCACGACGCTCCTAAGCTCACATTGTCTTTGATGTTGCTTATGTTCGACATGGACTACTCAGTTTGTATAGTTTGCTTATTTTTTCATAGTTACACACAAATTCTTCCTGTTTTCTCGATTGATCTGTGTTCAGGTTTTCAAGGTCTATCCACGGTGCCAACTTAGATTTAAATCTGAGGGGGGTGCGATGGGGAGGTTCCCTTGTAAGCATTTTCAGTCAGACAGAGAATGTCAGCTTGGTAAGCCATCTCAATGTAAACTTACACTATGTGATCAAAAGTATACGAACACCCCCAAAAACATACATCTTTCGTAGTAGATGCATTGTGCTGCTACCTACTGCCAGGTACTCCATAGCAGCGACTCAGTAGTCATTAGACATCGTGAGAGCAGCAAAATGGGGCGCTCCGCGGAACTCACGGATTTTGAACGTGGTCAGATGATTGGGTGTCACTTGTGGTGTACGTCTGTATGTGAGATTTCCACACTCCTAAACATCCCTACGTCCACTTTTTCCAATGTGTTAGTGAAGTGGAAATGTGAAAGAACACGTACAGAACAAAAGCGTACATGCCGACCTCGTCTATTTACTGACAGAAACTGCCGAAAGTTGAATAGGGTCGTAATGTGTAATAGACAGACATATATCCAGATCATCACACAAGAATTCCAAACTGCATCACAATCCACTGCAAGTACTATGACAGGCGGGACGTGAGAAATCTTGGATTTCATGGTCGAGCGGCGGTTCATGAGCCACACATCACGCCGGTAAATGCCAAACGACGCGTCGCTTGGTGTAAGGAGCGTAAACATCGGACGGTTGAACAGTAGAAAAACGTTGTGTATAGTGACGAATCACGGTACACAATGTGGTGATCCGATGGCAGGGTGTCGGTATGGCGAATGCCTGGTGAACTTCATCCTCCAGCGTGTGTAGTGCCAACAGTAAAATTCGGAGGCGGTGGTGTTACGGTGTGGTCGTGTATTTCATGGAGGGCGCTTGCTCCCTCTTGTTGTTTTGCGTGGCACTATCACAGCACAGGCCTACACTGATGTTTTAAGCAACTTATTGCTTCCCACTGTTGAAGAGCAAATCCCGGATGGCGATTGCATTTTTCAACACGATCGAGCACCTGCTCATAATGCTCGGCCTCTGGGAGAGGGGTTACACGACAATAACGTCCCTGTAATGGACTGTGCTGCACTGAGTCCTGACCTGATGTTTTTGAACGCTGACTTCGTGCCAGGCCTCACCGATGGACATCGATACCTCTCCTCAGTGGAGCACTCCGTAGAGAATGGGCCACCATTCCCCAAGAAACCTTCCAGCACCTGACTGAATGTATGCCTACGAGGGTGGAAGCTGTCATCAAGGGTAAGGGTGGGCTAATACCATACTGAATTCCAACATTACCGATGGAGGGCGCCATGAACTCTTAAGTCATTTTCTGCAAGGTGTCCGGATACTTTTGATCACATAGTGTAGCTGTGAAGGCTGTAAAAGGGAGAAAGTAAAATAAATGTTTTATATATGTGTTCTTTTATTTCTTATATAGAAATGCATGCTCCTTACGGTGCACCCAGCTGGTAGTGGGACTCTACTATTTTTTTAAGTGCATGTACATTACTGACTTACCTACAGCAGCCCTGTATCTTCCCTACTGTGGACACTGTACACATCATGTATGCTACTGTCAGTGGCAGACATTCAAGCGCATGCACTAATCTATTCACGAAATATTGAGGAGCTGCACTAGGACACTGCATGCATGCTCCTAGGCTACCTGAGCTCGTCACCATACCAGTAGCAGTGCGGACAGATGGAGAAGATCTGACCCCATACTTACCGACTTCAGAAGATATAAGTTTCTAAAAAATGCAGAGAACTTCTTGTGTAGGATCATACCCACCATTGTTTACTATAATCTTATAGTGCCACTGCAGCCAGTGTTTGTTAAGATAGAAATGTTGACAAAGTAGCAACGGCATTGTTATTGCAATGCGCTAATTGGTAGTCTATTGGGCTGGTCTCTAGTGCTAGTCATTAAAAATTTGTGTGGGTCTTGCAACTAAAAACGACAAATGACGTTGATCGTGTTGATCTACCGAAATACGGAATATAAATGGTTAGTCTGTGTGGTGATGCTGAGTACCCTAATCGGTGTAGTGGTGGGTGCTGAGTGGTAGTAATTCACTATATGAGTGAGGGAGCGGAGGCCACCTTTTTGGATAGTAAATTATGGTAATGAAGGCTCGACTTGCCAAATCATACCTTTGGTGGCATTTTTGAGTTCTAAATTTTTATCGTTGAAGTGACAGTTATCAGATTAGGCTAAAAACATTTGGCCATTACGTAAGGCCTGTGTAAACAGAACTAAGACGTCAAATGGACTACTTGGTGGCCACCCTGGATCATTTATTATAGAACTGACAGTTATGGATCATTAATTAGGTCCTAAAAAACATAACTGAGAGCATAAGTGACCTGTTTCATTTCATTAGGGTCATAAATTGCATGTTCCCGCCCCCGGGTTCCCGGGTTCGATTCCCGGCGAGGTCAGGGATTTTCTCTGCCTCGTGATGACTGGGTGTTGTGTGATGTCCTTAGGTTAGTTAGGTTTAAGTAGTTCTAAGTTCTAGGGGACTGATGACCATAGATGTTAAGTCCCATAGTGCTCAGAGGCATAAATTGCATGCTTTGTTTACACATGGGGAGTTAGATGATGTGGCCAGTTTGTTTTCATAAGGAGAACAAAAGGCCAACCGTCGACAAACTCTCGTTGCTCTACTACGGCTGGCGGTCAACATGTGTTCCAATTTTGCCAAAGGATTATATGTTACTCGAAGTATTACGTCATGAACAAAATTTATAACGGAAACAGGGACAAAACGTAAGCAAATTATTTTAGATGGGAGTCGGTGTGCGTGTCTACAGAGAGTACACTGTGAATTGTGAAGAAAGAGGTCACACAATAATATTTTAAAGCGGACACATTACTGACGTTCAAAGTACATGAGTCTGAACTTTTCTGTGGTTGTTAGCCTCTCCATGTCACAACCTGCATGAATGTCCTGCAGATCTGAAATCATTAAATCCTCATTACGATCTGGTCTCTCTTCGTAATTTTAACAAGCCATCCAGCAATTTTGACTTAAATCATTAGGAAAATTTAAGGTATATTTTTATTGTTATTAAAATTTGTGCACATATATCGACACTACAGTGCCATAGATGAATTTATATGGTTATTCAGTGTGTTCGGATCCCACAGCAGAAATTGCTTAATACTATACGGTCACTATCCTTTCTTCAAAATATTCTCTTTGTGGGAAAGTACCCGCTTCTTCTATGTTATGTCGTTATGTTAGTATGAATGTCGTCTACATAAAAATGGTTCAAATGGCTCTG
This sequence comes from Schistocerca nitens, assembly GCF_023898315.1. Classification (NCBI taxonomy): domain Eukaryota; kingdom Metazoa; phylum Arthropoda; class Insecta; order Orthoptera; family Acrididae; genus Schistocerca; species Schistocerca nitens. The sequence continues at coordinate 637,158,999 of NC_064619.1, read as the reverse complement.
AGCACTATGGGACTCAACTGCTGAGGTCATTAGTCCCCTAGAACTTAGAACTAGTTAAACCCAACTAACCTAAGGACATCACAAACATCCATGCCCGAGGCGACCGTAGCAGTCTTGCGGTTCCAGACTGCAGCGCCTTTAACCGCACGGCCACTTCGGCCGGCTGTCTACATAACATAGCTGCGATTCAGTAGTATACGGCAAAGACGCACTAATCGTTCAACCCCTCTACTGGAAAATTTGAAAAAAATAGCTACTATTTTTATTTCCTAAGAGCTTGAAATTCTTGCATACCATTCCCACTTCAGACAGATTAAAAGAAAGGATTCTTCTTTTGAAAGGAAAGTCATTTTCTTGAGTAATTAAATACTAATAATTTAATGCTGTTCGTTTGTATTATGATTCTATTGCACTACTTCATTTTGTTCTTAGTAGTTAATATGGAACCTAGCATGTACATTATTGCTACGATCCATCATTAGCACAATGCAAACAGAAAAATAGCTAACGTGTCAGTAAATCCTCTGACAGGAAATGTGCAGAAGAATTTTGGAGCAACATTAATAAATGAATTGAAATAAATGCGCTAGAACAGTTAGTTAGTGTATCTCTCCCTGACAAAAATAAGTCATTGTCTCCTTGTAACACTTCATGGCCGCATTATCCCGTGACCAAACTCTATTTATAGATCTTACCTTGCTTAATCCATTACTGTTATTCGGAGAGTGTGGGAAGAATGTAGGACGCTCTGACGTGTTGACTGTCTTGCTGACGTGGAATAGACCCGCGATTGCCATCTCCCAAGGACATTGCTCTCGCTGGGACGACAAACCCGGCAGTGTTTGCTCTTGCGTTGCACGAGCGGGGCTTCCACCATTCCCTGCAGCGTTAATTAAGATCTGTGATTCTCAGCGGAACGCTTCGCGCCCCACATCAAACAACCGCGCTGCGACAACTGCAACTAACGTTTTGAGCAAAAAAGAATAATTATTTCGAGGAACAGAATCTTCCAGACTACAAAATTTCCCTGTTTCTAAAGCGTTTGTTTCTAACCCTTGGAAAATAAGTAGTTTGTTTTTAAGTTTGAAGCTCACAAAATAGCCTTTCTATTGCCCAGATACATTTTTGTTAATTTTTATACTAAAGCGTGCCGACTGGAGCCAAGAATCAACACAAATTTAGCGTCGCCTACTTGCCCATTCTATCTGATACTCATCTGCCCAACTTCAAAGATAATCAGTAAAAAATTACTTAAATATCGCTCCAGCTGCTTTTAAAATTCAACTCGACCCAACCCTGTTGTGGAAGAGATGCATGCTCATTTGAGAATTCAGGACTAGAAACAGTCGAAAGCCACTGGAAGAAAATTCACGAGGAAAACTGCTGCATAGAGTCTTCTAGTCGATAACTGAAATGAAACCATAACCATAGTTCTGACGACAAACCTGTAACACAGTACCTGCTGGAATACACACAGAATTAGCTTCAGCAGAAGAACAAATGTTTCTGACTGCGACGAAAAATTATCGACTTTGTATACGCAGACGGAGGATATATATGTGTACGCTTACAAGATATGGAGACAGACCACAAAAGGCTACTTGAAACTGTAAGATTGATGATAATTCGTAAACGGTTAGAGTTCGTAACTGACGGTAATAAACTAATAGCATTAACTTTTTATGGCTTATTTTCCGTGATACTGAGCAACAACTATTGATAGTGACTCTGTGACACTTTGTTTACTGCCGAAATCCTATTGAAAGATAAGTCAAACTGTATAAAGCTTTCATTTCTGTGAAACGATTTCAAAAGGAGGAAACCTACAGATTTTGACTTCCATGTCGGTAACCCAGGGAAGCCCAGCTACGTCATGTTTATGCAGGAAATATAGTTGAAAGTTCTACCTGCAGCACGCTCAGATTCCATTTTCTGTGAATCGTAGGGTCATAACTTCTCTCCAAAAGTAAAGAGTAATTATGAACAGCGTGTATACAAATTTACGATGTACGAATAGGTGCTACTAAAGTGGACGTTTTGAAGTACATAAATAGTCAAAAATGAAGATGAAGACGGTGTTGATGCAAGATAATTAAAAAGGAAATGGAACAGTCCAACAGGACAAACATGAAAGTAGGCATGAAAATGAAGAGTAAAGACACTAATATAATGTACAAGGTGACAATTATTGAAACACATGAAGTAAAATCGTCGTAACTTTTGAACGGTTTTCGTTACGATGTTCAAACTGCACGGTAGGCCGCAGGGCACGATGGGAATTAGTACTGTTTGCTTTGGTTTTGTTTATCGACGACGCCCACTTTCATTTGGATAAGTTCGTAAATAACCAAAGTTGAAGTACTTGGAGGAGTGAGAATCCACATTTTGAGATCGAGAAGTCTCTTCAGCCTCAACGGATGACCGTGTAATGTGCAGTGTCTACTCACGGAATAATCGGTGCGATATTCCTTGATGGCACGGTGACTACCGAATGATACGTGATGGTTCTGGAAGATGATTTCATCCCTATTGCTCAAAGTGAACCTGATTTCTACAAGATGTGGTTCATGCAAAACGGAGCTCGACCCCATCGAAGCAGGGGAGTGTTAGCTGTCCTGAAGGAGCACTTTTGGGACCGCATTCAGGCTCTGGGGTAGCGAGAGGCCACTAGCATGTGACTCTATCAGTCGCCGTTTTTGCGGATCTGAATACATGCCATTCCTTTTTGTGGGGCTTTATGAAAGACATGATGCTGAACAGAAAACAACCATTCAGGACGTCACCGACAACATCGATGTTCCGACAGTTCAACGAGTCATGCAGAATTTCGCTATTTGTCCGCGCCACATCATCCTTAATGGTGGCAGGTATACCCAACATGTCATAACGTAATCCTAATATGTGTAGTGAAATTTACATGTTGAAACAGGATGTGTATGCCGTAGTTTGTAACTAATTTGCCTTTTTTCATATAGTTCGATAATTATCACTAAGTATAAATTTCAACCTTGTAGTGTAATGAGTTCAAATTAATCACCCTCTGAATGCAAGGATGGTTTGCAGTTTCTTTATCGATTCTGGGAATACTAGCTCCATCTTTCTATATACATGTTCACAATAAAATCTTTTTACAAAGGTTTCATGTGGTAACTGAAAGAAATACGCAAAGATACGAACGGAAACCATACTTCTATTGAAACACAATACTTACACTGAAGTGACTGCGAATCATGGTGGTCCCTTGGACATTAAAAAAGGCAGGACGCGATTCTTAATAGGCTGTGTGATCGCTACGGACAGAAGTGCACCTTCTGCAACATCCGCCCATGCTGGTCATAAGGCTGATAAACTGCTCTTGTTGTAGGGAATGTCATTGCTCCACAAACGTGGTTAACAATTCGTCGTTGTTCGCCGAAAATTCTCTCTTCCCAACAGTTGCTCGATAAGGTCGTGCATTGTCATCCATAATAAAAGTGTGAGTAGGATCCGCGATCCTAGGAATCCGTAAAAACTTAATTATGTATACAAACAGTTCACTCATCCCGCGAATCGAGAATTCCGACGCTTTTCGCGTTGTCGATATTGTTACTAGCAAGATATCAGTCCCCGGGGATTCCAAGAGTTTCGAGAATGTTTTCGTTTTTAAGTCTGGCGTCAAATAACAAAAGAAAAACTGTTTTGTGTGATATAATCACAATTTAACAGTTTTCTGATTTTGTCCTTTTCTTGTCCTGTAAATCCATGCTCCCTGGCATATTTCATGACTCTACTTCAAAGAGAAGTCCCACTACGTTTTTATGAGTGAGTTTACAAGCATCAAAACATGTGACACAAATTGCCGTATCTTTTAACTACACTGAACTAGAAGCTTACAATTATCACACCTTCTAAGTAAGACCTTAACATGTGACATAATTTTCTACTTGATAAGTCCAACCATTCCTGAGAAATAAGTCTTAATAGACCGAATGAGATAGATATAGTAGTATCACAAATCACAAACAACAACTCGTTTGAGATAATTATAAATTCAGAATATTCTGACTTCTTTCCTTTACATGTGTTTTGAAACCTTGCTTCTTGTCAGTTTTCATGATTCTTGGCCACAGGGAAGTACTATGAAGGTTTTGATGAATGACTTAAGTACCAAAATACTACGATGCAACAAATCTACAACCGTCTGGTCATATCTGTGGGTTCTTTGATAGTTCTCGGAGATGGTTGATCGGAGCTACAACAACAATACTTTACTTTATTTCAAGTATGATTAACTGATTTATACACCTTCAACAATTCGTAGCCACAGGAATATGCCTGATATTTAAAACTGACTTTGAATACTACACCATCACTTGATGAACACATTTACTACACTCTTCTCTCTAAGTACAAAGTTCTCAGTGTTCCGAATTAAACTTCGATCTAAGACACGTGAAAAAAAGTTCCCTAACTAGATGGTGTGGTCAGCTTGATTGGAGGTCACGAACAGGGAAGAGTCATCCTCTGATCGGCTGTTTAGCACCCTCCGTGTCATGGCGCTGCATAACTGGGAGCGAAAGTGTGGCTCTGCCGGCGCCTTCCATTTGTCTGTGCGAAATGCTATGAGATATTGCTAACTTCTGTGGGGTCAATGCGAGTTGCCAATTGTAGTATAGCTGTGTTATCTTAGGACGATACCACACGTATATGTGACGTAAACAGCTGTATGTTTCGACTGCATTTATCCAGAAGCTTACATTTACTACACTGCCAATGGGCTGTGGATCTTAAATATGTGGCATGTATTTTACCTTGATCTGTCCACCATTTTCTGAGAAGAAATGGTGTCTGACAGTGAAACAGATAGATATCTAATTCGAGAGCCACACGTGAATTAAGGATTGCTCAGCAAACAATGACTGGAAAACGAACGTGCTTTTCAGCTTGAGAAGCGCCAAGATGTTCCAGATCTGATATTCGTCATTTTATAACAATAAAATTGAGTTAATTTAAAATTCCGTTAATCATAAATTAATATCGCGTTTAGACCTACAAACGTTTTTTTATTCGAGTTATGAGTTTACTAACAGTGATTTCTCGTGTCAAGCCATCTTGTATCTATATTATAATTGGCTTTCTGAGATTTTTAGCCTCTGTGAGTGCAGGCAGATCTGAGAAATTTAGCAGTTAGCCAAAGGAGGGATATGAGCCCAGAGGTCTCGCTGTGCTGTTCTCTATGCAGCATGGGTGACATGAAAAAAACTCACCACCCCGAGGGAGGAGCTGCTGACCCAGTCGAATATAGTAGGTACGACACTTGCCCGTCTTTCTTAGCGCGAGGTATGACTCTATAATCTCCAGGACACAGTAAGAGAGTCCACCAGAATGCTAAAAAGAGATGCATGGAGACTTGCCCCGGCAACTAAATGACGAAACAGCTAGACACTGCACTTTCTGCAGACGGCAGTGTACTGTGTCCAGTGAGTTCTCAGGAACTAATTGGAGATGCTACCTATTTGAAAAGATCCTTACCTGCATGTCTCTTCCGAAAACAGCCAAACGGAGTAAACATTGTTTTTGTTTTCATCTCTAGGTGAAAGCGTGACGTGCCAATCAGAGGGTAGGGCCCAGTGGGATAGGAGAGTTTCTCCAACCACGAACGAGAAAGAAAGGTTTTTGGTGTTCTTGAAAGCAGCTAGAGTCAGAGACCAGGAGCTCTTTTTTGCGTGTGTATATGCTAGAATACCGTGTGTTGGTGGAATAAAGAAGCAAGATCACGAGGTACTCTCATGAGGCCGAAATTGGCGGAATACTGCAGGCGACTGGACAGCTGATTAGAGAACGAGAGAACGATTTTTATACAGTTTCTGGTTGGCTAACAACCGGTAACGGAACAGTTATGGCATTGGCTATATCAGGACAAACTTTTTTCTCATTGTTAGGCTACTTTTAGATGTTAGTTCAGTGGACAGCTGGCGCAAGAGGTACAGTACACAGACAAAGGACTTTCCTCTTCGTCACGGTGGAGAAAACGTCTTGACTTCGCGTTGGAGACTCGACAGCGACACTTCCTGGCAGAGAGACAGAAGATGCTGGCACTTAGTGGTGTCACTGCTTGTCAGGTAGCACGATTTGGCAGACGAGACGTCCATCTCCACCATCCACAGCCTACTTGTCAACACACAACCATTATGGTGAGAACATCTTTTAGCATCGACCAGTTAGGACGGAACAAAATTAAGAGTCATCCAGTGTTTCAGAAAATTCGCGCAGGCTCATCAGTGACTAGCTGTGGAAATATAGTTGCATGTCTCATTTAATTTCATTTCTGGTTCGATAGCCCAATCACTATTGTCCACCGACGGTTATATTGTTTCGAGTTAAAACACTGTAAAACAGAAAAAAACGACGCACCACGAAGGAATCTTCCCAATGGCACAAAAATTGGTGGATGTTATTTACATTTAGATAAAAGCGATAACAATTTCAGAAAAAATCTGATGATTTATTCAAAGGAAACAGCTTGACAAACTAAGCAAGTCATTAACGCTTTGGACTACCTCTGTCCCGTCAGCAAGCTGTTATTTGGCTTGACATTGAATGGAAGAGCTGTTGGATATCCTCCTGAGGGATCTCATGCCAAAATTTCTCCAATTAGGGAGTTACTTCGTCAAAACTCACAGCTGGTTGCAGAGTGCTGCCCATAATTCTCCAGACATTCTCAAATGGGGTAACATCCAGCGTACTTGCCAAACAATACAGGATTTAGCAAGCAGTAGAAAGTCTTGCTATGTGCGGTAAGGCTGAAATATAACACCGGGATAACTTTCCATGAAGATCAACAAAACGGTGAGTAAAATATCGTCGATTTACATCCGTGCTGTAGGGGTGTCACAGATAACCACCATTTGTGTCTTACTATAAAACAAATCTCTCCTCCAGACCGTCCCACCTAGTTCTCGGACAGTGCGGCGGGTGACATTCAGATTGGTGTCCTACTGGTCTCCAGTCTTCAGACTGGAATCTCATGCACTGGTGTAGAACCGTCTTGAGTAATGAGTCTCGCTTCGAATTGAGACCCGACGACCAGTGAATACGCGTCTAGAAACACCCCAGATGGCGGTGGGATACCAAACTTAGTGCACTCCACCATAGGGCCCTACAACCAGGATTCATGCCTGTCGTGTCATTTCATTTCATAGCCGGACTTCTTTGGTTGTCATCCGATGCATGCTTACAGCACAATGATAAGGCAACTATATTCTACTCCCCGTTTTTTTTTTTTTTTTGACCTCATTACAAGCCATCGTAAGGTGACATTTTAGGAGGATAACAAACAGCGAGAGTTTCTACGACTCGTCTTCCTGCTTGCCAAACCCTACCTTGACCGGCAAGACATTGCTCATAATCTTCGGTATTCATCACGACGGTCGAACTCCCCTTATCGGCAGGCAGTACCAATATACTGTTGTCGGCGTTAAGATTCTTAACAGCTTATACCTCTTCTTTCTTGAAGTTGAAAGCTGGTGGTTTTGCTCGGCGCAGTATCCTAACTATTTCAGTACGTATTTCCTCTGCCCTTTCACAAGGAATGGTCGGAATGGACGCCTCGGTGTTGGCAGTGATGTCTTCCATAGGTATAGTTCTCGGGATGATAGCGAAATTCCCTCCTTTTTGAAGCACAGATACTTCCTCTTCGGTCAACTGTCGTTCAGTGAGATTGACCACTGTCCGTGACATGTCGGGAATCGCCTTGTCGGTAGCTTCTGGTATCTTTCAAATTTTTCTTTCTGTCTCTCAGCGCAGCGCTCGAGTTCGTTGTGTATACTCCTTTGAGTGATGCTGTTGATCTTGTCCCAGTGGTCTCGAAGCATCCTGCTGCATACTTGACAGAAAATGTCCGAAAGTTTCTGATCCTGTCTTGCCAAGTCTCTCCGTGTTGTATGAATTCGCTCACAAAGAAAAGCTCGTTCCATTCTGTCGTAGATACGATGTGCTCTGGCGGTGATGAATAGGCAGAACACGCACTGAGACCGACCACGTAATGGAATTAGCCAACACGGCAGTTATGGCTTTAGAGGAGCACTACCACACCCGCATCTTAAGAGAAGCTGTAGAAATACTAAAACACGCCAACAGCTTCAACAAGAAATGGGAAAGCCTTAAGGTAAACGGATCCTGGCTTCCCGTACTGCAGCGAACTACGGTCGCAGGCAGCAAGAGAAGAACCGCACCGGAAATGACCGCGAGGAAGCCCTCGGACGTTTGAGCGCCAGGTACAAATAGTCTGCGGACGCGAGCTCGGCTCCAGTTCATCACCGGCATTGGGGGTGAAGCTTTGACAATGGCAGCCACTCGTGCTGGCGAAACGTCAGTAAAATCATCAATTGAATGTCTGTCGAAGAACCCGAGACAGAAGCCAATAGGCAGTGTGTCAACAAGTGGCCAAGAAAGTCTTAACGATTTTGCACTCGATCATTTGGCTCTGAGCACTATGGGACTTAACATCTATGGTCATCAGTCCCCTATAACTTAGAACTACTTAAACCTAACTAACCTAAGGACGCCACACAACACCCACTCATCACAAGGCAAGGAAAATCCCTGAACCCGCCGGGAATCGAACCCGGGAACCCGGGCGCGGGTAGTGAGAACGCTACCGCACGACCACCAGCTGCGGACACACTCGATCATTTCCTCATAAATCTAACAGTAGTGTAGTAAACGCTAAGCGTCTCTCGGACAGGTGTAAAGAGCTACACCACTGGAAAGCGAATGACTGGAAATGAGTGATTTGGTGCGATGATCCGCCCTATACCTTGTGTAGGTCGGAGGGAAGGGCTTGGTTTTGGGGAACCACTGGAGAACGTTATCTGCCATCATGAGCGGATGCAGCAGAGATAAACGGAGGTGATGCGGTTACCACGGTACAGAGGATGTTTTCGTGGTATGGATGCGGTGCCCTAACTGCGCTTCAGTAAACGCTAAATGGGGGAAGATTTGAAAACATTTACAGCATTGTGCACTGCATACAGTACAGGAACAATTTGGAAACGGTGATAGTTTGTATAAGCATGACAATGCACCTTGTCATAACGCTGCACTCTGTGAGGCAATGGTTTGTGGAAAATAACATACCCGAAATTGACTGGTCTGCCCATAGTCCCGAAATGAAACCAACGAAACGCCTTTGCGGTGTATTACATCGTCGACTTCGCTCCCCTTCGAACGTTCGGTATAACAGCATTTTCCGTTTCCTGATGGTGAGGAGCAATTAGCAGACACCTCACAGAAAGAGTCCTTGGCAGATCATAAAGCCCAACAGTAGATGCGCCCTACATTTGAGTCGTCCGATGATGCCCATGCACTTTTGATCATATAATTCAAGAATACACGAAGGAGCAACGTGAATGTATGAAGATCCTGTAATAGAGAAAAATATCTAGAAAGGAAAATTGTTAACTAAATATATAAAATTTGTGTCTGTTTTTCCCTCAATAACCTCTGCGCAGCTGTCCAATCATCTTACGATTCTTCTTACTTCCGCAACGAAGAATTCGTTACCTTGGTATTGAAGGCGCTTTCGTACATTTCTCTCTAATTTTTCGTTGCCCTTGAACTTGATACCACGCACGGCATCACTCAGTGAACCAGACAACTATGAATCTAAGGGGGTGAAGTGAACACAGAGAAGAACGACGTAGCGATTTCCATCCCAGTTTGTCAATAGTTCCCAGCGTCAGCATCGCACTCCGTCAGGTTTCTGTAAACTGTTGACAGATCTACCTAATATCGTTATTTAATTTACAATAAGCGCATTCCGTCATACTGCTTGGTGATTTAAGTGCTCAACTGGGAAGAGACAAACAGTACAGAAATGTTTCAAGAAGTCCCAGTCTGGACTGAGACTACTACCTCTGAAAGATCAAAATAACACACCAGTCCAGAAACACTAGAGTACACAGAACCTCCAAGATGGTAAGATCTGACGTACAGCGACTTAAGAACAGACAAGACGTAACCCAGAAACTGACCAGCACAGAACATCTGGGAGCAACTGAAGAGACTCGGGGTGAAGAGGGCCAATGACGTCGCCCCCTCACGAGAAGAAGGGAGCATCCGTGGTGGAATGAAGACTGTGACAACGTAATAACTCTAAGGAAAGTGAAATTTTAAGAAAACTAAGAAAAATTGGGAGAACTCTTTGGAACAAAAAAGGCTTATGGCTTAGATAATTTGAAGAACCAAATTGACCTTCACACAAAACAAACTAACCAAAATCGAAGAGAGCTTCGCTAAGAATAAATACAGAGATTTCTTGAGAACTTTCAAGCAGACACTCAGAAAATACAATTCGCCAAGCCTCCACTTCTGAGACCCTCAGGACAAACTGGTTTTTAACAACAAGGACAACTTCCACCTATTAGCTCAGTACTTTAGAAACCTACTCAACTGTGATCCACCCAGCGAAGACTTCAACTACCAACATATCACATCAGACTCACTGCCTCATTCATTGGAACAAGTTGGACAAATCACTCAACTACTAAAGAATAATAAGTCGGCTGGAGAGGACTCTATCGATGCTGAACTCTGGAAATGTTGTGGAACAACGTCGTGGGCAAGCTCACCAAGATCATCCAGGACATCTGCGAAACAGAGAAATTATCACGATTGGAACATGGCTCTGATCCATCCACTCCACAAAAAGGGAGATTTCACTGATCTGAACAACTACCATGGAGTTTCTCTGGCCGTAGGAACGTACAAGACTCTCTCCAAGACATCACTAACAAGGGCGGAAGATCAACTGGACACTCAACTGGGAGAATATCACGGAGGCTTCAGGAAGACCCTATTCTGTGCTGAACAGGTCCTTAAAACTAAACTGGCATACTCCAAGATGGGAAACCGCAAGGTGGTCATCACCTTTGTTGATTTCAGGAAGGCCTACGACTCTGTGGTCTAGGGATAGCGTCTTTGATTCATAATCAAAACGTCTTCGGTCCCGGGTTCGACTCCCGCCACTGCCTAAATTTTGATAAATAATCAGCATTAGCGGCCGAAGACTTCCGGCGTAAGAAGTCGGCCTCATTCTGCCAAGGGCCTTGTCAAAGAGGGCGGAGGAGCGGATAGGGGTTCAGGGCACTCTCTTGTCCTAGGGGTGGGAAATAGCCCCTAAAGGCGGAAGAATCAGCAATGATCAACGACATGAGGATGCAGAAGAAAATGGAAACCACTGCATTAAAGACACGTAACGTGTATCCACAGGACATGTGGCCTGTAATTGAAGAAGTGTCATGATGATCTCTCCATTGGCAAAAGATTCCGGAATAGTCCCCCATTCGGATCTCCGGGAGGGGACTGCCAAGGGGGAGGTTACCATGAGAAAAAAGATGGAATAATCTTCGAAAGGATAACGTTCTACGAGTCGGGGCGTGGAATGTCAGAAGCTTGAACGTGATAGGGAAACTAGAAAATCTGAAAAGGGAAATGCAAAGGCTCAATCTAGATACAGTAGGGGTCAGTGAAGTGAAGTGGAAGGAAGACAAGGATTTCAGGTCAGATGAGTATCGGGTAATATCAACAGCAGCAGAAAATGGTATAAAAGGTGTAGGATTCCTTATGAATACGAAGGTAGGGCAGAGGATGTGTAACTGTGAACAGTTCAGTGACCGGGTTCTTCTAATCAGAATCTACAGCAGACCAACACCGACAACGATAGTTCAGGTATACATGCCGACGCCGCAAACTGATGATGAACAGATAGAGAAAGTGTATGAGGATATTGAAAGGGTAATGCAGTATGTAAAGGGGGACGAAAATCTAATAGTCATGGGTGACTCGAATGTAGTTGTAGGGGAAGGAGTAGAAGAAAAGGTTACAGGAGAGTATGGGCTTGGGACAAGGAATGAAAGAGGAGAAAGACTAATTGAGTTCTGTAACAAGTTTCAGCTAGCAATAGCAAATACCCTGTTCAAGAATCACAAGAGGAGGAGGTATACTTGGAAAAGGCCGGGAGATACGGGAAGATTTCAATTAGATTACATCATGGTCAAACAGAGATTCCGAAATCAGATACTGGATTGTAAGGCGTACCCAGGAGCAGATATACACTCAGATCACAATATAGTAGTGATGAAGAGTAGGCTGAAGTTTAAGACATTAGTCAGGTAGAATCAATACACAAAGAAGTGGGATACGGAAGTACTAAGGAATGACGAGATATGTTTGAAGTTCTCTAACGCTATAGATACAGCAATGAGGGATAGCGCAGTAGCCAGTACAGTTGAAGAGGAATGGACATCTCTGAGAAGGGCCATCACAGAAGTTGGGAAGGAAAACATAGTTACAAAGAAGGTAACAGCGAAGAAACCATGGGTAACAGAAGAAATACTTCAGCTGATTGATGAAAGGAGGAAGTACAAACTTGTTCCGGGAAAATCAGGAATACAGAAATACAAGTCGCTGAGGAATGAAATAAATAGGAAGTGCAGGGAAGCTAAGATGAAATGGCTGCAAGAAAAATGTGAAGACATCGAAAAAGATATAATTGTCGGAAGGACAGACTCAGCATACAGGAAAGTCAAATCAACCTTTGGTGACATTAAAAGCAACGGTGGTAACATTAAGAGTGCAACGGGAATTCCATTGTTAAATGCAGAGGAGAGAGCAGATAGGTGGAAAGAATACATTGAAAGCCTCTATGAGGGTGAAGATTTGTCTGATATGATAGAAGAAGAAACAGGAGTCGATTTAGAAGTGATAGGGGTTCCAGTATTAGAATCGGAATTTAAAAGAGCTTTGGGAGACTTACGGTCAAATAAGGCAGAAGCGATAGATAACATTCCATCAGAATTTCTAAAATCATTGGGGGAAGTGGCAACAAAACGACTATTCACGTTGGTGTGTATAATGTGTGAGTCTGGCGATATACCATCTGACTTTCGGAAAAGCATCATCCACACAATTCCGAGGACGGCAAGAGCTGACAAGTGCGAGAATTATCGCACAATCAGCTTAACAGCCTATGCATTGAAGCTGCTTACAAGAATAATATACAGAAGAATAGAAAAGAAAATTGAGAATGTGCTAGGTGACGATCAGTTTGGCTTTAGGAAAAGTAAAGGGACGAGAGAGTCAATTGTGACGTTACCGCTAATAATGGAAGCAAGGCTAAAGAAAAATAAAGACACTCTCATAGGAATTGTCGACCTGGAAAAAGCGTTCGACAATATAAAATGGTGCAAGCTGTTCGAGATTCAGAAAAAAGTAGGGGTAAGCTATAGGGAGAGACGGGTCATAAACAATATGTACAACAACCAAGAGGGGATATTAAGAGTGGACGATCAAGAACGAACTGTTCGTAATGAGAAGGGTGTAAGACAAGGCTGTAGCCTTTCGCCCCTACTCTTCAATCTGTACATCGAGGAAGCAATGATGGAAATAAAAGAAAGGTTCGGGAGTGGAATTCAAAATACAAGGTGAAAGGATATCAATGATACGATTCGGTGATGACATTCCTATCCTGAGTGAAAGTGAACATGAATTAAATGATCTGCTGAACGGAATGAACAGTCTAATGAGTACACAGTATGATTTTAGAGTAAATCGGAGAAAGACGAGGGTAATGAGAAGTAGTAGAAATGAGAACAGCGAGAAACTTAACATCAGAATTGATGGTCATGAAGTCGATGAAGTTAAGGAATTCTGCTACCTAGGCAGTAAAATAACCAACGACGGACGGAGCAAGGAGGACATCAAAAGCAGACTCGCTAAGGCAAAAACGGCATTTCTGGACAAGAGAAGTCTACTAATATCAAATACCGGCCTTAATTTGAGGAAGAAATTTCTGAAGATGTACGTCTGGAGTACAGCATTGTATGGTAGTGAAACATAGACTGTGGGAAAACCGGAAGAGAAGAGAATCGAAGCATTTGAGATGTGGTGCTATAGACGAATGTTGAAAATTAGGTGGACTGATAAGGTAAGGAATGAGGAGGTTCTACGCGGAATCGGAGAGGAAAGGAATATGTGGAAAACACTGATAAGGAGAAGGGACAGGATGATAGGACATCTGCTAAGACATGAGGGAATGACATCCATGGTACTAGAGGGAGCTGTAGAGGGCAAAAACTGTAGAGGAAGACAAAGATTGGAATACGCCAAGCAAATAATTGAGGACGTAGGTTGCAAGTGCTAGTCTGAGATGAAGAGGTTAGCACAGGAGAGGAATTCGTGGCGGGCCGCATCAAACCAGTCAGTAGACTGATGAAAAAAAAAAAGACTCTGTTGATAGAGAAACGCTTAACGAAATACTCCAGGAACAACGACTAGACAACAAAACCCGCAGAATCATTCTAGAAATCTCCTCCAACACCAATCCAAAGTCAAATGTAGAGATGAGAACGCAGAAAGCTTCGACATAAAAATTGGAGTGAGACAAGGGGATGGACTCTCCTGTGCTGCAAAAGGTTGTGAGAGAATGGCGCAAGGAACTGACCAGTTTGGGTGTTCAGAGCGGTGTCTACCTGGGTTATAAGAACGAAGGTCTGATTGTAGATTGTCTGGCATTTGCAGATGACATGGCACTGATTGCTGATTCTCTTGAAATGGCAACAATGCAGGTAAACTGCCTTAGAAACCAGGTAGCCGTGATCTTCAATTATCGCTGGAGAAAACAAAGAGTTATTCACCAACATCAAAGTAGCTAACAGAGAGATGTTACTAGACCAAGGAAATGTCAAAAACGACTAGAAGTTTAAGTATCTCTGTGAATGGATTGAATCCAACTTATCAGAAAATACGTTATTATCTATGAGTCAACAAACTGGAACTAGCCTATCAACTGACTATGAACACCTACAACGAGAAATGACCTTCACGCAACCTAAAACTCATGCAGTACACATCAGAAGACCTGTATGCCATGCAATGTGTTTCCATGAACAGGAGAGGTCTGATGGAAATCTGGGAGAGAGGAGAATCCTCAGGAAGATCCTAGGCCCGTTAGAAGAAGGTGGAGAATTCAGAAGGCGACATAACTCGGAGCTCTACGAACATATCGAGAACCTCTCTGACTGTGCAAGAAAAAGAGGGGTAACTTTCTATAGCCATGTTGCAAGATTGCCTCCTAACTGATTGACCAACCGTCTGTTCACCTTCTGGCAAAACAAGCAGGCTCACACCACTTCGCTGATGGAAGTTGAAGAGGACATGAAAGAAATGGGAATAACTGATCCCCAGAACAGACAGTCTGTGAGACGTACCTGCAAGAAAGTCCGAGGAGTTCAGGAAAAGCTCCCAATTAAAGATAACCCCTGGACAGAAGAAAGTAAGGAGTTACTTCGGCAGCGTTTGCTACAGTACTGGGAAAAGATCAAAGCCCAACTGTTGAACAAGCATGGTCCTAAGTAGGCCAATTTGAAACAACAAGAAGAATCGAGCTCCCGATTAGCTGATTTTCAAATCCACAAATCAGGTAGATATCATTAACTTAAACTCATGTTGCACAGTTCGAAATCCACGAAAAATCCATTTTATGACTGAGGTGACTTTTATTACCATTTTAACTGACAAACTAAAAATTTACCAGATATTACGATACCATTTTTTAGAACAAAAATGAAGGCGTTTTACTCTCTTTGCACCTGGCTTATTCACAGTGCCACCATACTGTCTACATCAGAATAATCGATCTAACTGGTACCTAACTTTCCAAAACATCCACCACAATCGTCAGCTTCGAGCTTAGACAGCATCATTTATTCTAGTGTCTTGTATCATTCCTAAAGCCTCAGAAAAGCCGCACATCAGAGATACGACACGTCTTAAGAATCTAATGAATATTTACTTTATGATGAAGCCGAAGGCCAGCTTTCCATACGATGGAGTTAATCAGAATGGCATTAGTGGACCTTCACACATTATCCGCCCTGTATGAATGCAAATCATGTTTATAATTCAGTGATTGTAATAAGATGACGTCTGTGTGGAGAGGCTAATATATACCAAAACGAAAATCGCTCCAAACATGTGAAAATTAAAACTAAACGAATGTCATTTTCATATGTAGCATTGTTATTATAGTTTACAAACGTGGACTTGGGTTTTACCAGGGAAAAGCATTTCCTAAGTTATCGATACATGTATATCAATGTTCTAATTAATTATTATTAATCTCAACGCTTGTTGGAACATATAAATTACATATATATTTTGACAATCTACATCGGCTGTGGTATTTCAGTTATTTTAGGATGTCTTTCCAATAAACTGTCGAAAAGCTCTTACAAGACAACTTTACAGAAGCCATGTCCACAGTACTGGTGACGTCACAACTAACACGTGCGGATTCTGCCTTCCGATACTTATTTAATATGCTGGAATTATTTTGTAAAAGCAAAACAAAATACAAAGCTCATAAAATAAACTTAAATAACAACTCGATATGAAATAACGCGGATAATTAAGTATTTTAGCGGCCAAAATTTCTGATATATTACATCATAACCAGCTTTTACTATGCGAGAATTTAGGTTAAGATGA
The DNA here is from genome assembly GCF_023898315.1 of Schistocerca nitens. NCBI lineage: Eukaryota > Metazoa > Arthropoda > Insecta > Orthoptera > Acrididae > Schistocerca > Schistocerca nitens. The sequence continues at coordinate 637,142,472 of NC_064619.1, read as the reverse complement.
ACAAAGAGCCTTTCTTCTGAAGCAGTTGTTTAGTAACTTATCGACCTATCACAGTCGATCTTTTATTTATGGAACAAGTGGATAATTCAGTAGAGTTGTCCAACACACATCTCTCGATAGTAGTCTCCTCCGTATTCATGTCTGCCTCCCCTATGTTCACAGGGCACAGTCGCTTCTTTCTTGAGTCCTAACTCCTAATCCCCCTTTTCCGCTATGGTGATTTCTCGTGTTAAGGGTCTTATCATCTCGATGTCGAAGGCACTATAGTTATTAATGGTTTTACAGTTCTTAATGTTTACTTTTAAATTCTTTTTTAAGTAATATTTCTTATAAGTAAGAATGTAGAATTAACATGACTCCACTGTGGTACCAGCTGCTAAATGTGTTAGAATAATTTCTAGGAACTTGTGGAACTAATGAAACTACTGCTAAAGACTGTTAGCTTCAGCAACGTTTTGATGTAAGCAAATTTTTGACAGAAATCAAATGGCCAGGCTACTTCTAAAGACACTGTAGTGTATTCTTACGAGCATAAAAGAGTTTAGATGCTGTTGAGGTAACACTTGCGTATGCATACAAACAATTATCAGGAAAGGAACTCTCAACACATTATCAAATACGTTCCCCCGTCTTATTACTCTTCTTGATTTTGACTACCCTGCAGAAGGTTTAGGAAAATTGTAGTTGCGTAAGTGACAAATGATGCAAAATCTTCTAAATCTTTCTAATCGCGTTGTATGAAAACTATCTGCAGCAGATGTTTTGGAATGTTACAGCTAATGCAAATTACGTTTCCCCTGTTGGTGAGAAGAGATTTATCGTATCTGAGTATGCGTACTTACACTGTCTTTTGTGAATTTGTATCACGTGGTACGAATATCATTCGAAGAAATGCGCATGCATGTACATGCATGTACACATTTTCAGTAACTGGCATTAACGTGCAGTCATAACGAATCCTATTGAGTATCAATAAATCTTGTTATTAAAAAGCAACAGGCAGAAGAAACATCCCCTGCACCGAGAAGCGTGAGTGGTCAAGAGTGTGTGTGTCAAACAGATACGTAAGGAGAGGACAGAACCCAACAGTACAAAAACAGTATTTGCTAGTGATTTTATAGTCTATGCGATGAAATAAATGTTACTGTGACTCATAGCAGCTCTTCATTGGAAATGTGTAACATTCAGAGTATAGAATGAACAGCTGGTCGCGATCTTCTTAGCCCAAGACTGCTGTAGACATCGTAGTCCGTGACAGTCACACTATTCGCATGGAAGTGGTAAGAAAGCGAATAGGAAGTAAATCATTTATTGTTGTTGTTGCGATCTTCAGTCCAAATACTGGTCTCCCACGGCTCTCCAAGCCAATCTGTCCTGTGCAAGCCTCTTCATTTCCGAATAACTACTGCAACAAACGTTTATCTGAACCTACTTACTGCACTCGCCTCACAGAACCCTTTGCCGGTTTTAACACCAAATTTCCCTCCAATACTAAACTGACATTTCCTTGATCCCCTAGAAAGTTTCCTATCAACGAATGCCGTCATTTAGTCGAGTTGTGCCACAAATTTCTCTTCTCCCCAGATCCGTTCTATACCTCTTCATTACTTACGCGCTGTAACTATTCAGGGTCCAGCACTCTTCCGTAGCACGGTATTTCAAAAGCTTCTGATCTCTCCACGCGTGAAAAATGCTTATTGCCCACATTTCACCTTCGTACAATGTTATGCTCCAGACAAAAGCCTCCAGAAATGTGTTCCCAATACTTGGCTTTATATTGGGTATGGAAAGGTCTGTTGTTCAGGAAAGCTTTTCTTGACATTGGCAGTCTACATTTTATATCCGTTTTACTTTGGTCATCAACTTTAGTGATACTTTCAAAATATGAAAACTGATCAGCGCCTATTTCTTAATCTAATTCTCTCAACATCACCTAATTTAATTCGACTACATCCCATTAACACATTTTTGCTTTGTTAATTTAGATCTCACATAATTCTTTCAAGACACTGTCTATTCCGTTCAACTGCAATTCCAACTACTTAAATGTCGCTTACTAAGTCATTGGCAAGCCTCGTAGTTTAATGTTTCTTCTACCTGAAGCTCAATTTCTTCTCCAAATTGCTCTTTGGCTTCCCTTACTGCCTGCTCAATTTACAGATTGAATAACAGCGGAGATGAGCTACAGTCCTGCCTCACTACCTTCTCAACCACTAGTTCCCTTTTGTGCGTCTCGGTTTCTGTACAAGTCGTAACCTTTCGCTCCTCCTGTTTTACCCCTGATAGCTTCATAATTTCAACAAGTGTATTTTATTTATTTAATTATTTAACGTGATCAGATTAGAGCCATCAGGCCCTCTCTTACATCGGACCAGTGTTTCATACATGCAGCATTTCACACATCAGAGCTACATCATGAAAATTTTTTAAATAAGAAAATTAGTTTACTCTGGTGACAATATGAACAAAAAGTAATGACTAAGACCTAGTAAAGTAGGTGCTGGCAATATTTTTACAACAGGTCCTATACATACAAATTATTATAAAAGTAATAATAGTAACAGTAAAAAATCAAATAATGACGATAAACATGAGAAAAATTGGCAATAGTAATGAAGATTTGTGCAGATGTACATTAACATCTTGGTGTGTAAAGTAGATGTTTACTAGTATAGCAAGTTTTGGGGAAGGGAGATTTAAGGAGGGGGAAGTAAAGAGGTGAAGTGCATTCGTGTACAGCGGAAGGCATTACTGTTGCTTAAGGAGATTCGTCATTAACTGTTTTTTGAAGCCGGAGATGTTTTTAAGTTCTCTAATATAACGAGGGAGGTTATTCCAGAGTCGGGTTCCCGCTACTGTAAAGGACTTGGAGAAGGTGACTGAGCGATGCAGTGGAACAGAGAGGATTTTATTATGATGGGAACGTGTGTTTCTGTCATGTTGTTCCGACATAAGCGTTAAGGACGAGGAGAGATATGGGGGAAAGTGTACATTTATAAGGCAATAGATGAGACAGAGTATGGGAATCTCTGCGTTTGTCTGCACGCAGCCGGGACAATTTTGCATATGCTCGTGAAATGTGATCAAAAAGTCGAACGTCACAGATATATCGGACGCAGGCATTCATGACCAGTTCCAGACGCCGCGAATTTTCCTGAGAGAGGCCTTTTAGGATAATATCGCTGTACTCAATGACTGGGAGTATAAGCGTTTGTACTAATTTCTTTTTCAGATCGGAAGGGAAGAGTTTTTTTATATTTTTGTAGGACATGAAGGGATGTTGATGCTTTTTTGCACACTGAAGTTACGTGCTCTGTCCAATTTAGATTTTCATCTATTATTACTCCCATGCTCTTTGCTGAGGGAGAGAAGTTATTATTTGTTCCATTTAGGATAAGAGATGGTACGGATTCTCGATGTTTTGGGCTAATGAGCTTAGAGTGACCAACAAGTACCGCTTGGGTTTTAGATGGGTTTAGTTTTAGTCCTATGTCCTGTGCCCATGTTGATAGTGCATCGAGATCAGTGCTGAAATTTTCAATAGCTTTCTTAAGATCGCTTAGTTTCGCACTTAGATACAACTTAAGGGCATCATACTACATATGATATTTGCAATAGGTGAGAACCGATGACACATCATTGACATACAGAGAGAAGAGTATGGGACCTAGTACTGAGCCTTGGGGAACGCCTGACACTACCTGCCGCTATTCTTGAAAGCTTTCTGTAAATCTAGAGAAGCTAAAAATGTAGGTTTGTTTTCTTAACCTTTATTCTAAGATAAATCGTAGGGTCAGTACAACTACTTGTCTTCCAACATTTTTCCGGAACCCAAACTAATATTCCCTCAGTTCGGCTTTTACAACTTTAACCATCTATCCGCAAACAATTCGTGTCAGTATTTTCTAATCATGAGTTATTAAACTGATAGTTCAGTAATATTCATAACGACAGGCATCTGCTTTCCTTGAAATTGGACTTCTGCGAGTATCAGAGTATTTCCCGTGTCTCATATGTCTTGCAAACTAAGGAGTATAGTTTTGCGATGGCTGGCTATAACCAGGAAATAAGAAGTATTGAGGTAATGTCATCTACTCCAGGGCTTTGTTTCGTCTTAGGTCTTTCAGCGCTCTTAAAAAATGCTTCTCACAGTATTTCTTTTATTTCGTCCTATATTCTTCCAGTCTCTTCATTATCTGCGGGACTAGTAGGCCTGTAAACTTATGCTATTACTTTACGTGTTGGCGTCGTGTCTTCCTTGGCTACGAAGATGTGTTCAGTACATTGAGGTGACAGAAATCATCGGTTAACGATACGCACATATACAGATGGCAGCAGTATCGCATACACAAGATACAAAAGATCAATGCATTGTTGGGGCTCTCATTTGTACTCAAGTGATACATGTGAAATGTTTTCCGACTTAATTACGGCCGCACACCGCGGGTTAAGGGACTTTGAATGAGGAATGGTAGTTGGAGCTAGTCTCTTGTGAGATTCCATTTCGGAAATCGTCAGGAAGTTCATAATTTCCAGATCCACAGTGTCAAAGGTGCGCGGCGAATACCAAATTTGAGCCATTATCTCTCACTATGGACAATGCGGTGGCGTACGGCCTTCACGCAACGAGTGAGAGCTGCAGCGTTTGCGTAGAGTTGCCAGTGCTATCAGACAATCAATTTGCCGTTTATGGCTTGTGGCTGCAGACGACCGACGTGAATGGCAGTGCTAACAGGACGATATCGCCTGCAGGGCCTCTCCTGGGCTCGACACCATATGATTAGAACCCTAAGCGGCTGAGAAACCGTGGCATGGTCACATGAGTTCCGATTTCTGTTGGTGAGAGCTAACGGTAAAGTTAGAGTGTGGCGCAGATCTGACAAAACCGTGGACTCATGCTATCAACAAGACACCATGCAATCTGGTGGTGGATCCATAATTGTGCGAGCTGTGTTTACATGGAATGGACTGGGTCATTTGGTCCAACTGAACCAATCATTGACAGGAAATGGTTATGTTCATCTACTTGGAGACCATTTGGAGCCAATCATGGAATTCTTGTTCGCAAAAAACGATGGAATTTTTAACAATGGCAATTCTCCGTGTCACCAGGTCACAACTGCTCGTGATTGGTTTGAAGAACATTCTGGAGAATTCGTGCGAATGATTTGGCCACCTATCGTATATTTATAGGACATAATCGAGAAGCGAATTCGGGCACAATATCCTGCACAAGCAACACTTTCGAAATTATGGATGCCTATCAAGGTAGCATGGTTCAGTATTTGTGCAGGGGACTTCCAACGAACTGTTGAGTCCATGCCATGTCGCGTTGCTGCAGTACGTCGGGCGAAAGGAGATACGACACGATATTAGGATGTATCCCATGACTTTTTTCACCTCGGTGTATGCTGCTCATAGTATATTATCCGAATTCCTGTTTTCTTATTTAGTATTACACTTGCTCCTGTTGTTGTTGTGGTCTTCAGTCCTGAGACTAGTTTGATGCAGCTCTCCATGCTTATCTATCCTGTGCAAGCTTCTTCATCTCCCAGTACCTACTGCAACCTACATCCTTCTGAATCTGGTTGGTGTATTCATCTCTTCGTCTCACTCTACGATTTTTACCCTCCACGCTGCCCTCCAATGCTACATTGGTGATCCCTTTATGCCTCAGAACATGTCCTACCAATCGATCCCTTCTTCAAGCCAAGTTGTGCCACAAACTTCTCTTCTCCCCAATCCTATCCAATACCTCCTCATTAGTTATGTGATCTACCCATCTTATCTTCAGCATTCTTCTGTAGCACCACATTTCGAAAGCTTCTATTCTCTTCTTGTCCAAACTATTTATCGTCCATGTTTCACTTCCATACATGGCTAAAACTCCATACAAACACTTTCAGAAATGACTTCCTGACACTTAAATCAATACTCGATGTTAACAAATTTCTCTTCTTCAGAAACGCTTTCCTTCCCATTGCCAGTCTACATTTTATATCCTCTCTACTTCGACCATCATCAGTTATTTTGTTCCCCAAATAGCAAAACTCCTTTACTACTTTAAGTGTCTCATTACCTCCGGAATATTTTACCAAAAAAAAAAATGGTTCAAATGGCTCTGAGCACTATGGGACTCAATATCTTAGGTCATAAGTCCCCTAGAACTTAGAACTACCTAAACCTAACTAACCTAAGGACATTAGACACACCCATGCCCGAGGCAGGATTCGAACCTGCGACCGTAGCAGCCTCGCGGTTCCGGACTGCAGCGCCAGAACCGCACGGCCACCGCGGCCGGCAATATTTTACCCAAGAGGATGCCATCATCATTAACCATACAGTAGAGCCGCATGCCCTCGGGAAAAATTACGGCTGTAGTTTCCCCTTGCTTTCAACCGTTCGCAGTACCAGCACAGCAAGGCCGTTTAGGTTAGTGTTACAAGGCCAGATCACTCAATCATCCAGACTGTTGCCCCTGCTACTACAAAAAACGCTGCTGCCCCTCTTCAGGAACCACACGTTTGTCTGACCTCTCAACAGATACCCCTCCGTTGTGGTTGCACCTACGGTACGGCCATCTGTATCGCTGAGGCACGCAAGCCTCCCCACCAACGGCAAGGTCCATGGTTGCTCCTACATTACCTCTATTTGAATGTCTATAACCCTGCCCTCAGCTGACCAGATGTTACGCTCATCCTACTTATGAACCTCACTGTTCTTTACTATATCTATCTCCAACCTATACAATTCCCCCGTTTTAAATTCTCAAGACTACCTATCCGATTAAGGGACCTTACATTCCACCCTTCAATCCTTAGAAGGATCACATCATCATTTAACCATATAATGAATCTGAATATCCTCAAGAAAAGTTAAAGGGGCAGTTCCCCCTTGTCTTCTACCCGAAGAAATACCAGCACCACAAGATCTTGTTGTCTGATGTTACAAGGCCACATCAGTCAACCGTTCAGACCACTGCCCCCATGCAACTACTGAAGAGGCCGCTGTCCCCCTTCAGGAATCACATTGTCCGTGCGCTCCACAGAAACCCCTTCACTTACAGTGCGGGTATCTGTATTTTTGTGGCATGCACGCCAGCCACCCCGACAGTGTCTGTAGTTCATGGTGTGTAATATTATTCGGCATCCACTAATAGGCCTAATAATTCTATACAATTCCATTTATTTTACACTCAATCACGTGATCGTAATCAGTTTGGGCTCTGTTCAGATTCTGATACAGGGATATATAAAAAAAGGACAGAAATTAAAAAGTAAATAAAAATTTTTACCGTTCATATTGTAAGTAACGTAAGGTGAAAAAGGGTATGCTATTTAATTATCTTTACCTTCCCTAGTTCCTCAGTTCTTTCACTTTTAAGTAAAGCTTACTTCGGGGATAAAAAGAACTTTCTGCGAGCGGAGGAATACGGCTGTCGTAGTATACGCTTTCTTTTGTCACATGCAATGTTGATAATCATAATTGGTTGCGACTATAAATCATGAGATTCTGCCTCAGGGAAAAAAAATCTGTACTGAGATCCTTAAACTGGTAAACTCCATTAGTAAAAAACGCCAGTAGTTACCAAAATACTTTAAGGACAAATTTAGTCGTTTAAATTAGTTGTACACTGTGCAGTACAGCGGTATTTCAATTTAGCTTTCGTTAATTACACATAGAAACGGCAAGAGATTCACAGATTTTGAGATTATAGACAGGAATTTTTCCATCATTTCTGATTGCAGAATATGAAGATGGTCAATAAATGACCGAAATAGGATATAAACCTTATCATAGTACGAGATTCTATCTGAATTAAAAAGAGGTGTACAATACTGCAATCACTCTTCTTCGTAGAGAGTATCTCAAATTTTCTACCGCTTCTTTGGTCAGTCTTTTGCAGATAATGTGGTTTTACCGTTACCACTGTGACTCTCCCAGCATTCAGATGTTACATGGCAGTCGGCAACATCTTCACATTCCCAGGGCAATATCACCAAACCAGTTGTGCACGTAAGCGCAAGTAAGGGTTCGATTAAACGATCTACTGGATAAAACACCAATGTAGCGTGCAAGACTACGCTAGAACCGTGCCATATTATAGACGACGCTGCCGCAGAAGAACTTGCACCAGAGTGTGCAATCGTTTTTCAACAATCTAACTGTCTTCTTGCTTCAGGCTTCTGAGTAGTTTCATTACATGGCAGTCGGCAACGTATGTATTCGCTACTACTTCACATTCCCAGGGCAATATCACCAAACCAGTTGTGCACGTAAGCGCAAGTAAGGGTTCAATTAAACGATCTACTGGATAAAACACCAATGTAGCGTGCAAGACTACGTTAGAACCGTGCCATACTATAGACGACGCTGCAGCACAAGAACTTGCACTAGAGTGTGCAATCGATTTTCAACAATCCAACTGTCTTCTTGCTTCAGGCTTCTGAGTAGTTTCATGCAGCCCCTCACAAATTCCTCTCCTTTGGCAACCATTTGATCTCTGAGTAACACTTGCAACTTAACGTCCTCAATTATTTTCTGGATGTATTATAACCTCTGTTTTCTACAGCTTCCTGTAGTACAATGGAAGTTATTCTGTGACGTCATAACAGATGACCTAATATAGTGTCCTTTCTTCTTGTCAGTATTTTCCATGAATTCCTTTCCTTTCAGAGTCTGCGAAGAACCTCTTCGTTGATACCTTATCAATCCACCTAATTTTCTACATTCGTCTGCAGCACCACATCTCAAATGCTGCGATTCTCTTCCGCTCCGGTTTCCCCATAGTCCATGTTTCACTACCATACATTGCTGTGCTGCAGACGTACATTCTCAGAAATTTCTTCCTTAAAGTAAGGCTTTTGTCTGATATCAGTAGACTTCTCTTGACAGGAATGCCCTCTCTATCAGTGCTAGTCTGCTTTTTATGTCCTCCTTGCTCCGTCCGTCATAGATTACTTTGCTGCCTAGATAGCAGAATCCTTTAACTTCATCTACTTAATGATCGCCAATAATGATGTTAAGTTTCTCGCTGACCTCATCTCTGTTAGTTTTCACTATTTTCGTCTTTCTTTGATTTACTCTCAGCCATATTTTGTACTCATTGAACTGTTCATTCTATTTAGCAGATCCTGTAATTCTCCTTCACTGTGACGGAGGATGGCAATGTCATTTGTGAATTTTATCACTGATATCCTTCAGGCTCAAATTTTAAGTCGACTCTTAAACCTTTCTTTTATTTCTGTCATTGCTTCTCCGATGTATAAATTTAACAATAGGTATGAACACTACCTTACAACCTTTTTAACCTGAGAACTCCGTTCTTTGTCTTCCACATTTATTGTTATCCCTTGACTCTTGTACGAATTGCACATTACCGTCTTTCCTTGTAGCTTAATTTCGAACATATTGCACCATCTGACACCGTCTAACGTTTTTGCCGGATTGATAAATGCTATGACAATGTCTTTTTCATTAGTCTTCCTTCCATTATCAACAACATCCTCAGAACTGCCTCTCAGTGACTTTATCTTTCCTAAAGCCAAATTGATCGTCGTCTAACACTTCCTCAATTTGCTCTCCTATTCTGCTGTATATTATCCTTTTCACCAATTATTAGTACAAATGTAATTAAATGAAATGTCGAAAACAAGTTCTTTGTATTGAACAGCAGTCGCTCGGCTTACTTACTATATATCTTCTTCTACATGACGTCCATTCACTTGGCAGGCAAAGGAGAAGAAGTAACTGTTGCAGTTGTGGAGTATCCTCAAACAAGGATACAGAGACGAACATTTAGCACGTCAATGCGTTTCTACATATATAACTCGAAAGTGCATGAGAGAAATAAATAAATAAAGAGATGCAATTTTGAAGAACAAACTCAAGTGAAAAAATGTTTATATTAAGACATCACTCTTTTCACAGTTGTTGTCGACAATTCCATTAATAAAATTATCGAATACTTAGTCGCTACGTTTAAAAGTAACACAAACAGTGCAATAAATAATAAAACAACTATAACTTTAAAGAGAGTTGTCAGTGACATTTGAGAAGACATTTAATTCGCTACTAGTCAATTTATTGCCACTGAATTTAGAGGAGGTACATTTACGCAATTCATAAGCCTTAAAAGGTTTCCACTCCCAATTTATTTAAACTATGATACGAAGCGGATAAAAAAACCTTGCAGTGTTAGATTCTTGGAAATAGATACAGTTTGGAGAAGCATATTTCAGAATTGCTTGGGCGCCTAAGGAAATCTTTATTTACGATGTAGATTTTCTCGGAACATGTGATTTAGAAACTAAATAGCTGTCATACTTTTCTCCATTTCTTAAGACGGGATTATACTTAAGAATGATTTATCTAGTGAAGTGAATGCTTTCCTTGTCCAAGAGAGAGTGCTTTGTATTATTTGTAGTGTGCATTAAAGAATGTCCTGCAGACCTGTATAGCAAACAGTGAATACAGACTACTGATTTCCAGGATACGTAAGTGTGAATGAAATTTGTGGTATGCCTTTTTTCAAACCAATAGGTTTGATTAAGAATGTAGTTTTTCGTGGCGATTTCTTCGATACTTTCTTCATGCATTTCTCGCTGCCTCAGATTTGCAAACGGTCTCAAGCTCTCGATGGATTCCTCTGTGGTGTTCGTCAGTAGTCTTGTATAGACCACATGCCCGGGCGGAGATTCGAGTCCTCCCTCGGGCATGAATGTGTGTATTTGTCCTTAGGATAATTTAGGATAAGCAGTGTGTAAGCTTACGGACTGATGACCTTAGCAGTTAAGTCCCATAAGATTTCACACAGACACACAAGAGACCACACGGTACTTCAATTAATTGCCAGAACTGTGTCTTGGAGACGTCAAGAAGTCATAGAACATCCGTTTGCTAGATGAAACTATTTCGACATCATTGGAGGAGCGATACTGGTAACAATGTCGATGTCAAAATATGGTTAATGACTCAGCTTATTTCGATGAAATATCAAGTACCCATCTCTATTACCTAATGAGAACACCGGAAAGAGAACCCAATCCCGACTTAATACTGCAATTATGACAAATATCCTTTTGCTTAACAGACGACGACACAAACAAACGTAAGAGGTGTTTGCAGCCTGCATATGGGGAACCTGTCGTCAAATAATCCAAAGAGATTAGATTGTGCAACAAGAATTTTAACTGGCCTGGCAAACATTACTTCAGTAGTGAATGGAAGGGAGTTCTCTGTGCTGGAAACCTAGAGGAAAGTAAGTTCAATTCTCTAGCATCTAAGTTAAGTGAAATAACTACCACTGTCGGCACATCTAATTGAAGAAGGCCTACGACCAACTCGAGCAGACAAAATCTATCATCTGATAGGCATAATATCCCCGGTTATCAGACAATGACCAGCGACAGAGGTTGAGAAGAAGAAACAGGCATCCCTTGTTTGGAAGCGAAGCACCATGTCCTAAGCTGAAGTCGAGAAAGATCTTTCTCCAAGGAACTGAACCCATTAAATCATCACCTTCCGCTCGCCGAATACAACTATGGTGAAACAAGGCTACAGGAAGTATCAAACAAAACCTAAAGTAAGAATCCGCTGCTGGTTTCCAACTACCCTAACAAACGTGGAAATCTTTGAACAAATTGGGAAGTAGAGTGGCGCGGTGCAAACAGAACTCGAAGCGGTGAGACTGCATTACTGGAGATGCAACTTGTAAATGTTGGGAACTTCATGATAGTGAACACCTTATAGGCTGCCCAATGTTGCCGGAGGCAGGAGAACCTGATTTCAGCAAATGTCTCGGAAGTCCAGACTGCCAAATTTTGGGCCATAAAATCAGTTTGAGATGTACAAAATTTAATTATATACTGCAGATATTGTGTTGTAAATAATGCAATAATAACTGAAGAGATCAAAAGGACTGAGAAATTTAACTATCTCGGCGAATGGATTGAACCCAACGTATCAGAAAAAACGTCATTATTCATGAGAGTCAACAAATTGGAACTAGCCTATCTACTGTTTATGAACACCAGGAACAAGAAATGCCTGTCACGCAACCTGACACTTAAGCACTATACATCAGTTATATGACCAGAAGCCCTGGATGCCATGGAATGTTTCTATGAACTGGAGAGGTCTGATGGAGAAATTGGAAGTCAGAGAGAGCAGTATCCTCAGTAAGACCCTAGGCCCGGTAGAAGAAGGTGGGGAATTCAGAAGGTGGCATTACTCGGAGCTCTACGAACATATCGAGAGGCTCTCTGACTGTGCAAGAAAAAGAGGGGTAGCTTTCTATAGCCATGTTGCAAGATTGCCTCCAAATGGATTGACCAGCCGTCTGGTCACCTTATGTCAGAACAAGAAGGCTCGCACCACTTGGCTGACAGAAACCGAGGAGGACATTAAAAACTGGGAATAACTTATCTCCAGAACAGACAGACTGTGAGACACACCCTGACGGAAGTTCGAGGATTTCAGGAAAAACCCCAAAGAAGGAAGGAGTTACACCGACAGAGAATGCGACAGTACTGGGCAAAGATCAAAGCCCCACTGTTGAACAAGCGTGGTCCAAAGTAGGCCCATTCGAAGCAAAAAGAAGAATTGAAGAAGGCCAGTAATGGAGAGATTATTTTGGGCTTTTCAGATTCCCTTTTGACGGGTCTCTGCCGTTATTCATGACAAGCAGCCTCAGTATGGTAGAAGGATTCAGCTGCTTCACGCGCGGGCGCGCGCGCGCGCGCGCGCGCGCATCTGTGTGTGTGTGTGTGTGTGTGTGTGTGTGTGTGTGTGTGTGTGTGTGTCCACGGTTGCTGGCAATGATGATGAAGTACAGCATTGTCCGGGTGGTGGCGTAACGCCACTGCTTCTGTTAGCGATGTACCCAGACTCAGCAGCTAAGGCGGCAGTGGTTGAAGCATAACTGGTGCCTCCAATACTGCTCGGCAGGTCGGAACGTGTGGCGCGGTGGCCGCGTTCCACTGCGGAAGCCCTGTGGCCGGCTCACTGTGTCCCAGGGCTCGGCAGGACCCGCGGTGACGCTGGCTGTTTGTCTCGTGTCTCAGGCCAGGATGCAATGAAGTTGGGTCGAGTTGTGGAACCCATACAGCATTCCGGATGGCGCGCCAAGTGGCATAGCCCCATGGTACTGGGGCGGCAATACCAACACAAGACGATTTAGTTGCAAAAGGGGCTCGTTATTAATACACTCACCGACTGCACTTGCTTTGGCTTTGCTATGCCTCGCCACAGCCGCCTTTCGTGTAGGTGGTGTTGTGTGTGCACAGTCTGGACAACTAATATCGCAAAGTGCAATGTATTCTACTTCCAGTACTGTAACATACGTCTGAAGTTGCGTGACACCTCTAAAGATTAAAGTTGCAGTATTATAGCAGTTGAACTTACGTAAAGTACAGTAGTAAATGTTGACATTTCGTAATGACTTGAAAATCATATTTTTCGATAAATTTCACGATATAAAGCAGAAAATACTGCTCTATCACCGGTATGTTGTCGACAGCGCAGTTGCATCCACACTCTATCCATTCCGAAGACCACAAAACCTCTGTCTCCTCCTCTCTGGCCGGACATGAGTGTTGAAAGCCACTACCGCCCATTACGCCCACAGATCCTTTATGCGTACCATCCTCTGTAATGCCAGTCCTCCCTGGATATCCGCCCCCCCCCCCTGAAAAAAATCTGTAAGTACCTCCAATTCCTGGAGCATCATGCACCGTGCCTCGCCTTCCATATACGCCTCCCATCATCCACGTGGATTATCTGTAACCTGATTCCTTTCCCTCATCTGCTCCTTTTCCCTCATCTGCTCCTTTTCCTCAAACATATCTAAGTCATTTACAACTCTTGCAGGATTTCCCTCCCCCCCCCCCCCCCCGCCACCATCCCACTAGTTGCTCGTCTCCTCTCTAATCCCCACCCTCTTCCACGCTTTCACCACTGTGTCCCCTTTACCCTCCATCTCTACACCCTTCATCTCCTTTCCCAAGGTGGATTCCGCCAATTCCCCCTCCCGGAAGATGCCCTTTCTCCCTCCATTTATCCCTCCTATCAATTCCTCACCTCTCCATCCCTACCTCTGTCCTTTTTCTGGTCTCCTTCTCCCCCCTTCCATCCTGTTTATTATTCCCCCTCGTACCCTCTCTTTGACTCCTTACGCTCACCTGAGTCCTTTTGCTTTCCCCTCCACTGCCTCCCCACTTCCGTGTCCACCCTGCCCCAGCGCCATTTCATGTGTCCTCTCCCTCCTACGACTCCCCCTTTTCTGCGTTTCCTCTCATTCTCCCTTTTCCCTATCTTCTCTCTGGGCCCTCCCGCCCCCCTTTCCATCCATCTGCCTTCGTGGCTACTTTATAGTGCAGTGTTTAAGTGATGTATCAGCATTGTCATTGTGCAACCCATTTCTTATGTCTTGTGAACAGACACCATCCGGTCACTAGGTGTGTTTTTTTAACAGATTCGAACAGAAACCTGACTTTCTACGTGCTTTTCTCCTTTTTTTTAAAAATTACGCCTGTCTAATTCTAGCATCACGAACCCTCTGTTTTTATATTTTCACTTTTACAACATTTCGCCCTGTTTCATTTCTAACCAGTCACCGTTTCATCGCCAGTTTTTGTTGATTACTTCGCTGTTGCCAGCCCCCTCCCCCTCTCCCCACCTCTGGGGAGGAATCGAAATTCAATAAAGAAAAAAAAGACCTGAATGAAGTAGCAAAAAGCAACCTAATGCACTCAAAAATTTACTTCACAGTTGATCATCAAACTGATAATAGCATCAATTCTTTCGATTTGTCAGTTACTAGATCTAATGCGAAACATATCTTTAAACTTTACAAGAAGACTACATATTCGGTTATAATAGCTGGAAATAATTCAAATTATCGAATCCAACACAGAAAAGTATATTTCTATGCAGCTTTACACAGAACGGTACAATTACCACTCACAGACGAAGACAGAGGTACAGAATTACAGACAGTCAAAAATATAACATTAAGGATCAGCTGCCAAGAACATCATATAATGAAATTGTATCACACTATACAGAAGTATATTAAACAAAAAGCACGCCAGCAGATGACATAATGTTTATTACACTCACATACAAAGTTCCTGTAACGCTCGGTGTTGCGAGATGTTTCCCAAGAAAGAAAGGTAAAGTAGCATTTCGAACTAGGAACTCCCTTAGGCACACACTAATACAGAATGAGAATGTACATAAGGACAGGTTCAGTAAATCAGGAGTATATAAAAAAATTACCAAACTTTACAGAGCACATACATTTGCTAAACTGGAAGGGAGTTACATTCCATTGAAAAGGAGCGATGAAAATAAAATTCATGTCGTACAGCACTGGATGATTACCTGAGAACGACTAAATATTCATTAGTTAAGACTGTAGACAGTATCAAAATTATCCACATTGATGATAACGGTCCTCTGTTAAATGTTTCAGAAGAACTGGGAATTTTCATAGAAAAGAATACAGGGTGTATCCAAAAGAATTATCCAATTTACAAAAATCATAACTATTATGTTATTTTAGATATGTGTTTGAACAACTTACTGTTGGAAAGAGCAGATTCTTGAGTTCTACATGGTTCCCGCTGGGTAGCAGCAGTGTGCGTCCATTTCCGTTCTAGCAGAAATGCTCTCGGGTCAGCTGAAAGCGTTTTCATGTTCTACGTTTTGCGCAGCACGGGTCAGTAAGAACTGTTCAGCGGGACTTTCGTACTAGCTATGATATGGATCATCATGCAGCACAGAGCATTAGATGATGGCATGAACAAATCAAAGAAACAGGTTGTTTATGTAAAGGCAAATCGCCGGGCCGCCCCGAGTGCGTGACACAGACGTAGAACGCATCCGCCATAGCTTCACAAGGAGTCCGCAGCCATCCGATCGCCGTTCAGCTCGACAGCTCAACGTGCTCCCGAGGTCCGCTTGGCGCGTGATGTGTCGCTGTTTAGTCGTGAAACCATACAAAATTCAGCTACAGCATGTTCTTCGTGAAAGCGATAAACAACAACATGTGGAGATCTGTAATTTCGTTGTAGACAATCTTCCATACCTAGTGTTTAATGACGAGGCAGCATTCCATATAAACGGAAAGGTGAACCGTCATATTATGATAGTAATAAGTACGGAATAACCACATGAAGTTTTACAACATGAAAGGGACTCTCCAAAATTTAATGTGTTTTGTGCTGTTTCACGGGATCAGGTGGATTTCCCAGTTTTCTTTGCCGAGAGCATTCTTATAGGAAGTACATATCACGATATGCTTGAGACCAATTCGAACGACTTCATTTACCAACAGAATGGGGCACCGCCACGCTGGCATCCGGCAGTGCGGGAATTCTTAAATCACACGATTACTGAGCGATGCATCATTCGCAATGGACCAAAGGATTCTGCCTTATATTACTGACCTCGTAGGTCAACGGAC
This sequence comes from Schistocerca nitens, assembly GCF_023898315.1. Taxonomy (NCBI): domain Eukaryota; kingdom Metazoa; phylum Arthropoda; class Insecta; order Orthoptera; family Acrididae; genus Schistocerca; species Schistocerca nitens. The sequence continues at coordinate 637,126,004 of NC_064619.1, read as the reverse complement.
CCGACTTTATGTGATTATTTCTTGTGGGGGTTTATAAAAGTGTCTCTTTAGGTGCCTCCGTTACCAACAACAGTGAATGAATCATATCGAATAACAGCAATTTTGGAAGCTGTAACTCGACACATGCTCTTGCAGTGCGGGAACAATTAGAATACCGCACTGACATACACCACGCATCTCAAGGAGGACATATTGAACACCTATGAAAATGTATGGAAGAAAATTTTGGACTTTGCCGTTCATAAAAAAAATCATTGTATATGTTTAGTAGTTTCAGAAATATAGACGTGCCAACTCGGATGATTCTTTTCGATAGAACGTGTATAACACCTGCGTTATTAACCTAATAGAAATTTTTATAAAAACAGTAGTTTAGAATTCACATTTGTAATTTTATAAAGTGTATGGAACATATTTTAATGTTTAGAGACGTCTTTTCCGAATGATAGGCGGATATGTACAGATATGAGATGTGTGTATACACACCCATAAAAGAGGCTGTTCAAATGTGAATAAATTTTTCTGTATTTGTAAATTACATATGGATACACTATGCCATGCACATTGCAAATACTATTTTATAGTTAATTTAATCTTTTGTGCTGTCAGTGTCATCATTTAGTACTGTACTTTAAGTGTACTTTAAACTTAAGTTCAAGGGTTATAGTACAGCCGTTTCAATCCTTAGTGCTGTCAGGCAACATTAAAGGCAATCTTTAGGACTATTGGCCAACTTAAAACGTAAGCCACCATACTGGAAACAAAATATGTACTTAACGTAATGTCGTTGTAAGTTTTCCCTATTATCTCAAATTGTATCCTTTACAGTGTATATTTAGATGATTCTCTTGTTTATTTGAGGAGAGAAACCGGTATGTAAAGAGTATTAACAGCGACTTGTGGAGTCCCTGTTTTCAAAAACTTAGTTTTAACAGTGGCTCCCCACGCAGATAGTGCCTGCCTTTGCCAGAGAGACGAATTCGTCGAAATCATCAGATTATATAGAAATCTAACATCATAAGCCACCTGTGAAGCATTTACGCACAGCTCATTCCATGGAATCAACAGATGAAGTAAAGTAGAGCCTCAACAGCGTAGCAGCTGTGACCAGTCTGAAGATCGGTGTCATAAAACTAAGTTCATCACTAACATAAAGCGAGCCCCATCTGCAATTCCACGAGAAGGAATCCGTAAGGTCCATGCAGTCGTGTATGTAAGAGAATGGATTTTAGCAAGTGCGAGTAAGATCATGGTAATAGACACCAGATGCGCCACGCCGGCAGTAGGTATCAGATGTGCTCCTGCAGGAGCATTTGCCTCTTCAGGTACATTTCAAGAATCATAAAGAAAAAATTTTAACTCAGCATTGAGACCCTCCGTATTCTATACCGATGAATGCCTCTTCATAAATAGGACTGGGACATTGTGGGACTTAGAGCTCAAGGAATGGGAAATTCTATTGAGAGTATTAGGGCCAATATGAGAAAAAGATGGGACCTAACGAATCAGGGAGCTGTACCATTCCAAAGAATGGACATTTCACCTGCATGAACTCCCGCAGACTCACAAACACGATGTGCACCACAACAATTGGACGGAAGCCATCCAAGAACAGATGGATCACCGTAGAGAAATCAGATCTAGAGAAACATTAAATTCCACTATAAACCATATCGGATTGGAACGAATTCCAGCAGCTCACGCTGCAAGGGGTATTTCCAGTGCCTCTTACTGGCAAAAAGAGCAGAGGAACCAGTTGACTGAAATGGACAGAGTGGAATAAGCTTGAGCACAGTCAGAAAACGAAAACTTTTGCGGCTAGGAAGGAACAGAAGACTCTTGTGAAGAGTCAAACCAAGCCCTGTAGTCCTAAGTGGCACTCTCTAACAACCATACTAAGATGTGCAGTATCCTCCACAGGCGGCAACACAGGAACTGGCACCCAGTATATCCCACAGATGGAGAACAATGTCTAGCATACGTTTTGCCACGCCTGCTCTACCTGCTCAGATAGCTCAGAAAGGGTTGTTGGTTTGTGAGTAGCACTAATCACTTCTCGTTCCATCATATCTCATAAGTGCTCGACTGGGGAACAGTCCACAGGTTTTGTTGGCAAGTTGATGTACGTCTTGCAGAGGACGATGAGTTTTACGAGCAGCGTTGTGTTAGCGTTATCCTGTTGGAACAACACATCACCTCCCTGTTGCAAGAAGGACAAAAGAACGAGTCTAACAACATCCTGTACATACCAAGTGCTGGTTAGTGTCCCCTCCAGAAACATTAAAGGTGAACGAGAGCAGTACCTTATCGCATCCAAGATTATAAGGCCTGGAAGGTGGCAACCGTTTCTTGAACGGATGCACTCTACGAGACAGCACTGAGCAAGTGTACGTCGTACGCACAGGCATAGTCTGCTTTCATTGCTGAAGACCGTGGCGCGTAATTCCATCCTTAAAGTGATCTTCTTACATGGCGTGCACGTCAATGCTGTGGCGTGAGTGGCAGACGGACTAGAGGTTTGTCTACCCACTGTCGATAACATGTTGACACGTCCAGACTCAGAAGCTCTATTATCTGTGCTGTGACTGCTATACGATCTGCCATTATAATGCGACGATCCCGGTGGGCGTCAGTGCTGCGTGGACCTCAAGAACGACGTCTACGGGTGTGAGAATGTTCATGTGGCCCTTGATAGCAGGATTGTTGCACAACTGACGCAACACGTCTAGCTTGTGTGGCAATTCTCCGAAAGGACTACCCCGACACTCTGAAGGCGACAATTTGGTCCCTTTGAAACTTGCTCCTTTGGCTATAGGAAGCACGAGCGCGAATCCGTGGCATTGTTGCCTCATTGTTTCACACATTTGCACAAAGCTAAGCCCTCTGGCAGTGAGAATTCCTTATTAAAGGCTATGGTGCTCTGTTAGCTGTGCCACTACGCTATCAGTTGGCGAAGGACACTGAAACCGTTATCAGTACGGATACTATCTTCAAGATGGCATATTTCGTTATCAAATCAAAATTGATATTATCTTTCCCGGTGTACAAATTTTTTCCGGCGGTTTATATACCGGGTGAGTCACTAAGTACTGCCGTCAAGGATAGCTCCGAAAGTATGATAGGAGCTGAAAAGTTTGTGGGAAAAAGGTTGCATGAGACAACAGGGGCCATAATATGATGTTTTTTTTTTGTTTTGTTTTCTATGCTAGATGGGGTCGCCTCAGAGATATGAAGGTAAACTCTATCTTTTTTTTTAATGGGATGCTATAGTTTGGTACTTATTTTCTGATAGCGGCTATCGAGACGAATCCAACGATGTGTAGCAGTAACGTCTTTGAACGTCAACGAAGGTCAAAAAGATGCCATGAACACCCATTTACAGAATATGTTCAAAGTATTGGTATACAATGCAGTGCCGCACTCTCCTTATCATGGATTTTATGGTATTCCTTAGCACTTTGGCACTTATGGAAGCACATGCTCTGACAATCCTCTTCCGCATATCCTTAGGTGAAGTTGGGACGTCTTCATAAACGACACATCTCCTCCGCATCCAGTCCAACGATTTGGGAATTGTCTCTGCAACTCCTTTCTAGCCATCAGCGAAAAATATGCCGGACACGCATCGTGTTGATATCACATTCTGTTCCCTGTTCATAAATATATATCTTCGAGTAACAGACCTAATGTTTCTAGCAGGAATGTGGTGTACTTCCTACCATTAAGATTTCCTTCGATAAGATAGGGCCCCATAATTCTGCCTTCCAGAATCCCACACCATACATTCACCAACTACGGTTTTGGGTGTGCAACTTGCCGCTGTCAGCATGGAATTTCAGTTTTCGAATAATGAATGTTATGTAAATTAACATTTCCATGGTTCGTGATTGTAGCCTCGTCAGTAAGTGAAATCAAATCAATAAATGTTTCATCTCACTGAACCTGAAGTTGAGCCCATCGGCAGAATACAATGCGACGCATACATTCCGTTTCAGTTAATTCTAGGTGAGAATTGATACGGTAAGGATGATATTTATGGCGATACAGAAGACGAACAACACTCCTGTGGCTCATGTCGGACACCCTTGAGATTTCACGCGGGCTAACGCAAGGATCTCGAACCACAGTGACAAGAGTACCAATTTATGTTTTTTCGTTAGTAACTTTGATCTACCTGATATGTTTCCGATGCGTAAAAGATTCAGTTTTGCTCAATTTATCATACACACATTTAAATGTACGACGATTAGGGTGAATACGTTGATGATATCTTTCAACGTATAAGTCTCTAGCTCTCAGCGAATTTCGTAGGCATTCTCCGTAAATGAGAAGCATATCAACTTGTTCCTTGAAGGAATACATCATTCACATTCTCTTGATTCGACGATACTAGTCTTAATGTTCCTATTAGTGTTGTATTGCGAAACCGTCAAATGGTGTTTACATGTCAATGGCACGTTAGATGGACACGCCTCGTTCGACGAATATTTACTGTTTGCTCGATATACGAGAGAAAATTGTCAGAGCATGTGTCTCGATAAGTGCCGATGTGATAAGGAATACCACTCAATCCATGATAAGAAGATTGCAGCTCTGCATTGATGCCAATGGTCATCACTTCGAACAACATCTGTAAATGGACGTTCATGCCACCTTTTTGACCTTCTATGACCTTCAAGGACCTTAATGTTACTTATAATTGGATTTGTCTAGATAGCCGCTATCAGAAAATAAGTACCAAGCTATAGCATCCCATATAAAGAAACAAAGGTGATCTTCATATCTCCGACGCGACGCCACCTATCACCAAAAAACCAATGTCATATTATGGCCCTGTTGTCCCATGCAACTTCTCTCCCACAAACGTTTCAGCCCATATCATACCTCCGGAGTTATTCTCGGTGGCAATAGTTAGCGACTTCTCCTGTATACTATTACATGATAGTCACAAGTTTCGTATGTTGTTGTTGTTGTGGTATCCAGTCCTGAGACTGGTTTGATGCAGCTCTCCATGCTACTCTATCCTGTGCAAGCTTCTTCATCTCCCAGTACCTACTGCAACCTACATCCTTCTGAATCTACTTAGTGTATTGATCTCTTGGTCTCCCTCTACGATTTTTACCCTCCACGCTGCCCTCCAATACTAAATTTGTGATCCCTTGATGCCTCAAAACATGTCCTACCAACCGATCCCTTCTTCTAGTCAAGTTGTGCCACAAACTTCTCTTCTCCCCAATCCTATTCAATACCTCCTCATTAGTTACGTGATCTACCCACCTTATCTTCAGCATTCTTCTGTAGCACCACATTTCGAAAGCTTCTATTCTCTTCTTGTCCAAACTGGTTATCGTCCATGTTTCACTTCCATACATGGCTACACTCCACACAAATACTTTCAGAAACGACTTACTGACACTTAAATCTATACTCGATGTTAACAAATTTCTCTTCTTCAGAAACATTTTATATCCTCTCTACTTCGACCATCATCAGTTATTTTGCTCCCTAAAAAGCCAAACTCCTTTACTACTTTAAGTGTCTCATTTCCTAAACTAATCCCCTCAGCATCACCCGATTTAATTTGACTACATTCCATTATCCTCGTTTTGCTTTTGTTGATGTTCATCTTATATCCTCCTTTCAAGACACTGTCCATTCCGTTCAACTGCTCTTCCAAGTCCTTTGCTGTCTCTGACAGAATTACAATGTCATCGGCGAAACTCAAAGTTTGTACTTCTTCTCCATGAATTTTAATACCTACTCCGAATTTTTCTTTTGTTTCCTTTACTGCTTGCTCAATATACAGATTGAATAACATCGGGGAGAGGCTACAACCCTGTCTCACTCCTTTCCCAACCACTGCTTCTCTTTCATGCCCCTCGACTCTTATAACAGCCATCTGGTTTCTGTACAAATTGCAAATAGCCTTTCGCTCCCTGTATTTTACCCCTGCCACCTTCAGAATTTGAAAGAGAGTATTCCAGTTAACGTTGTCAAAAGCTTTCTCTAAGTCTACAAATGCTAGAAACGTAGGTTTGCCTTTTCTTAATCTTTCTTCTAAGATAAGTCGTAAGGTTAGTATTGCCTCACGTGTTCCAACATTTCTACGGAATCCAAACTGATCTTCCCCGAGGTCCGCTTCTACCAGTTTTTCCATTCGTCTGTAAAGAATTCGCGTTAGTATTTTGCAGCTGTGACTTATTAAACTGATCGTTCGGTAGTTTTCACATCTGTCAACACCTGCTTTCTTTGGGATTGGAATTATTATATTCTTCTTGAAGTATGTGGGTATTTCGCCTGTCTCATACATCTTGCTTACCAGATGGTAGAGTTTTGTCATGACTGGCTCTCCCGAGGCCATCAGTAGTTCTAATGGAATGTTGTCTACTCCCGGGGCCTTGTTTCGACTCAGGTCTTTCAGTGCTCTGTCAAACTCTTCACGCAGTATATTATCTCACATTTCATCTTCATCTACATCCTCTTTCATTTCCATAATATTGTCCTCAAGTACATCGCCCTTGTATAAACCCTCTATATACTCCTTCCACCTTTCTGCCTTCCCTTCTTTGCTTAGAACTGGGTTGCCATCTGAGCTCTTGATATTCATACAAGTGGTTCTCTTCTCTCCAAAAGTCTCTTTAATTTTCCTGTAGGCAGTATCTATCTTACCCCTAGTGAGACAAGCCTCTACATCCTTACATTTATCCTCTAGCCATCCCTGCTTAGCCATTTTGCACTTCCTGTCGATCTCATTTTTGAGACGTTTGTATTCCTTTTTGCCTGCTTCATTTACTGCATTTTTATATTTTCTCCTTTCATCAATTAAATTCAATATTTCTTCTGTTACCCAAGGATATCTACTAGCCCTCGCCTTTTTACCTACTTGATCCTCTGCTGCCTTGACTACTTCATCCCTCAAAGCTACCCATTCTTCTTCTACTGTATTTCTTTATTCATGTCAATTGTTCCCTTATGCTCTCCCAACTCTCTACAACCTCTGGCTCTTTCAGTTAATCCAGGTCCCATCTCCTTAAATTCCCACCTTTTTGCAGTTTCTTCAGTTTCAATCTGCAGTTCATAACCAATAGATTGTGGTCAGAATCCACATCTGCCCCTGGAAATGTCTTACAATTTAAAACCTGGCTCCTAAATCTCTGTCTTACCATTATATAATCTATCTGATACCTTTTAGTATCTCCAGGATTCTTCCAGGTATACAACCTTCTTTTATGATTCTTGAACCAAGTGTTAGCTATGATTAAGTTATGCTCTGTGCAAAATTCTACAAGGCGGCTTCCTCTTTCATTTCTTCCCCCCAATCCATATTCACCTACTATGTTTCCTTCTCTCCCTTTTCCTACTGACGAATTCCAGTCACCCATGACTATTAAATTTTCGTCTCCCTTCACTACCTGAATAATTTCTTTTATCTCGTCATACATTTCATCAATTTCTTCATCATCTGCAGAGCTAGTTGGCATATAAACTTGTACTACTGTAGTAGGCATGGGCTTTGTGTCTATCTTGGCCACAATAATGCGTTCACTATGCTGTTTGTAGTAGCTAACCCGCACTCCTATTTCTTAATTCATTATTAAACCTACTCCTGCATTACCCCTATTTGATTTTGTATTTATAAGCCTGTAATCACCTGACCAAAAGTCTTGTTCCTCCTGCCACCGAACTTCACTAATTCCCACTATATCTAACTTTAACCTATCCATTTCCCTTTTTAAATTTTCTAACCTACCTGCCCGATTAAGGGATCTGACATTCCACGCTCTGATCCGTAGAATGCCAGTTTTCTTTCTCCTGATAACGACGTCCTCTTGAGTAGTCCCCTCCCGGAGATCCGAATGGGGGATTATTTTACCTCCGGAATATTTTACCCAAGAGGACGCCATCATCATTTAATCATACAGTAAAGCTGTATATTTCATGTAGTTAAATTTTGTCTTAAAATGTGTATTTCTCTGATATAATAAACGAGTGATAAAAGAAAAAAGCAAAGGGGCCTTGTCCTTCTCATTGTGTCCGGTTTGTAACACGTAGCATAAGTAATAACCTGAAACGTATTTGAATTTAAGAGGTTATACGAAACTTTCATCATCATTTAATCACACTTTACTGTATGATTAAATGATGAAAGTTTCGTATAACCTCTTAAATTCAAGTACGTTTGAGGTTATTACTTATGATACGTGTTACAAACCGGACACAATGGGAAGGACAAGGCCCCTTTGCTTTTTTCTTTTATCACTCGTTTATTATATCAGAGAAATACACATTTTAAGACAAAATTTAACTACATGAAATATTGCTCCCAGTAAAGCTGTGAAAAAACTTAGTTGTCTTAAGGGTTCCTGCTGACAACAAATTTTAAGGAGGCAATGTAAGGTTTATATCAATTTAGCTCAAACACGTAGCTAGTGATTGAATCACGTCACAGACACTTCAACAATTTCGGTAACATATAAATAGCGTGAATTTGTACTCACAGTAACCAACAAATCAACAGCCTTGCCATTGAATACGTAGAAGGCTATCTGGAACGAATTAGCAACACCCCGCAACTAGGAGAGTTAATACCAACAGTCTTTAAATGTCTTGCTCCCCATTAAATAAACTTACAGTAATTAAATGAATAACAAATCAAACACACTATGCTCCACTCAAACTCCTCAGTGGAAGCCAAGCCAAAATGAAGATTCCATTAACTGACTAGCACTGAAGTCACACTAAAGCTCATCTCTGTGTTCCCAGACACAAATGGGGCAAACTTACACAAGACAAGATTTTGAAGGGAGCACATTAGTAAAACCGGTAGTGGAGTTAATTCGTGCCACTGAAAATTAAGGTACTAGACCGGGGCACACGGTAGTATACAACGAGGTTGCTTTAGTACTATACTCCGCTCAAAACATTAATTGAAATGTCCAATTCAATATGAAGTACACATAAACCAGCATTAATTAACGAGCAGTGACACCAGGTCGCTCGAAGGAATGACAACACTTAATTGAAAAGACAAACGCCGGAAGTGGCAGTAACGTCAAATACCTTCTCTGACTTTTAACCAGGAGTCACCAAGCACAAGGAAGGAACCCCAAAGAAAAAATTCAAATAAAACCCCAAAAGATTATGAAGGACAGGAAACCCCAACTATTTAAATTTAAAAGACTTAGCTATCCCCAAAGGCAGTGTAAACTCGAAGGCTACACTTAAGGGGTAACCAAATTTGGTTACAATAGGTCTTATAGATTTGCTCGTTTTCTTTAAAGAAACACAAGGCTGCCTAACTTTTGCTGGCTTCTGCTGGACGTCCGGTATGGCTCGTGTAGGATACACCAGGCAGCAACCCAAGCTAGGCGGCCACAAGGCACGACGAGCAAAATCAGGGGAACAGACAGGCAGGCAGCCAACACATATCCTCCGTGCTGAACCGGCAGACCATGTACAGCCAACTCCACATATACGTGGTTGCTTCCACGGTAGCCCGAGCAAACGTCAACTGCCACTTGCCCCGCAAATGCGGAAAACAACAACGCAAGCAAAGATAAGAAACATCGAAGAATCGATAATGGACATCCAAGAGACTGGTGCGCCAGTAACGAGGGCCACGGCTCAACTTACTTAGTCATTTTCCTTCAAGGTAATTGCACTTAAGGTCAATTGGAATCGGCGTTATTATATCACTTCATCGCTAGATAAATACAAATAACATGTACTTTTGTTTTTGTGATACGTTCCACATCCTTGAGTATCTCTTAACCTACCTGTCTTGAGTCAATGTTATCATCTCCATGCATTAGCTGTGACTCTTACACTTGATAACTTGAAATACGTGTTCATCATTAATCTGAACTTCGAGGTCACAAATCTACCCTTACCAACAAGATGTACTATGGCTCTTGTAAACCTCAGCGTTAGTATCTGCTGTAGTTGAACTTTCATTCTGCTGCTGATATTTTATTCTACTTCTTGTATACTTTTTGTACTCAGACTATGAGAGCAGAACTGACAAATTCCAACTCTCCCGTACAACGTTTCCAAAAGGACAAGCAAAGAATGAATATTCCAATTTGTTAAGACAGTCTATATGTCCATTCCTCATCCGTCAGTTCACCGATTTCCAATTCTTCGTACGACTTCAAACATTTTTTGCGTTAAAATAACACTTCATTTCCCCTAGACAGCGAAGAACCCTGCAATTCATAACCTGTTGATGTACTGTAGCCTTGAGTATGTTATTTTTATTAATCGATAGCATCAAAATGGGTATTCTGAGCCACATACTTGGTCTTAACTGTCCGAACGCAAAGGCTGTCGAATAAATTGTTTCCCAATCCATATTTTTAACAAAACTTTCGTATTTAAGGAGAAAGCGTCATTCGTAACTAAGCCATAGCGTATATCTGGTCAGACCCCTATGTTTCATACAAGACATTAATTGAAGAGTCTTAAGAAACTGCGAGGTGTACGTCACTTACGAGAATAGGCGTTTAGTTTTGTCACAACTGAAATCTGAGTCGCACCGGTGGAAGTAATGATGTACGGCTGACACCGTAGGCCACACACCGCATGATTCGGCTCAGTTTATTGGAGCGGAAGTAAGCTGAGGCTCAGGAAAATGAAAGTTTCCACTCGCTGCTCTCCCTGCCCGTTGTCTCGAATCCACGCACGACTGCAAACATTACTGAGACTGCCATGAAATAAAACGAATGTCACCGAACCCCAATGGTTAAAGTGGACTGCTATTAGCGAGTGGTGAACACAAGAACCCATCGCCAGAACAACGAAGTCTATTTCGCCTCAGCAATAGGATCATATATATTTTTTGAGACAATGAAACGGTACCGAATTTATGATGTCGTTAAGAAGAAAACATTACAGAAAGCGAACGGATTCAGACGATGGTGAAGCAGTCAACTGTTTTTGGTGATAAACTCACAAAGGCTTTCTTCCACAAAACGTTAATGCAAGATACCAGTAAAAGATCTCCCCGGACATTAGGCTAATGAACGACGCATTCATGTATTCACTTGCAACGTGCGAAATGTCAGAATGGTAGCAAAACATGATAATTAGGCTTCCACGTCATGCACTAGAAGGGAATTTGATTTATCCTAAGCTCTTCTTAAAACAGTCACCCTACTTTGTGAGAAAACAAATGTTTTCACACGTTGAATGAACAACAATATACAGTTAATGAAGTCCATCACATAAGTGTATGATATGCTGTAATTTATCAGAACCCCGGAGGAAGGGCGTACAGCAATGTAACTACTATCTAATCGATAAAAAATTACTTACCACTTATTGTATACGCCTATTCTGTGCGCAGAGGCACCGTTCTCTTTTTAAAGAATTGCTTTTGTAGAAATGTCAAGACGTAGCGTCATCTACGACCTGTTAATTAGACTTTAGGCAACGTAAATATATTGCAGTAATTATGTACCTAGGAATAGATTGAGAGATTCCTCTAATAGTAGCAGTGTGCCAGATATCTTTGGAATTAAAATTCGATGACTCACATGAGCTGAAATTAAAGCTTCCAGGAATGTGAACGGAAAGTGACTTTAGTGTTCACAGTCATCCGAGATACCGTTGTCCCGTCAACACGATTCCTATAAGACGTGGAATGAGAACCGAACTCACAAAAGTAACTGTACACGCGATAGAGGAACACGTCACTCGCATTTTCAATACCGTTCAACAGAATTCAAGTTTTGTACTTTGTTCCAGTTCTTGACAAAGAGTACCGCAAAAAAAAAAAAAAAAAAGGAAGGAGGGCCGTTTAGTTTGGCCGAGAAACCTGGTAGGGGTAGTAGTAGTGCACAGTTAATTTATTTATTTTTATTAATAAATTGATTTATTAATACATCTTCCTCTCAAAACAGTAAAAAAACTTTTGCGGCAAGATACAGTGAAACAGCTGATCAAGAATTTCGCTGCCGGTAAAGTATGATGGGGACAGTTAATGTTTCTGAATACTGTGTTATATACTTGGAATACAAAGGCAAGCAACAGGGACTGAAACCAAATCTCATGACGAACATAAATAAGACATAATTAAGAGTGTTAATATCAACCAGGTGAATATGGGAATGAGAAAGGTAAAATCGGAGAGGTTTGAATGTTAATATACTGCAAGGTTCAGTTCTTATCTGACGGATGTACCTTGTACGTCATTAGCGGCGGACTGCCACAGATGAAGAAAGGGTTATTCGGAAACTGAAGCATGCTGTTGTCTGACAAATACTTCCGTCTTGAAATAATGAATACCATGAATAATTGCTAAACACCATGTAAAGGATGAGCCAGACAATAAGGGATTTTACTTTATTATATGAGCACCCAAACGGTAACTTCATTTTTCCATTGCGGCCAAGCCACGGCCGGCAGTGTTAGCTGCCTGTAAATTCTTTCGTCCCACGGTCTAGTAACAGGAAGTCAGCACCGAGAAAGGGCACCTTGTTCACGCGCCACTCTCGTGTGCTGACGAGGTAACGCCGTCCCAGGCGTCGCTTAGCAGGCAACGCTCTGGAAAGTTCCATGCCGCCCGCACGGTTTGCTCGGTCCTGACCAATCAGGGTGGAGGAAGCCGCGTGGTGCGTCGAATATACCCGGCCGCCCGTCGCCGGGCCCGCTCTCTGGTATTCTTGCTCCCCCGCGAGTCGGATGCGCGCCCTGTAGTATTGAACATCTCCCGCTTCTCCCGGTGCTGCGGCACTGAGGACTTAGTTTTGGCAGACAACCACTTTCGGTAGCTTCGCGAACAATGTTCGCCAAATTGTAAGCTCTGGCTCACCCTCACCTCCCTAGGCCTATGTATCCCCTTTCAACATGCTTTAGCCAATAAATGGCCTTTCTCTAAAAATTACCTTATTATTCCACAACGCCCACCGCCTGCCCATACCCGCCATCCTGTACAATTGGTGTCAGAAGTTTGGATGCGTTCCCGTAGTGACTTTGTCGCTACACTAAATTTCTCCCGGCAAGACGCCGTACACTTCGCGCATGGAATGCGCCAACCGGCCGCCACGTTTGCTCCACGTGGGCCGTGGCTGCTCCACTATACGCACAGGGCGCGCGCTGCAGCGAGGCAGCCCACGCTAGTCAGCCACGTGAGCCGGACGCCGCCGCGCCGCCCGCTGCCTGAGTTCGAGGGGCCTGCGCTGCGCTGCGCGACCGGCCGGGACGCCGTCATCCGCCGCCGCGCCGCTGTCACCGACGCGCCAGGGGCCTGCCGCCATCGCCGACCGGCCGAGCCAGCGCCGTCCGCCGCCAACACATCTGCCGCCGCCCGAGGGTCCGGACACCGCCGCCGCCGCCCGCTGCCGCCCGCCGACCACCGACCACCGCCGCCGCAGTCACTGCACCACGCCGTCGCCGCCACCAATGCGTCGCACCGCCGCCATCACCATGTAAGTCGCCGCGATGCTTACAACTATAGCTTCGACGATCTTCCGCCGCTGGATTGAGAATCTTTGTGGCCGTCCTTTTTTTGTAACGATCATTACTTTTTTCTGGTCACTAGCGTCCCATAAAATTGTAAACATGCCGATGGGAACACGAGCGACGGAACGGGATACCCCCGTAGAGGCACCTGCCTCGCAAGACCCGCTCGAGGCCATAAGTGCACAAATGCGCCAGTTATTCGCACAAAATCAGGAGCTACTTGAGCAAAACCGCGTCTTGAAACAGACGCTGGAAGCTAGTGCGCGAACTTCCATACCTGTGGCTAGCTCCGCCCCTGTAACAAATGCTCAAACAGAGGCAACTAACACTAATTCTGTCTCTAATACAAACGCCACACTTTCTGCTAACATGGCGACTGTAAGTAATTTTCCTGCGGCTGATTTCATTCCCACGTTTTCTGGGAAGTCCCACGAAAATGTGGCTATGTTTTTACAAAATATTCGTGATGTGGGTCGCACGTGTGCCTGGCCGGATGATCTATTGGTCAATGTAGCCAGACTCAAGTTGACAGGGGAAGCCCGAATGTTCATAGAAACAGTGGACGAATTGCGTGACACGCACGAATTTGAAGTATTGGCCCGCGGATTGACTACGCGTTATTCCGACACCAGAGGTACCGCATATTACAGAGATCAATTGTCAACCCTTAGGCAGAAGCCTAATGAGGATTTTGATGCCTTTGCAGATCGCATACGAGCAGTGTCTTGTCGTACCTACAAGCTAGGTGGAAATGCCAGTGAAAACAGAATTTTGCGCTCAGAAGCGGAAGCGCGTGCAATTGATGCATTTGTTCGCGGTATTGACCCCCGCATCGGAGGAGAAGTCAAAGCAGCCTCCCCCACTTCTCTGTTTGAAGCTGTTCGTTTGGCAATGCTACGCGAAGAGGTGTTGCGTTTTTGCGCTGCCGCCCCGCGCCCAACGAACCCAGTACCGGTCCCAGCAAAAGAAGTATTTTGTCAGCGTTGTGGGAAGCCCAACCATACGGCAATGCGCTGTCGCGCGCCGTATTGCACTATTTGCCAGACAGTAGGTCATGCTAATAATGTTTGCCCCACAAAGTCTCCATTTTCTAATCAGATGCGCGGCCACCGCCGCAACGTGGGGTCGAATCAGGGAAACGCTTGGGGGGCAGGTTCCGCCACCCACCCGCGCCCCCGACAAAAGTAATACACCCGGTTAGGACCGAAAAATGTAAAGAGGTGGAACACGTTAGTCTATTTGGCGTACTCGGGAACAAATTAGTTAGAATTTTAGTTGATACTGGTGCTCAAGTTAGTGTACTGTTTGCGGAGAAAAATGATCGGAGGGTGTTACAGCCACCCCGGTACCATATCAGTGGCCTTGGAGAGGAAGTAATTGTCCCTGCAGGTTCGTGTGTAGTGAGTCTGCAAATCGACGAGGGTAAATACAGTCAGAGGATGGAGGTAGTAAGGCTAAAGAAGGGTGAATTTGACATCATACTAGGGAATGACTTCCTGCACCGTTATCAGGGTATAGTGGATTATCGAATGCGAACTGTGCAGTTCGGCGAAGCAATTCACCGATTTGCCAGTGCGCACCCCCGTCAGACGCGAAGGAGCTGCGAAAGGCGCCGTTCACAGTCTCCCATAAAACCGCAGATGTGGGCGATAAAAACCACTGACCCTGTGAGGATAAAAGGCGGAAGTGGAAAGATTCTCTGGATAGATGTCAAAAATCAAGAACAGCCTAAGACAGACATTCTGGTTGACCCGCTCACCCAGAATGATGTTTTAGATCGTCAGTCGGTACATATAAAGAGAAGTATCTGCCGACCGGAGAGGAGACAGAAGGGTTTTGCGATACCAGTAAGTATAGATAATTTTGGTGTAGAAGATGTTGTGATACCGAAGGGTACTATTGTTGCCAGTGGTCAGGAAATTTTTGAGGAAATAAGAGGAGCTGAGAAGCAGCGAAATAAAGATAAGAAAGGAAGGAAAGGAAAGAAATGTTCAGTTAGAGAAGTGCGGTATGTCGCGTCGACGATAAGGAGTCAGTTTGCAGAGAAGTTAGGTCATTTAAACAGTGAGGAGAAAAGAATGTTGCAGCCAGTATTAGAGGAATTTTCGTGGTTGTTTGAAGAGAGGCAGTTTCTACCGGCTACGGATTTGGTTCAGCACGAAATTCCGACCGGAGAAGCTCGGCCAATTGCACAAAAACCTTACCGTATACCATATCATTTGCAGTCTGTAGTTGAAGATACGATTCAGCAGCAATTATCTGCAGGAATCATACAACCCTCCTCGAGTGCGTGGGCGTCTCCCGTGGTCGTTGTGCCAAAGAAATCAGTAAATGGGGAGAAAGCCTATCGCCTATGTGTCGATATGCGGGCAGTAAATCGGGTAACGACACCAGATACATATCCGTTACCGCGCATTGATGAAACATTGGACCGATTGGGCAACTGTAAGTATTTTACCACCCTTGATTTGCGTTCTGGGTACCATCAAATCCCTGTTGCACCCCAGGACCGCCATAAAACTGCTTTTGTTGTACCTACAGGATTGTATGAATTTGTAAGGATGCCATTTGGATTGAGAAACGCCCCTGCCACTTTTCAAAGATTTGCAGACTTGCTGCTGCGTGGGTTGAAACCTACAACATGCTTGGTGTATTTAGATGACATTATTATTTTTTCTAAAACGATAAAAGAACATGCAGACAGACTGAGGGATGTTTTGCAAAGGCTAAAAGGAGCTCATTTGAGTGTAAAATTAGAAAAGTGTGCTTTCGCCCAGTCACAAGTACAATATTTAGGTCATATAATAAGTGGAGAAGGTGTCAAACCGGACCCCCGTTTGACCACCGCAGTAAAGGAATTTCCAACACCGACAAATGTCAAAGAACTACAGTCATTTTTAGGCCTTGCAAACTACTACAGACGTTTTGTGAATAATTATGCCACCCTTGCTAAGCCCCTGACTAATTTATTGAAAAAAGGAGTTAGTTTTATTTGGACCAAAGAATGTGATAAAGCTATGCAACAAATTCAACATGTTTTAACTAGAGCCCCTGTACTAGCGTACCCGGATTTTGAAAAACCATTCATACTGTCAGTGGACGCCTCAGATTATGCTGTAGGAGCCATCCTGTCACAAGAGATAGATGGCGAAGAACGACCAATTGGTTATGCGTCTCGACAGCTAAATAAAGCCGAGTCAAATTATAGCACAACTGAGAAGGAACTTCTAGCACTCATGTTTGGTGTAACTTATTTCCGATGTTATTTGTATGGGAGAAAATTCACTGTCATCACTGATCACGCCGCGTTACAATGGATGTTGAGCTTAAAAGACCCTAGTAGTAGGCTCACTCGTTGGGCTTTGAAATTGAGCGAATTTGAGTATGAGGTGAAACACAAACCGGGCAAGTTACATCAAAACGCCGACGCATTAAGCCGAAAAGTCAGAGTGATCGTAGCTAATGACGTTTCTATTGAAGAATTAAGGGAGGCACAGCAAAGAGACGTCGAATGTCAGAAATATGTGGCTTTGCCTGAGTTTTCAGTTGAAGATGGAATTTTATATCGAAAGACCCACTTGGGTAAACAGGCAGTAATCCCGAAAGAATTACGTTCCAAGATTATCGCACAATGTCACGATAGCCTGCAGGCATGTCATAACGGCCTTCGTGCCACAAACTGCCGAATAGCCGCCCGTTATTTCTGGGCAGGAAGACGGAAAGACGTGCAAAAGTATATACAAAATTGTCTACCTTGTGTTAAGAGGTCATTACCACCTCGAACGAAAGTGCCTTTACAGCAGGTACCAGAAGCCACTTATCCCTGGGCAGTAGTAGCAGCAGATATTGTCGGTCCTTTCCCTGTGAGCCCCCAAAACAATCGGTATATTCTGTCCCTTATAGATCATTTCTCTAGGTTCTTGATTCTCATTCCTATACCAGATATGTCCGCTGAAACAGTAGCGCGTGCTTTTGTCACCAATTTGGTGTTACCATACGGAAGCCCTGAAGCTGTACTCACAGACCAAGGTACGAATTTCATGTCTGCGGTATTTACCGAAGTTTGTCGGTTATTGCGAATTAAAAAGTGGCGAACGACACCGTTCCACCCAAAAGCAAACGGTCGCCTGGAGCGAGTCCACCGCACCGTTATGCGCATGCTGTCTTACTATGTTAATAAACATCACTCTGACTGGGACAAGTATGTTCAATACGTTACGTCAGCATATAACAGCCGTGTCCATGAAGCTACAGGGTACTCACCTTATGAAGCAGTATATGGCCGCCCTATGAATTCGCCTTTTGAAATTGACAAACTGCCCCCTGGAATTAAATCCAAAGATGTGAAAGGTCTAGCTCGACGTCTAAAATCCATTTGGAAAAAAGTAAGAGGGAACAATGCCCGAGCCACCGCCCAACAGTTAAAGAGAAGTAATCAAAAAGCAAAAATGCCTGAGTACAAGGTAGGAGACCTAGTAATGTTGAGCAATCCAGTAGTTAAAAAGGGAAGAACCAAAAAGTTTACACCTACTTACGAAGGACCGTACCGTATCATCCGGCTTACTTCACCAGTAAATGCGGAAATTCAGTTAGCGGAACGCACAGTGATCGTTCATTTTGACAGATTGAAACTGTATAAAGGACCCGAGCCACCCCCACCTAATAGTGAAACCGGGCCTATTACGCCAGTAGTTCCACCCAAAAAGGCAAGAAAGAAGGTAATACAACCGCCTAGACAGCAACGTAGATATGCTCTAAGGTCAAACCCCTATGATTTGCGTTCCTGGAAGTAGGTCTGGAATGGTATGTAAACAGTTGGAAAAGTCCTGCATGCAGCAAGAGAATTAATTGACGGAAAACACCGTAGTTACTATACATTTAATTAAATTGTGCATGTTAGTTATAAGTAGACATAAGAATTGGCAACCATTGGTAACTGGTAATAGAATTTATGATGTCACATGCTAATGGAAGTGATGGAAGTTATGTAATCATTTTGTCTTGTTTTTTAATGTCTCCAGTAATGTTATCGTAGCAGTCGAGAATTAAAAACACAATCATTCTTTGATCATGGAATTAAGGGAAAGTTGTCCTTGTCAACAGAACACTTAGAGAAAGAATCAGTTAATCTGGAATATATCAAAGGGATTCACATTTCACCTGTTAATTTAGTGAATAGTGCACGAACACAGGTATTAAAGCTTTACCATAAAAACATGATACTAATACGCCTTCGTAACTGCCAGTAGATCAGTGACTACATGCAGCCGTCTACCTGTCCTTTGAAAGACGCCCTATTACATGTATGTTTTGCTAAATGATCACACAACGGTAAAAACAGGAATAAATACGTCCAAGTTAAACAACAAATAGGCTACTCTAAAGTAAAAGGAGTCTTCCTCAAGTGCTCTTTTATTGTTTTCATGATGCGATGTGAACAGACAACAAGGTAAGTTTTCTTGGTACTACGTATTTCGGTATATTAAGTGCCACGGAAGGAGTCGCGTAAATACCGCCGCTGTTGTCTACAGCTGTTCGCATGCGGCGAGTCCCGCCCCTCCCTGTCAGCTGGCGACGCGGCCCCCTTCCCTTCCCTCTCACCGGCCTGCCGAGAGAGCGGCCATTGCAGTTCCCCCTTCCCCACCCACCGCCTCTGTCTTTTGCACGTGCAGCATCTGCACCTTTCCCCTCGCCCCTCCGTCCCATCCACCCTTCGCCTTGCACGCCACGTGCGTCAGCCACGCTACACCTTCGTACATTCGTACGTTGCAGTTTAAACAGCAAACCTAAAGTGATAGTTATAGAAATAAAATCACCAGCTTAATATTGCCCTACAGATTTTATTAGTCTTATCTAAAGACGGGAATCTATTTTTGATGTCTACCCGTGTTTTCAGTAAGGAACAAAATCGTGAGAGAGAACTTTTTCCTGGTACGCATTGTCTAAACCATCAGGATTAGAAAACATTGGAATTTCAGATCGATCTCCGGCTATGTTGGATCACCACCACGGTAAATAAACGGATCTATATGGCGTCAAGGAAGCCGGCACTTGCCGCTATATCTGTCCTGTAAACGACCGCTGTGTGGGAAACGCGTTAGCCAAGGAGTTGGGTTTGGAATGCCATCGCAAAATACAGCCTATCACCTGCCAGTTACCTAAATTTTAGAAGAACAGTGTTTAAGTAAAATAATTGGAACCCGATAGTTTTGTGACCTCTAGCGATTTAAGTTATTAGAGTCCCTTAGAAAAGAACATCCTCCATGCATAACTGTCGTGAACAACATAAGATAACTCTGGAAGGAAATTTTGTGACTGTACCGAGAGATTAACTCCACGCGTAGCAAGAGGACGGACCCAGCGTGGACGCCAGTTATGCCGCGGAGCCAGTGAAACCGGACGCAGCCGTACTGTCAGCTGTGCTGTCAGCAACTTACAATCTGACGAGCGCGACGCGTGTCGCACCTTAGCACCTCAAGCTGCACTGAATCTCAACACAGAAATTCTTAACCAGTATATAACGAACCCTTTGAATAACTTTGCGCACATTTTCAATAGTAAGGAACATACTTTGCTCCCTACACACTCTTTATATGACAAATGAACTCTAATTTTATTAAAAACCAAAGCACCGACAGGTAAGTCATATCGACGTCTTCGAGATCCAACCAGCTTCGTCGAGCCGCCGATATTGATTATATGGAAGCAGGTAAGTGAGAGAATTAACAAAAGGAACAACAATCATATCCTTGAACGATTGACTGGGTGACTGATAATCACAAATATTTGCAAAAACAAATCAACACGGCAGACAGCATATCACAAGTTTAATAATTATTGGTCTGTTCATTGAAGGCGACACAAAACCACTTTTCATCAGAGTCTTGTTAAAGGAAGTATTAACGTGACATCACACTATTCCATAGCATTACACACAACATTGCCATTACTTAATGACAGTTTTCTTGTGGGTAGAAGTACCAAAGACTATTAGTTGGTATGTAAATGCAAACGAGAGCATAAAGGAATACCAAGGGATACTTACACTCATTTTGCTACGAAATGTAACTGGAGGATAAGGAAGTTTTGTTTGAAGGAAATATTATTTTGAACCTTTGCTTTTTTTGCGGTTTTGCCACCGCTTGTATCACTATGATGAGTTGCCAATTACTTATGTCAAATTACTTATGTCTAATTACTTGTGTCTAATTACTTGTGTCCAATTGCTTAAGTCCATGTATTATCTTATTGTTGTTCATTTTGACTGTTTTATTACTACCTATTTAGAGAATTTTGCTAAAGTTTGGCCAGCACCAGTAATTTAGTATTTGTATCAACCTAGTGTTTCCATGTGTCGCTGTGTTACTATACTGATGAGGATAATCATTTTGTAGGATTTCAAGTATGCCAGAGTAAGTTCCCGAGTACTGCCAATTATTTGTTTAATAATAATGATGTCTTAGGTGATAAATTGTTTTGGAAGAGTAGTTTAGGATGTAACCATGCTTTATTTTGATTTGTATTTGAATGTTCATCTGGAGGGACATACCACATGCCTACCCCCGTGATAGATAACGTAAACAGAGTGAATCACACCCACAGAACGAGCAAGCTTTGGCCATACACCTAGTTTGTTGGATGAACAAGAGAACCGCAACCCGCAGGGGCACGTACCTGACGTGACGCGAATGGCGATCGCGCGGAACCCTAGCTGTCTATGCCGTTTCTTCACTTTTCATCTTTGCGGCATAGTCTGTTCTAACCACTTTCATCTTTCTACTATCAACAACACAACACATGAAGAGTCATGCACAACCCGCAAGGGCACGTATCTTACGTGACGCGGCTGGCACCCGCGCGGTCCCTCAGCTGTCTGTGTCGTTTCTTCACTTTTCAGTTTCGCGGCACAGTCCATCCTACCCACTTTGATCTGTCAATTTTCAACAGACACAAAACTATTCAGCCCAGACTTTGATCTTCCATCTCGAAGAAGAGTTCACGAGAACAGTGTTCCGTGCTCTCTGACGACAGCTGATCAGGCAACGTCAGACGCGAACCGCGTCTAGCCCGCAGCTAAACGCCAGTAGGCGGAAATCTCTGTTCAAAACCTTGAGCCTTCTTTGTTTCCCCATTGTATTTTCCGAAGGAATACCGACTATTGAAGTAGTAGCATTTAACTGTATGACGTGTCCCAGGACACTGCGATACAAGCAAGGATAGACGGAGTTTTAAGCAACCAGCTGGGCCCGAGGAGGCCACCACTACGGAGTTACAGAGACGGCGAATTTGGTCGCAAAGTGAAGTTAGTCGCAAGATGTTGAGAGGATAAAGACGGCGAATTTGGTCGCAAAGTAAAGTTAGTCGCAAGTTGTTGAGAGGATAAAGACGGTGAATTTTGTCGCACAGTAAAGTTTTGTTTTATGTGAGAGAGGTCGAGTTTTAGGAAGAAGTAGGTAGCAGCTATCTTGGAATCGCAGAATTGTCGTATACACAGTTAAGTAGGCGGTAACGTCGTGTAAACGATGCGCCTTGCACTGTACCTTCATAAAGGGAAAGTCCTTCAGAAATTACGCTCAAATTATATTCTAATCCAATTTCTTACGCTTTCTGTCTCCACTATGGAAATCTCTAGATTCCCTTCGAGTTTTATTTTTCTCCTCTTGTTAGCAACAGCTTTGACATCCAACGACACAATCTACGCCCCACCTGCACCAAACTGGTGTAACTTTTCTTTGTCAGTCTCACTTAATGGTGTTCAGCAAATATATTGAGTTACGAGAAAATTCTTCTCAAAATGTGAATGTTATTACACTTGGATGGTTAGCCCAAGGAGGCATTTAACTTTTTTGTTTGTTATTGATATGGCATTTGCAACAATTTGATATGATACTTGTGTGCCTCATTTCTACATTTATGTATGTTTATGTAATTTTAAACAGAACCTACTGTAACAACGCGTCTAGCGTGATGACACGCGTAATCCCACTTCTATTTTGTTTGTCATCGGTGAATAAACCATATCGATTACGCATATCTACTTCCCTTTGGAGAGAGTGTAAAATACAGACAGCGCAGTGAACAGCGTCGGTAGGCTTCATCGCTCTCTCTCGCTCTTACATCTGACGCATGCTTCCTGAGCCGCGCACGTGCGCTCTACGTGCGCACTTCGCTTCTCAGCTGCCGCGTGCAGATCTGACGCCGCGCTGGCCTTGGAAATTATCTGCCGCGCTTGTTTCTGACGTAGCGCGAGATTCGGCCTCGCCGTCAGCTGCTACTCTGACGTAGCCTCCGCGCAGATCTTTAGCAAACGGTTCCTGTCGGAACGCCATTAATGACGTTTCATGCCACTACGGCTTACTCACTTAGTATTCGCGCCCCCTTTAATTATGTTTTTTTTTATACCTGAAAGCCTATTCATGATTCCTCTGTCAGCCAACTTGCCAGCTTTATCTAATAAATCAAATGTTCACCTCCTATCGTCAATTGATGACTTGCTGAGAAAGGGCAAATTTCTTACGTTCGCCTGTTGGCACACTTGAATGAATGACAAACAGCCACAAACTAAACCCAAAAAAAAAAAAAGAGAAAACAAATACCTATCAGGCATGTGCCCTCCCTTAGTTTTAAGAGTGAAACTGAAATAACAACCAATGTGGAAAAACTAGTGTAGTGTAGTGAAGTGTTCCCTTAGTGATAACTCCCTTTCTGAATGTGTTTGGAGCGTGTGAATCTCCACTCATACCCCCCCTGCGCTGAGTTCCAGTGCACGGACCTGGCCACGGCCACGCCCCCTTCCCGCCGGCAGCCTGCGCGCTGCCCGCTGAGGACAACACACCACGCCGCCTCGTGCCACTCGCCCTCGCCGTGACTCATCAGTGGTGATATGTTTATATTTTCAACTTATTCCCACAAAAGAAACTTAGCAACAAGAACAATTGACATATTTATCTAATTCACACTGCTATGTTTTGTTCTAATTTTGCTTTGATATTCTATGATATTTTATGATGTTCAGATGTTTTACTATGTTTTGATGTTTTATGATGATTCTTGTATACACACAATATTCTCGACATGTGTAAGTCCCCTTGCGACCCTTAGGAGGTCTTTAGAGTCTATACACCCTCCCATAGGTTAAGACCCCTGCCGTCTTCCGTGAGGGTCATTGTTAATCAAGTGATGTTCACTTTCTTTTGCAAGATAAATTTGTTTACATTCATATAATAATTACATTGAGCGAATTCACGTACGTTCTCCGCTCCCACGGAAGGGGGAGGAATGTAAAGGATGAGCCAGACAATAAGGGATTTTACTTTATTATATGAGCACCCAAACGGTAACTTCATTTTTCCATTGCGGCCAAGCCACGGCCGGCAGTGTTAGCTGCCTGTAAATTCTTTCGTCCCACGGTCTAGTAACAGGAAGTCAGCACCGAGAAAGGGCACCTTGTTCACGCGCCACTCTCGTGTGCTGACGAGGTAACGCCGTCCCAGGCGTCGCTTAGCAGGCAACGCTCTGGAAAGTTCCATGCCGCCCGCACGGTTTGCTCGGTCCTGACCAATCAGGGTGGAGGAAGCCGCGTGGTGCGTCGAATATACCCGGCCGCCCGTCGCCGGGCCCGCTCTCTGGTATTCTTGCTCCCCCGCGAGTCGGATGCGCGCCCTGTAGCATTGAACATCTCCCGCTTCTCCCGGTGCTGCGGCTTTGAGGACTTAGTTTTGGCAGACAACCACTTTCGGTAGCTTCGCGAACAATGTTCGCCAAATTGTAAGCTCTGGCTCAACCTCACCTCCCTAGGCCTATGTATCCCCTTTCAACATGCTTTAGCCAATAAATGGCCTTTCTCTAAAAATTACCTTATTATTCCACAACGCCCACCGCCTGCCCATACCCGCCATCCTGTACAACCAGATATTTATTGTAGGAATGTAAAAAAGATATGTGCTTTCATTAATGTTTCGCGACAGTAGACATATGTGGTATCAGATAGTTTACTGATGTTAGCTTTAGAGGTACCTATAACCACTACGGGAAGGATAGGGAACTAAACTGGCAGGTTCACTACAAGGGGGTCCATTCATATATTTCGCTTCAGCATTTTAGAGAAGCCACGGGAAAACTACATCGATGCGGTCGGATGAGCCGCACTGTGTCAAAGCGACGTCACCTTGCTCTGTTGGGGTACAAAAGTCATTGAACGCATTGATCGCCGGAAATTTAGTTTTAACTAAAAGCTACTTTAAGTCTATATTCAACAAGAAATACACTGCTGGAAAAACATTAGTACACCATTTTAGAGGTTTCCAATTGACTCAAAATTTGCTGTGGCAACAGTGCATATGGAGTACATAGAATGACAACATTTACAGAACAATAGCCCAAGCGGTTCTCAGGTACTAGGTATGGACCCATGCTGAAACACTCATAGTAATACGTGGTGTAGCCTTCCCGGGCGCCAAAGCATGCGCTGACACTGACATCCAGTCGATCCAACAGATGGTGAATACTCTTCTGGGATACGTTATGTCACGCCTGCTCTACATTTCATGTAGTTCTGTAAGAGCTGTTCGTTGACGAATCGCACGAGCAACCTCTCGTCCCATCAGATCCCACACGTGCTCGATTGGAGACAAGCCTAGAGACTATGCTGTACGGCTTGAGAGCACATTGAGTTTCACGGGCAGTGTGTGGGCGATTAGTATCCTGCTGGAACAACACATCACCCTTCTGTTGCAAGAACAGCAAAAGAAGCGGGTCTAAGACCATTCTGCACATACCGAGGGGTGATTAGCGCCCACTCCAGAAACACCAAAGGTGAAAAAGTGTTGTAGCTTACTGCACCTTAGACTCTTCTGAGACAGCGCCATCATGTCTACGTTGCAAGTGCAGAAGACCATAAATTAAGTGCAGGCATACTCTGCTTTCATCGCTGTATATCACAGCTCGCCATTTCATGATACAAGTGGTACTCTGAAGGCATCACTTGAGCTGTGCACCACGATGCAGTGGTGTCAATGGAGGACGGACTAGAGATGTGCTTGCCCTTTGACCCATAGCTAATAACCGGTTCACAACAATTCGTACTGGTGCGGCAGGGCTCACAAGCCCTCTTATCTCTGCGGTGGTAGTTGTACGATCTGTCCGTGCTGCCCTTAAAACACGGCGATCGTGGTGGGAGTCTGTGCTGCGTAGACGTTCAGAACCTCTTGTACAGGTGTGAGAATGTTTACGTGGCCACTGATAGAAACATGGTTGCACAACTGCCACACCACGTCCAACTTTCTTGGTAATTTTCAGAGAGGGCCTTGCTAAATTCGGAAGACCTCAATTTGACCTCTTTGCAACTCGCTCAGTTGGGCGTAGGAAGCTTGAGTGCATCTGTCCGTTGTGGCCGAGCGGTTCTAGGCGTGTTTCCTGAACCGCGCTGCTGCTACGGTCGCAGGTTCGAATCCTGCCTCGGGCATGGATGTGTGTGATGTTCCTTACGTTAGTCAGGTTTGAGTAGTTCTACGTCTAGGGGACTCATGACCTCAGATTTGAAGTCCCAAAGTGCTTAGAGCCATTTGAACCAATTTGAAGCTTGAGTGCATCCCAGTGATACGGTTGCCTGTTGGATTCACACGTTTGCACCACACATAGACTTCTGGTCATAAATATTCCGTATTCAAGGGTTTACAGATATGGTGCTCTGGTAGCTATGACACTACGGTGTTGGCAGACGGTACTGAAACCATTGTCAGTACGTCTACGATTTCCCAGGTGGCATTTACCTTCACTGGATCAAAATCTATGTTGGCTTTCCAGGTGTACTCATTTTGTTCCGGTAGTGTATATTTCAAGTATTATGGATAAGACATCTCACACAACGAAAGCAAAAGGTAACAGATATTGCATAATACCAGTAATCACAAAATTTTTGTGATGTTTTCTATGCCACTATGACAGACGCAGAATGAAGGAACTAAACGATAGACCAGCTATTGCCCTTGGACTGTTGTAAGAACACACCACACAAGTTTCCGGATGCTATTGCAGCAGCGTACGCCTAGGGTGGTCCATGCGGGATGGTCAGTATTCAGGGAGACTACATAAACCATCATCTGAAGCGAACAGATTCGTATGAAAAAATGGTCTATCCTGTATGGCTTCAGTGACGTAACACATATAGTGTACGTTGTAAATATTTTTTATATTCTTCAATGCATTCTTAGGTTTGAACATATACACATCACATGTACAATAGTTAGCAAACATTTTACAAAGTATCAATTGAAGGATACATACCTCCAACACATTCATCTCTAAGCACACACACGTAGCATTACAGCTGTTGTACAATAAACAAAAAATGTTAGAATATCCCACCGTCAATTTAGTGCATTTGTGCGCTCTTGGGCGAAAATGTTTTGTTGCTTGTCTGAGTACCTCTGCTGTTCCCTAATCAGCACTCCAGCATCCACGATGCGATTAACGAATTCATCTCTCGTATTCGTCTTTCTTTTGTACATGTCAGACTTCAGTGAAACACCCGCAGAGTTCCCTACAGATGTAATTATTTATTCTTCCTCTTATACCCTACAAGCACAGCAATAAAATCTTTCCGTATGCAATAGTTTCTAGAGTTGTAATGTTAATGGCCAGCAATTAAAATTAAAAAAGTAAAGGAAATACGCTCTGTACATTTTATTTTTTGATCAGTTCTTATTAAATGCACGTCACATGTCAGCCATATCGTTATACTTGTGCCGAAAATCTAAGATCGAGACGTTAAACTGTTGGTAACATTTACACGCAGACAATATGTAGTGAATATTATATTATATTACGTTATACTATATTAATAACGAAGTTATTTCCCAGAAAAATGCGAAGGGAGAATTTCCTAACCAGCTGGTTTATCGAAGATAATTTACTGTACCAAAATAGACGGTCCTTCTAGTGGGACACCTTTTAAGCAACGGCGAATACTCTCCAATATACTCAGTACTTTAAATGACGTTACTTCCAGAATTACAGAGGCCTCCTACCCGTACTTCAAGAAATTAATGCTCACTACCTGTAATAGTAGCTGAGCATTCGACCACGGTCAGGAGCACATTAATTTGCCACATTTGTTAGACTGTCGACGCTGAAAGTCGCTGATATGATCATAAAAGTATCACTTAAACTAGATAGGCATATCCCATTAGATCTTCAGTGAACACAGAATATCGTTTTGAAAAACTGCCTTGACACTGTGGCACACAGTAAAATTCTGTGTAATGGTGATGCCATTGGAAGCAGTCGGATGATTGCATGTGGGTGCTGCAGGATGCGTACATCCAATCTGACTGAAGAGACCATTGATTCGCTCACGCTTTATCAGCCACTGAGCATCAAACAACACTCACTGTCTCTATTCAGCGATTGTTTCTAACTTGTATCGCATCTAAGGATACGCTTATGCCCTTTCTCTAACTAAGTACCTATATTTATACTGATATTACCTGTCAGAAGTAAAAATTTTGGAAACGCTATAAATAAAGTGAAGTGCCAACATGGCTATAATATATACATTTAGAAATCTGTCAACACCCAGTATTAATGAGAAAGCTGTTCAAAGCCGAACCATAAATGTGACACCATGAAAACTTCCATAATGCACTACTGACTTAAAAGAAGAACAAACCAAAGTAAGTACTACTAACTTCTGAAGACAGTGTGTTCATATCGCCCCGAATACGATCTCGCTGAAATTGTTCGTCACTCCTGCACTCCCAAGTTACAAACCCACAACTCAGTTATTTCTGTTAAACTCCAAAACAGTCTTTCAATATGTCACATGCAGATGCAATGTACTTAGCACTCTAGTTCACAATACGTGGTATCATCGGTCTACTCCACGGAGTTTTGAAGAATTATGTCTACATCCCTCCATCAACGTCATGTGCCATTACAGTGTAATTCACGTTAGTTTCTTTTACCACTGGTTTACGAAATATCTCCATCTCGCGTTACGACATGACGAGAAAACCTACTTTTTCTAACATCGACAAAGTCGCTGTTGCTGGATGCATATTGTAAGTGTACTAATAAAATTATGTCTTATGGATTGTAATTCTGTTTTATCTTTCGTCCAGGAAGTTTATTCATCTCTTTTTCTATTGTATAGCTTTTTCCTGTATCTCTACAGAAACGTTTCCTCTCATTATTAGTTAATTCAGAGAATCATACCATATAACGGATACACATGAGTTTCAGACAAATACGTGAAACGTGCTGAAACCACGTAGTAGGTAATAACACACTGCAGGACACAAGGATACATAATGTAGGAATGAAAAAATAACATACTTTTTATTACAATCTGTTTGGTAAGAATGAATCTTAATCCGCAGATAGCACTCTGTGAAGGGAGAAAGTTGTAAAATAATTGACAGGAGCAGTTTTTGCGTACCTTACAAGGCACATTGCAAGGACAGCGTTGAGAGGTCATC
This sequence comes from Schistocerca nitens, assembly GCF_023898315.1. NCBI lineage: Eukaryota > Metazoa > Arthropoda > Insecta > Orthoptera > Acrididae > Schistocerca > Schistocerca nitens. The sequence continues at coordinate 637,097,067 of NC_064619.1, read as the reverse complement.
GGCAGGCAACCGCTAATTAAATTAACCCCGCTTGAAGTGCTGATTCTATCGTTTCGCAACTCAAAATTTCGTCTATTTAATTGTAAGGTGGCAAGAACATTGTTTCTCGTTAGTAAACAAGATTAATAATTGTGCCAAATTCGAGTTTTCACTGTACAGATTTAAATAGCGTGTTGTAACTACCTCACTGGATAGCTTTTAAAGAAGGAACGTCTGTTTGTTTTGCTTTGCCTGCAGCTCAAGATGCATCTAACCTCAATTTTTCTCATTATCCACGTCTCAGCAGATCTGCTTAATTTCAACATGTCGCAAAAATTTTTTATAACTTCTTATTTCCCAAAAATCTCCGAGATATGGGCTATAGGCATTTTGAGAAGGGAAAGGGATTTTACTGTGTTACAAATCCTGTATTTAAGTTGTCAGCAAAACGTGGTTATGTTTTGTAATGATACGTGAAACTAATCAAAAATGGTTCAAATGGCTCTGAGCAGTATGGGATTTAACACCTATGGTCATCAGTCACCTAGAACTTAGAAGTACTTAAACCTAACTAACCTAAGGACATCATACAACACCCAGTCATCACGAGGCAGAGAAAATCCATGACCCCGCCGGAAATCGAACCCGGGAACACTGGCGCGGGAAGCGAGAACGCTACCGCACGACCACGAGCTGCTGACATACGTGAAACTAAAACCCTAGCATGTAATTACTACATGTATAATGTTTAGGTGACTTTGAACGTGAAGTAACCCTCATTTCTTACTTATATCAATGTATATCAGTACTCATCTAAGTCTGCAGTTTATACTGTGTGACAGCACGTGCACGCATCATCTACAAAAGACGAAAAATGTTAGGAACTGCCACATAAAGTTATCACTCGAGTTTCAGGAATGCTATAATGTTTGGCATTATCAGTAGAAGATGGGAATCAGCCGCGCAGGATTAGCCGAGCGGTCTAAGGCGCTGCAGTCATGGACTGTGCGGCTGATCCCGGTGGACGTTCGAGTCCTCCCTCGGGCATGGGTGTGTGTGTGTTTGTCCTTAGGATAAATCCGGTTAAGTAGTGTGTAAGCTTAGGGACTGATGACCTTAGCAGTTAAGTCCCGTAAGATTGCACACACATTTGAACATTTGTACAGCAAGATAAAGACTACCACGGTGTTGCCGCAAACTATGAGTGACTTTAGGACCAGTTTTAGTTATGAATTTTAGGAAATTCTTCATATGTGTGGCCATATTGTCCGTAGTTGCTTTACAGTTCGTGAGGGTATATTTGCTCTGTCGTTGCAACTACAAATATGCGTCTTTTTGTCACCAGATGGGTATCGTTTTAGTAAGGTAAATCATCATCAGTGGCCAGTAATTAGGTTCCTTTACATTTTGATTTGCTTTCAGATAGAAAAACAGTCCGTTAACAATATGCTGGTTTTTACCTACGGTGATTTGCGGTTTATTTATCGCTTATATCAGGAAATTCCGTCTACTAGCACATCGTTTATGTTTTTATTCTTTAAACACTGGTAGTTGTGGTCTATCATTGGGGTGTTCAGCAAAACTATGCATTTTTTATGTTTTACACACCAGACTTTATCGCACACCACTGTTTACTATGTGTTTTTATACTTCTAAGTATGAGTTGTCGTTTGTGTTTTTTAGTGCTGCCAACCTAACCTTTCCAATAGTTTGCCATTGACGTACAATCTTTCCTTTTCTCTGGGTGGAGGAGGGAAAAACCATGGTGAATGGACCTAAGTTCATAGTAGTGTTAGTATTGTGATGGAGTGCGAGTTGGAGGAGAAGGTGAGGAGCAATAATTGAAATGAAAGTGGGAAGTTGGGATCATCAGTTATTTTATACGGAGCCTGGTTTCCAATATTTATTTGTTCACTAGGCAAATGTTTATTTTGTGTTAATGCTTTGGGTTTGTGAAAATTTTCTTGGAAATAGAGGAGTTGTCAGTCTTTAATGATTCTATTGATATTCATATATTTATCCAAATTGCTTGTTCTATGGTGTTCTTGATTTAGATGATCTGCAAATGTTGAATGGTTTCTACCATATTTAAATGCTGTGGCATGTTCTTTATATCTTGTGTCTAATGTCCTGCAAGTCATTCCAATGTATATTTTTCCACAATCTCTGCAGCTTAGATGATAGATATCATTCTGTTGGTATCTGTCCTGTTTTGATTTTAGTTTTGGGATGTGCTTTTGTATTGAATAGTTTGTTTTGTGAGCAATGTTTATGCATTGTGTTTTGAATATATTACCTGTTTCATATTTGAATATGTTGCGATGGGTTATATGTATTGATGTGGTTTGATTAGTTTTTTCATTATTTGTCTCTTCATTTTCCTGTTAATTTGTCTTCCATTGTTTCTTTGCATCCATTTTTAATGCTGTTTGTTTTATAATGGCTAGCTCTTTCTGGTAAACATTAGTGTTTAGGGGGATAGTGTTCAGTCTGTTTAACATGTATCTGAGATGCTGCCTGTTTGTGATTCTGAAGGTCGTTTGAGGTTGCATTTAAGATAATGTCTCTTGTTGTGGCTTTTCTGTATATGTGAAATGTGTTTTTGTTTATTGTCTTTTCTTACGGTTATGTCTAGAAAGTTGAGTGACTATTCTTGCTCTTCATGTACTGTGAACTTAATGTTTTTGTGTTCAGTATTTTTGTCTTTGTATAGTCGCTATATTCTGTTTCTAGGTTCGTCTACCATGCATATTATGTCATCTAAGTAACTGTACCACTGGATAATGTTGCAGTTTTTCTTTGTTATTACGTCTATGATTCAAGAAAATGTTGGCTAATGTTCCCGGAAGATGTGAAACCACGGGTAAACCTTTTTCTTGTATATAGCATTCTTGATTGAATTCAAGGTAATTTTGTTGTGTTATTAAGCATAATAATTTTATTGCTACATCTGTGTGTCCATGAGCTAACAGGTGGTGTGTATTCAGATTTTCTTCACTGTTTCTATGTTTTCGTTAACAGGGATGAAACTGTACATAGTTTCTACATCAAAGGAGAGCAGTGTTGCTATTCCAGCGATTTTAGTGTCTCTTATATGTTCTACCAGTTTAGAGGTATTTCTGATTGTTCTATCATTTTCTAGATTATAGTACTGGGTGAGCTGTGACTGCAGTAGGTTTGCTAGTAGATATGTAGAAGCTGCTCTGAAATTCGCTATTGGACAGGTCATCATTATAACAAAATATGACAAAAGAAATACTGTCTTCCTCACGAAAACAAAAGAATACATAGGAAAAAACAGAAGAATTCATCAGCAAAAATACCATAAAAAAGTTAAAATCAAACCCAACTAATGCATTTTAAACACATGTCAAAAACATGCTCAAAAGCAAATGCATTTACAGACAGAGAAACAGAGACTTGTACAAGAAAATCCTCAAGCCCCCAACATGAGATGTCAACAAAAGGTCCATAAAGAAAACTGTCCATTCCATCCAATAGTGAATTTTAGAGCGGCTCCGGCAAACCTACTAGTTTTGGAAAGTATAGAGGTGAGAATAACATTACTTGCTTTGTGGATTACTCCTGAGAGGTACACTATAAAGCTTAAGTTAGATCAGCAGTAGTGGTCATGTGTGTTTTGTAACGTTATAGAACCAGTTTTATGTATTTTATGTACATTAACTGCATAGAATTGAGTTATGACACAAAGATCGAACTATGCTCACCTACTGATCTATAATTTGTTTCAGTAGTGCCAATAAGCGAGCCGTGTGCATTTCAATATGTAATACATACAATTCAAATGTGGAAATATCTAATTTGAGAATGCAGTGTGGTAACTTAGTGTGCTTCAACAACTAGATTTTGTTCATCAAAATGTGCTTTTTGAACTAGAGTTTTTATCTGAAGTGCCAATATACAAGCAATTGTAATTTTCAAATGTGTTACAGATCGATCGATGAGGAGTGCATGGCTTGCGACATCATCGATGGGTGGCACGTGATGGACACGTTTATGACCTCAAGACCCTCAGTAGATTTCAGAATAACAATTATTCGTTGGGTGCATATGTATTTCTATCTTGTTTTACCAGTTTTGACAAAGTATTTTGTCAACTTAAGTAGCACACAAAACTGAGGACACTATAAACCTTTAGACCTCGTATTCATATTTATGTTAATGTTGAGCAACATATTACAAAAACTACTTCTTCATAGAAATACAATCCCATGACATGTTCAAAAAAGTAAATATTGTATGCGATTATTGTAAATACAGAAGAATATTTACACATACTGTAAGCCATCTTGTTCTCTGTAGACCGATTTGGCTCCCAGATGTGTCTGAATTTCGATATATGTACCTCTCTTGGTGCAAGGCACAATGGATCCTCAAATTAAGTATCGCAATATTATTTTCATGTCTAAATTGTCTGTATTATTAATCTATGGCAATAACAAAAAGCACATGGCTTAGGTATTGGCACTACTGGTCTGGTCTGGACAAGTTAAGGCCCACCTGACACCTAAAACAAAACTGAGGACCCTCAAGTGAAGCGGCACAATACTTATCCCACATACTTGAAATTTGATGGTTGTAGAAGTTTTGCAATTTTTTTAGTAGTAGTAATATGTAGTACAAGTTAGACTTTCACTTTGTTATTCGAAATTTCTTAATAATGAATAAGCAGTGAACAGCTGTCTCTGCCACCAGCTATATCAATCAATTGCTACTAATTGCTGACTTGCCTTTAATATCAACTATCCAGCTGATGCAGCAAGTTCTCAGACTAGGTAACTGGTGCCATCCTACCCCTCCCTTCCCTCCTAACCGTTTGCACACATGGCAAGGGCTAAGATGTGTACATATGCCTATCTAGTATCTGGCCCCAATCAATTCGATGCCCACCAGTCTGCATGAATCTAGATGACAGCCGCTGAGGGCACTCCTAACATAGGCACTATAAAGATAGCAGCGCAGGGGCCTGGGCCTCGGTCCTGTTCCTACCTTATTCAGCCTTGTGTGGTTCCTCATACTGCTACGTCTAGGCTCTCAATCTGGTTTACTCTCATGCTGTTGTCTTCGTAGTTTGTCCATCACTGTGTTTGGCCTTCTGTGATTTTCGGTGAAGCACCGTCCCTCGGTCGGCCTGTGTCTCATGGACATGTGCAATCAATTTACTATAACTGGCGATGACCGAAAAGGTTAATAGTGTTTTATGGAGATGAAACTCGTGGAACAGTAACAGAAACAGCTGCTACATCAACAGCAATTGCAACAGCAGTTGGAGCAGCAAATTGAATTGTTGCGTTAGGAAATTCAGCTTTCGTCAGAACGCCTGCCGGTTCAGGCTGTAGTCGCTTCCTTGACAGTCTCAAGCACACGCGTTATCGCCATTTAACGACACCAAAGAAAATAGGGACATGTATTTGCAATGGCTGCAATGGCTAAAACAGCACTTCACGGCTTTTCGGGTCTGCCCTCAATGGTCGTTCTTCCCTTCCTGAGATTCCTGAGAGATATTTCCCTTACCACCTCCTCACAAAGTCGGTTGCACTCTAATTCGAGGCGATTTGTTCGTTGCTGTTAAACTATTATTCACAATGACTTCACGAGGTCATATCGTGCATTGAGTTTTACCAACACCACAAGCAACTGGACCAGTTGTATCAGTTATATTGGGATGGATAAGCAAGGACTGTGTCGACAGTGTGAATTCAGTTGCACATACCCATCATGGAAAACATCGGAAGAGGATACATAAATTCGAGACGTCCTATTGAAGCCCTGTCCGGAAGTACCCACTGCAGCCCTCAAGCTGGGCAGTCCTACCTTGGACAATTATTTCAAAATCGCGCGTTCTTCCGAGATTGCGCAGGCAGTAAATGAATCCTCTGTGGCTCGTCCCCAGGTAGCAGTGGTTCAACCGCCACCAAATAGTTGCAGTTCTCGTGAGTCCTTTTCCCGATGGCGGCATCGTGATCCGTCACTTTCAGACGTATCAAGGACCTCTGAGCAGCCAATCACATCGTGTCAGCGTACGCAATGGGGACACCCACCTGGTCCTGACCAATATGCAGCCCGTCCCAGTCATTAAGCAGACTGCACTCGTTTTGGAAGCGATGGGAATTTCCATTCCACACTTGCGTCAAGGAAAGGTGCATGAAATCCAGGCTATGTTCGCTAGACCAATCCTCCCATCTCCAAGTTGTTCACGGACCTCATGACTGCACATAAGAACCTTCGTATCCAAATAAAACCAGAAAAGACATTTTCCCTCCCAACATACGGTCATCTGGGTTAGCCAGTGTTGGCCATACCCTGCCGCAAGCTGGTACAGATGTTTACCCTCTGGAAACTCTTAGACATTCTTCCAGGGATAACTGGAACAGTTAAGCATGTTCATTCCAACTTGTACCGAGTTCCTCGAAAACTTGACAGTTACGGGTTCTACGTGCCAAGGCCACCTGCGCAATTTCTGCACTCTCTTAACCACGTTGTGTGATGCAGGACTCGAGTGCCCTCCAACATAAACGTCTTTTATTATTCAGGGGAAAATGCGGAATAATGGCTATCTATTCTGATGGTCGACTAACTGTAATCGTGATTTCACCCAGGTGAAGCACATGTTATTCTTGCACCCACGTCTTACATCCCCTTTATTTTATTGTTGATGCTTCCCCTGTGACATCGGTACAACGCTGGTGCACCGTAACTATCGTGGTACTTAGCAACCCATCGTCTATACGTCAGAGGCACCAACGTGTGCTCAGAGTAGCTACTCACAGTTAGACGAACAAGTTTTGACAGTCATTTTGGCCGTTAAGAACTGCCACGTGAACCTTTTTGGGACTAGATTTCGCCAACTTACTGGCCACTTTCTTGGCTTCGTGAGCAAGAGGTCAAAGGCTGCAGCTGTAGGCTCTTTTCGTCAGTACATACACTCACATCATCAAGTACAACACTATGACAAACGTCGGTGCACTCTCTCGTCTGCCCTGAGGACCAGACCTGGCTTTTGACCAACAGGAGATCTCCTGTTTCCACATTGACACAGAACGACAATGCACCTTAGATGGGTTGCCCATTACTGTTACTCACATCGCCCCAGAAAAGCACTTATGTCACTTTCTTGGATTATAGACTTCATGGGTGCCCCACTTACTCCAAATCTATTGATCTAGGGCTCTGGGCTGGGATCGCCTTTCTCGTCGTTTTTCTGATGTCTCTGGTGTTTTCCTGCTACATGTGTGTTATTATCCTGACTACTGTATACCCTTATATCATGGAACTGTCATCATGAGCGTTTGGGCGTGTTGTAGACGAAAGCTCTTGCCAGGCGACATGCCTACAGACCAGGACTGAATAAAGAGACGGAAGCTGTGGCCACAAAATCGGGCTCACTCGCCTTACTCTTTCGCCTTCAGACCCAATCCCCATCGCCCCTGGGACTGTATCCATCTGTATTATACTGCTCCTTTTATCGGCTCTGTGTGACTCATTGTCGTGGATGCTTATACCAGTTTCCTATATGTGGTTAGCATTGCATTCACCACTGTAGCTGCTACCTTCAATGCACTTATTAAGATCTTCAGCATCAGAGGGCTTCCCCACACACTCGTCTCTGACAATGAGGCTCAGTGTAGTGAAAATGTAATCGTTTTTGGTGATCTGATTTTATACTACCACAAATAAAGTTAGCCATGATCTTACCCAATAAAAAAAAATTATTATTTGAAAAACTTTCTGCTATGGCCGCTCTTTGAGGTACAGTACATACAACTAGGAATCTCTGTGAGTCATAGCTTGACTGCACATTTGTAACACTGAGCTGTGTGACTCCTGCAGTTCTGCAACGCTAGCGGCATTTAGTCCACCTTTTGAACCATCCTTCAATGGCCAAGTGGATCAGACGGTAAAAACGTTTAAAAGTTGAAAGCAATTGGCACATCTACATCTACATCTACATCTATACTCCGCAAGCCACCTGACGGTGTGTGGCGGAGGGTACCCTGAGTACCTCTATCGGTTCTCCCTTCTATTCCAGTCTCGTATTGTTCGTGGAAAGAAGGGTTGTCTGTATGTTTCTGTGCGGGCTCTAATCTCTCTGATTTTATCCTCATGGTCTCTTCGCGAGATATACGTAGGAGGGAGCAATATACTGTTGGACTCTTCGGTGAAGGTATGTACTCGAAATTTTAACAAAAGCCCGTACCGAGCTACTGAGCGTCTCTCCTGCAGAGTCTTCCACTGGAGTTTATCTACCATCTCCGTAACGCTTTCGCGATTACTAAATGATCCTGTAACCAAGCGGGCTGCTCTCCGTTGGATCTTCTCTATCAACCCTATCTGGTAAGGATCCCACACCGCTGAGCTGTATTCAAGCAGTGGGCGAACAAGCGTACTGTAACCTACTTCCTTTGTTTTCGGATTGCATTTCCTTAGGATTCTTCCAATGAATCTCAGTCTGGCATCTGCTTTACTGACGATCAACTTTATATGATCATTCCATTTTAAATCACTCCTAATGCGTACTCCCAGATAATTTATGGAATTAACTGCTTCCAGTTGTTGACCTGCTATTTTGTAGCTAAATGATAAGGGATCTATCTTTTTATGTATTCGCAGCACATTACACTAGTCTACATTGAGATTCAATTGCCATTCCCTGCACCATGCGTCAATTCGCTGCAGATCCTCCTGCATTTCAGTACAATTTTCCATTGTTACAACCTCTCGATACACCACAGCATCATCTGAAAAAAGCCTCAGTGAACTTCCGATGTCATCCACAAGGTCATTTATGTATATTGTGAACAGTAACGGTCCCATGACACTCCCCTGTGGCACACCTGAAATCACTCTTACTTCGGAAGACTTCTCTCCATTGAGAATGACATGCTGCGTTCTGTTATGTAGGAACTCCTCACACAATTGGTCTGATAGTCCATATGCTCTTACTTTGTTCATTAAACGACTTTTGGGAACTGTATCGAACGCCTTGCGGAAGTCAAGAAACACGGCATCTACCTGTGAACCCGTGTCTATGGCCCTCTGAGTCTCGTAGACGAATAGCGCGAGCTGGGTTTCACACGACCGTCTTTTTCGAAACCCATGCTGATTCCTACAGAGTAGATTTCTAGTCTCCAGGAAAGTCATTATACTCGAACATAATACGTGTTCCAAAATTCTACAAAATATCGACGTTAGAGATATAGGTCTATAGTTCTGACATCTTTTCGACGTCCCTTCTTGAAAACGGGGATGACCTGTGCCCTTTTCCAATCGTTCGGAACGCTACGCTCTTCTAGAGACCTACGGTACACCGCTGCAAGAAGGGGGGCAAGTTCCTTCGCGTACTCTGTGTAAAATAGAACTGGTATCCCATTAGGTCCAGCGGCCTTTCCTCTATTGAGCGATTTTAATTGTTTCTCTATCCCTCTGTCGTCTATTTCGATATCTACCATTTTGTCATCTGTGCGACTATCTAGAGAAGGAACTACAGTGCAGTCTTCATCTGTGAAACAGCTTTGGAAAAAGACATTTAGTATTTCGGCCTTTAGTCTGTCATCCTCTGTTTCAGTACCATTTTGGTCACAGAGTGTCTGGACATTTTGTTTTGATGCACTTACCGCTTTGACATAAGTTCAGAATTTCTTAGGATTTTCTGCCAAGTCAGTACATAGAACTTTTACTTTCGAATTCATTGAACGCCTCTCGCATAGCCCTCCTCACACTACATTTCGCTTCACGTTATTTTTGTTTGTCTGCAAGGCTTTGGCTATGTTTATGTTTGCTGTGAAGTTCCCCTTGCTTCCGCAGCAGTTTTCTAACTCGGTTGTTGTACCACGGTGGCTCTTTTCCATCTCTTAAGATCTTGCTTGGCACATACTCATCTAACGCATATTGTACGATGGTTTTGAACTTTGTCCACTGATCCTCAACACTATCTGTACTTGAGACAAAACTTTTTTGTTGAGCCATCAAGTACTCTGAAATCTGCTTTTTGTCACTTTTACTAAACAGAAAAATCTTCCTACCCTTTTTAATATTTCTATTTACGGCTGAAATTATCGACGCCGTAACCGCTTAATGATCGCTGATTGCCTGTTCTGCGTTAACTGTTTCAAATAGTTCGGGTCTGTTTGTCACCAGAAGGTCTAATATGTTATCGCCACGAGTCGGTTCTCTGTTTAACTGCTCAAGGTAGTTTTCAGACAAAGCACTTAAAAAAATTTCACTGGATTCTTTGTCCCTGCCACCCATTATGAACGTTTGAGTCTCCCAGTCTATATCCGGCAAATTAAAATCTCCACCCAGAACTATAACATGGTGGGGAAATCTACTCGAAATATTTTCCAAATTATCCTTCAGGTGCTCAGCCACAACAGCTGCTGAGCCAGGGGGCCTATAGAGACATCCAATTACCATGTCTGAGCCTGCTTTCACCGTGACCTTCACCCAAATCATTTTACATTTCGGATCTCCGTCAATTTCCTTCGATACTATTGCACTTCTTATCGCTATAAACACGCCTCCCCCTTCACTGTCCAGCCTGTCTCTGCGGTATACATTCCAATCTGAGTTTAGGATTTCATTACTGTTTACGTCTGGTTTCAGCCAACTTTCTGTCCCTAGTACTATATGGTCGTTGTGACCGTTTATTAATGAGAGCAGGTCTGGCACCTTTCTATAGACGCTCCTGCAGTTTACTATTAGCACATTAATATTGTTATTCCCTGTTGCATTTTGCCTACTCCTACCTTGCCGCGTCACACGAGGCGTCTTGTCGGGGCTAGGAAGGGAATTCTCTAACCTAAAAAACCCCCATGTGCACTCCACACACACTCCGCTACCCTTGTAGCCGCTTCCGGCGTGTAGTGCACGCCTGACCTATTCAGGGGGACCCTACATTTCTCCACCCGATAGCGGAGGTCGAGAAATTTGCACCCCAGATCCCCGCAGAATCGTCTGAGCCTCTGGTTTAAGCCTTCCACTCGGCTCCAAACCAGAGGACCGCGATCGGTTCTGGGAACGATACTACAAATAGTTAGCTCTGATTCCACCCCGCGAGCGAGGCTTTCCGCCTTCACCGACTCCGCCAACCGCCTGTGCGAACTGAGGATGACCTCTGAACCCAGACGGCAGGAATCATTGGTGCCGACATGAGCAACAATTTGCAGTCGGGTGCACCCAGTGCTCTCTATCGCCGCCGGTAGGGCCTCCTCCACATCTCGGATGACACCCCCCGGCAAGCAGACAGAGTGAACACTGGCCTTCTTCCCCAACCTTTTCGCTATTTCCCTAAGGGGCTCCATCACCCGCCTAACTCCCAATAACTAATAAACCCGTCCCCCCGTGTGCCTGCTCGGACCTTGCTGAAGGAGAAGCCACGTGTCCACTCACAGGCAGAGCGGGCGATGCCACACGGCCAGCCTCCACATATACCCTCCGCCTCGTGCGCCGCGAACGCCGCTGAACCCGCCACTCCCGTTGGGGAGAGGGTGGCCCAACCGCGCCCGGTACCCACGAAGATGTCTCGACAGCAGGGACAGTAGGTGAAGCATGTAACACCTGGGGTGTACCCTGCGACGCACCAGACTCCCCACTGCCGCTACACTCCGAGGCAGCAGCCTGAAGACGGCTGACCGCGGCCATCAACACGTTCAGCTGTTCGCGAACAGTGGCCAGCTCCTCCTGCGTCCGTACACAGCAGTCACACATCCTATCCATCCTAAGGAATCAATTTACTGAAGAGAGTTAATCAACTTTTAACTAGACTGCTAATTCACTAAAGGCGGCTGACTATTGACTGAACTGTGATTGCTAGCCACTTCTTGCAGAAAACAAAGAAAATAGCACTACCTGTCTCTGGACTGCATTGAAAACAAACACTAGCACTACTGGCACTATGTCTGACAAAAGGGACTCTCTCTGACTGTATTCAAAACAAACACGAAATCTATGGAACACTATTAATAGCACTCGACATATAAAGCTTCCGAAAAGCAAAAACACACGGAAGAAGAAGTGACAAGTAAGAAAAATACAGTTTATACTTAAATTAAGGTAGCTCGCTGCACAGCAGACGTGATGCAGACGGCAGTTAGGACGACACTGACATTACTGGCACATCCACCAGTGCAATGGCACACACAATGTTCCTGAGCATCTGCAGTCTACGACTGCAGCCTGGCGGAGGTCCTCCATGCACGACAGCCAGTCAGTCATATATACGGGCACTACAGCCCTCAGAACCCCATATATGACCCACTGAATGACACCCCCTAGGTTCAACTGTCTGTGCACATTCATATGCAGCAAAATCTTTGTGTTTACCAGCTACAGTGGTGTCCACCCATGGGTGGCTTCACATGATAGTTGATACTCCAAGCGTCTTGGAAGTTTGACTCACCAAACAATGTTAAAATGCATGTCGAACCTTCAACTGTGGTTTATTTAGAACAATGCACTTCGCTACTAGTTTCACTTATCAAGAATGAGCTGGCATGAAGATCTGGAAAGTTATACCGTTATGGCATAACTTTCCAGCCATTCATGCCAGCTTATACTGGATAATGATCACCTGACCGAAACTAGTAGCGAAGCAGATCGTTCAAAATAAAGGACAATCGAGGTTCACCATGGATTATAACAATTATTTGGCGGCTGAATATCCCCACCTACAATTATACATAAAACAACTCCGTCCTTGCATACTGATGCACCACAATTGGTGGATCACTCAGAGTTCCAAGTGGCCGCCCTTGCAAATCCTTCAACCACCTGTGTACAATTTGCACTCCAGGGCACCGTCAGAGTTCCTCTTGATGTGGCTTTAGGGGCTGAGAATTCGCAGAAACATCTAACCCATCAGCAGTCGTCTCCCACACTGCTATTCCCTAGCAGATTACCTGATTGTCTCCCAGCTAATGGGCTCCTCCGGCGCAACACCAGTCATGCCACTGATCGCCTTCTGAAACATCGTCCAGAACACTTCAGAGTCTATGAACCAATTTCGATGGAGGAGGGATCTGGTATTCAAGCCGACCTATTTCGAAAACAAACACAGGGACAGACAAAGACCTCTACATGGTGGTATTAATACATTCGAACGCCACTGTCGCCACATCAGTACTAGGTATGGGCCATGCCCTCTATATCAGCATATCAGCATCCATGGCCACCCTATAAGGCCAGCAGTGCGGGAGCCTGGAACTCAGTAGTTTTCCAGTTGTGCTCTCGTACTGTTCGCTGTACTTAGCGTTATTTGGTTTCTTATAATCCTGTGTCTAGGCTCTCTATTTAGGTTACTCTGCCGGCCGGAGTGGCCGTGCGGTTCTAGGCGCTACAGTCTGGAGCCGAGCGACCGTTACGGTCGCAGGTTCGAATCCTGCCTCGGGCATGGATGTGTGTGATGTCCTTAGGTTGGTTAGGTTTAATTAGTCCTAAGTTCTAGGCGACTGATGACCTCAGAAGTTAAGTCGCATAGTGCTCAGAGCCGTTTAAACCATTAGGTTACTCTCCAGATGTGTCATCCTGTCATCTGGTCTCCATTATTCATACATCAGTGGGGTTGTCTTTCTGTGTTCAGCGACTCACTATCGACATTCTTTGGTGGTTGGCCACTGCATCCTGATCATGTCAGATTCTGGTTACTATAGTCCAGTCATCCATGTCTAAGTGAAGTTGTGAATAGTTGACATATTCAAATTCGCTTATGCCTTACATCCCATCTTACAGACATTTGCCGCATGTACATCAGGTTGGCTTCTTGAACGTTTATTTAAATCTACTAACAAAAATGTCACATGTTTGGAGTTCAACTCTTCCTCGATTGTGTATGTTATGAGGGTACAGTGAGCTCACATGGCAATGTATTTCCCGTATGTTAATAAAACATATATATACGCCTGCCTAATATCGTGTAGGACCCCGCGGGCATGACGTGGCATGGACTCGACTTGTGTCTGAAGTAGTGCTGGAGTGAATGAATCCTGCAGGGCAGACCACAAATCCCGAAGAGTGCTAGTGGGTGGAGATCTCTTCTGAAAAGTACGTTGCAAGGCATCCGATATATGCTCAATAATATTCACGTCTGGGGAGTTTGGTGGCCAGCGGAAATATTTAAGCTCAGAAGAGTGTTCCTGGAGCCACTCTGTAGCAATTCTGGACGTTTGGGGTGCCGCATTGTCCTGCTGGAGTTGCCCCAATTTATAGGAATACTCAATGGACAAGAATGGATACATTTCTTGATGCAATAATTATTGTATCAAGAAATACAAGTCAGCCGTTGTCCTACGGTCCATAATGGATCAACAAAGATTAGAATGGATACAGTTAATCAGACAGGATGCTTACGTACATGTCACCTGCCAGAGTCGTATCTAGACATATTAGGGGTCTCATATCACTCCAACTGCACGCGCCTCACACCATTACAGAGCCTTCACCATCTTTCACAGTCTCCTTCTGATATGCAGGGTCCATAGAATTATGTGGTTTTCACAATACCCGTACACATCCATCCGCTCGATACAATTTGAAACCAGACTCGTCCGACCATGCAACAAGTTTCCAGTCATCAACCATCCAGTGTCGGTGTTGACGGGCGAGGCGAGGCGTAAAGCTCTGTGTTATGCAGTTATCAAGGGTACAAGAGTGGGCCTTAGGCTCCGAATGCCCTTAACGATGATGCTTCATTAATGGTTCGAACGCTGATACATGCCGATAGCCAAGCATTGAAATCAATAGCAGCTTGCGGAATGGTTGCACTTTTGAAACGCTGAATAATTTTCTTACGCGTCGTAGTTGGTCCCGTTCTTGCAGGATCTTTTTCCGGCCGCAGCGATGTCGGAGATTGGATGTTTTGCCGTTTTCGTGTTATTCACGGTACAGTGTTGAAATGGTCGTACGGGAAAATCTCCACTTTATCACTACCTCGGAGATGCTGTGGCCCATCGCTCGTGCGCCTACTATAACACCACGTTCACACTTACTTAAATCGTGATAACCTACCATTGTAACAGCAGTAACCGATCTAAGAATTGGGTTCTCGTTGTCTTATATAGGGGTTACTGACTGCAGTGCCGTATTCTACTTGTTTACATATCTCTGATTACGCATGTCTATACCAGTTTCTTTGGCGCTTCAAGTTCTCCACTGAACGTTTTGTAGCTACGGCTACCAGTGGAAGTTAATGTCTGCTTGTTGACAAAACTTTTGAGACCAGTTATTTTTATGGGAGAGTTGGACTCTCAGTTGTTGGAGTTATTGGATTTGGGCTCCCGGCCAGGATAGAGTGAGCTGAGCTTGGATAGTGCATTCGTCGACAATGCTCGGTAGTCGTCTTAATGCTTTTACAGTGTGTCCGTGCTGCAACGATTCATTGCGTACGTTTCAGTGTGGAAGCGATCGGTAGCCAATTGTGGCGTATAGGCTGAAATACTGAATGTTATCGAATAGTTTTAAAGTTTGCTATATGAATAAATTATAATTCGTGACGCCTCACCAATCGATATTCTCATTTGATCAGTCATCATAGTATCCCTGGTGAAAGTTTTTAATGAGATTAGCTGTACAAAGAGTTTGTTGGAAAGGTAAGGTGAGATTACGACCTAATATAGCGGGCCTGGAGGAGTACCGACGGGGTCGTTATATGGTGCAGATGTCAGAAAGTCTGATAAATAAACTATTTCTACAATTAACATGATTTTTTTAATCACTATCTCCATGAAACCTGCTGCATAGCAAGCCCTTAAATCACACTGATTAGCCGCCATGCTCAACTAAGTTCTTACGAAGCTAATATGTCATATTTGGTGCATTTTGGTGCATAATTATTAAGAAAGTATGCATTTTTCATAATGCAGTACACTAAACACCTCATCAAAACACGTGTTTTTTAGTTTGGTTTGTTGTAATAACTTGTCAGGAAATGCGACATATGTGTCTAACCATGCAATACATATCGGTTATCATTTAGTAATTGATTATGGAAAGGAAGGTGATACAGTCTGTAAAATTAAGTAGACAGCCCTCACACACTGATTCTGTTCGGTTAATGTCTCAGTCTTCAATGAAAATTCGTTTCTGTATGTTTAGCGGAATACAACGTCGAGTAGGGCTAACATCTAAATACAGTAATAAAGAAAAGTGTGTTAGTCGATAATTTCAGTTACATTTTCTTGTGTAGGGCATTACTGATGGAGTCCCCTGTCCCCCCCACCGGCAGACACACACACACAAAAATGGTGCTTGGTCAGGTGAGGCATTATTGAAAAACTTCTAAAAGCACGAGGTGATGGAAGTTCGAACTTTGACTCAATAGCAAAATAACCTAAAGTAGATTTAAGCTGGAAATGACAATATCTGTAAATATTTTTTATAAATATTCTGAACATATTATACATGGGGTAGCCATTGTGGCACTTAATTTGAGGGTTAACAGTTTAATGTTGGGTTTCAAGTGTACCTTAACTTGTAAGCAGATTGCTGGTGACAAAAATGAGCCACGTGTATTTTGCACTGACATAGAGCAATACTACAGACAATTTAGACATATGGATAATTCTTTGACATTTAATTTGAGAATATACTGTGCTTATAAATATCGAACGTCAGTCATATTTACGTACAAAGTCGGGGTAGAGAGAAAACGATAATCGGCTCTGAGTAATATACTATTTTCTAGTTTCGGTTCAGTCGTCAGGAAAATGCTGGGCTGGAACAGGCTGTTTCGTTTAAATGGCAGTAAAATAGCGCGATTGGGAGAGCTCAACGAAAGTGTGTTTGAGTATGTGTGTGTGTGTGTGTGTGTGTGTGTGTGTGTGTGTGTGTGAGTGCATGTGTGTGAGTATGTCAGTTTCTTTGTGATACGCTGACAACGTTTGCTGCATCAGATGATGTATCTGGAGAAACATAGTGCTTGGCTGTTTCTTTCTAAGGGCCAGTAAAATGCTGACCTGTCACTTTGTGAAGCTATCTCAGTGCCTGTTTACAAGAAAGCGAGATGATTTAAGAGTGAGTTGCGAAAACTAGACTGAACAGTAACGAATTGAGCTATGGTTGGGGAAGACAGATATGTGTGTTTGTGTGTGTGTGTGTGTGTGTGTGTGTGTGTGTATGTTTTGACTTGACGCTCTGTGACTGCCTATTTCCAAGAAAGATACTTAGTGTACCAGAGGGTAGGGGAGGGACAATACAAGTACATATTGTAATAGAGGGCAGATGAGGGACACTGCAAGTACAAACGGGAATTGAGGAAGGTTCTTATGGGCACAATTCCTCTTTGATGCCCATGTCATGGATTTTATCCTGAATGCCCAACTGCATTCGTACCTTCATTCAAGAAATCTGAAGGTTAATTTTGCCAAGGTTTTTGTATGCAGGCTAAGTTTACCTACGTACCTTAACGTGCTGTGATGGTGAACCTTACTGGTGACAAATCTGTATGGAGGTGTTAGAATCATATCAGGATAGAGCATCTCATGTCGAAGATTTACTTAATGTAATTACTCCACCTTTACAACACTTTTGCGACCATACGCCGAGAAGGATGGACAACATCCATACTGGCCCTTGTCAAGTGGGCTCAGTGTTTAATACTGCGTTATATTAATCAGTCATAACACTCTAAATCCAAAGGACGTGCAATAACACAGCAACTTCTGTTTGGGAGAATGTGAACCTACGACTACTGCATATTGTTTGACACAAATGTATACCTTTTTGTCAGCAAACTTGTTACTTATAATTCTACAGTACCAGCAGATCAGAACTTTCTGCTACGTATTATTGCATTTTGCAAACGACATTAACTTAAATGGTGTTCTTTACATTCGGTAACTTTAGGACATAGATCACACACATATGCTTTTACGTGCATGCACCTCTGAAGGAACCAGACCGACCCTGGGAAATACAGACACTGTACTAAACGTATTTCATGACAAAGCCAAACCAGTCTGATGAGAAAAGTAGAAATAATCCTCTCCCTGTACAAGAACAAACTGTAAGAGCAGAATGGGAAGCAGATAGTGGGAAATATAAAGATTGGGAACAGCTCTGGAAATATGCTTGGATAGCCGAAGTACTGAAGCTGACCTCTCGTGCTGGGCAGGACATCAGGATCTTACTCACGTTTCGGTGTAAATTTTCATATGATTCCAGTACATTGTATAGGTCGTTTGCTACAGTATTCGCAGTTTGCGAATAGAATTCATGCTTTCATAAAGTAGTAGGCAAAATATCTTTCACTTTAAGTACTTGGTACGTTATAATTTTAAGATTACATTTATACCTGTAACTCATGTTAATCACTGTTTAACATAATTTGAAGAACTTACATTTGGAAAGTTTATTATCTTATTTCTTACGAAAAATTATGATTCAGTGCAAACTGGAACTTGGTGCATACATGTTCCTAGTCATTCAGATGAATAACTTAAAGTTCATAAAGACCTATTCTTGCAAAACAAATTCTGTATGAAGTATGCAGAAAATTGTAATAAAAGATACTAGAAAACGTTATCAAACATGTAGTTAGATGGCCAATATCCAATATTTACTGCGTTATTAGGATGCAGAAAATCTTAAAGAAGATTCATCGTATGAAACAAAAATAATTCCGCATTGAAGATTCTAAAATTGAAGTAAACGAAAATAGATGATTTCTATTTTTGAAATTTACATCTCAAACGACTGTTGAAATTAATAATCTTACACAATACAGTAAAAGAAAATTTAATATTTAAAAATATGTGATTCATATTTTCTGTACATCATTGTAGAATATGTTATTATACCTAAAATTTTTCCAACAAACACTTTATATCATATGTCATGATAAGCTGAAATTAAAACAAAACGGAAAATAATAACCAATTGTCATTAATACATAAATGTTGACCAATGTAAAACCAAGATGGAGTTCTTGAGCTAGTGAGTTAGGTGTTATTAGAGTTGTAACTCAATTATAAGTTGGTATAAGGGAGTTCAAGTTTGTGGATAAATGGAAACACTATTAAATCTATAAGGGAGTTCAAGTTTGTTGATAAACGGAAACACTATTAAATCTGTCTAACGAAATTTACTGGAAAAGTAATACGGTCCACATGACGTGTACAAAGTATTTAAAATCCAAGATTTTCTCTGCAGAAAAAAAATTACTAATTTACGATCAACTATAGCCGTGGGTACTGATATTTTTAGCAAAATAATGTGTTGCGTTTCCTGCTCTTGAACACCGAACATACTGCAAAAACCCCAACTTGTGTCTTGAGTGAACTGAAATTAGAGCTACATTTTTATACCAGTTTTCGTCAATACTAAGAGCAGGAACATTACAACCAGATTCTCTGTTTCTATCGCTGGAGCATTTGGGCAGCAACTGTTCTGATCAGTGGGGCTGCTATTCTACAGTGAGCACGTTACCACTGTTTACCCTAGGAGGATACCTTGAATCTAGCAATACCTACTAAGTTGATGCCTGGTAGTACTGAGCGAAACAGGCGAGGGTTAAGACAACAGGACATAAGTTCTGAAGAGTTAGTTTTGAAATTTCGAGCTAGTTGTTCTTATTTAAGTTTAATGTTGTTTCCACTAATTGTTGCATTCAATACTGGGATGGTTCTTTCAACAAATCTGAGCTTATCCTTGTTGTTAAACTGATAAAAAGCGAAGGGGCTGAAATATCATTAGAACTGCAAATACAACGTTGCTGTGGTGCTGACCGCTTCTCTCCACACCTCCCCATGGCTGCAGTAGTATAATGTGGTACCGTGCTTAGGGTCGGCTATGGTGGAAATGCCATCGACACTGTAAAAAGTAAAATTCAAATACAAAGAAACAGACACACAAATGAAATACAGTGAAACTGAAATGGAAAGAAATGAAATGGAAGGAATTGACACTTCTCTGATAGAAGACAACACACGCTGCATCGATGTCAAGAAACGAATTGATACTAAAACGTGCAGCCAATGAAAGAAGGCAACTGTTTGCCAACAGATGGCTCTGTTCATAAAAATAAGACAATCTGTAAAATCTTTTAGCTACAGTGTACTCACCTTCAGCTGTGTAAGCACTACACTGCTGATACAGACTGTAGATCTTATAAGCGTTGGGTATGTGCATTTGATGAAGATAAATGTGGAACAGTTAGACATAAATAAAATCCAGTACGAAGGACGTGCAAGAAACCTATCACCGAAAAATCCTTTCAGCAACTGTTTAAAATAGAAAAACCAATCTTTCTATACTTTTTTTCTATCCAGAGAGAACAGACTACGATTCTAACAAACTTTGTGGAAGCAAAATTTTTGGGAAAAGTTCAAGATGTGGCCAAAACTGAGAATATTACTAGTTAAAAGAAGTGGACAGCATAATACAGACAACAGGGACTTTATCAAGAAGCTTTGAGTATTACTAGTTAAAAGACGTGGACAGCACAATACAGACAACAGGGACTTTATCAAGAAGCTTTAATGTACTGTGCTCCTCCACAATCACTCTAGGATGCCACACTGGAACATTGTCACACAACACAATATACGAGATTGTTTAGTAGCAGTCCGACACTCCACGCATTTTTCATGAAAAGTCGAAAATATATTCCAAATATTACATTTTATACCCCAACCTTGAGACAGTTGTTCCAACAAGCTTGACGCTGTATATGGAATACCCAAATCTGCAGAATTTTTATCTGTGGAGTTTCGCTTCGATTTCAGAGTTATATTTATTCCAAGCACACAGAATTTACAAGTATAACTCTGTTATATAACATTTATACCTACGTTAGTGTTTCTAAACCTACTCATAATATGTGAGTCTCATTGCAGTGTGAACATCTGCTGGTCTGTGTCTACTCGCTCTCAAAGTGTAGACGTAATTGTTTCCGCCACTGAAATAGAAATTCAGCCACTCATCGACAAATTTAAAGCTGGTGTTTCATGAAAGACGGCACGTTGCTTGCCGACAGGAGTTCCATTAGCGACGGAGAATTGTTATTGGCCAATCTATATGTACCAAACGCTACACAGCGAGTTCCATTTCGGTTTTCAGTATAGAACTTTTACCTTTGTGTGTACGTGATATAAATAACTGGTCACCTGTGGTGACGCAGTAATGAAACCTTGTGTTTTCTGTAGAGTATGGGCTCGACGGAATATTCGGAGCGATTTAGAAGGTATAAAATACACCAACCGATATTAAATGAACTATTCATGCGCAAGCAGAGGTTTAAACATCGCTAATACAAGTTCAATTTTCTTACATTTTCACCATTACAGTAGGCAGACGAAATAGAATCTTCGCAAACCGCCTATAGGTAGTTTGATAGTTATTGACTGATGAAAACATCCTTGTTGAAAGGAGTACTAAACTTTTGGTGAATATAAGAACTATAGACAGCATTTAAGGTAACAGATGTTAGATCGCCCTTCTCCGACTCCCCCCCCCCCCCCCCCCGCCTCACTCTCTTCTTCAAAAAACTGTTTCAAATGGCTCTGAGCACTATGGGCCTAAACATCTGTGGCCATCAGTCCCCTAGGACTTAGAACTACTTAAACCTAACTAACCTAAGGACATCACACACAACCATGCCCGAGGCAGGATTCGAACCTGCGATCGTAGCAGTCGCGCGGTTCCGGACTGAGCGGCTAGAACCGCTAGACCACCGCGGGCGGCTCTCTTCTTCACTTCCATACTTGTGAGCTGGTGGGGAAAAGACTTAAGCTGTGCTGAGCTGCTGGAAAAGAAGGTACATTCTTCATTTATTTTTAGGAAAAGCTCAACTGTCGGTGTGGGAAGTGCATGTATTGGAAACTACATGTGCCAGTTACATATCATTATATGCGTCAAAAATGTGGCTAATTTATATTTAAAACAAAGAGCAATGATTACCTAACATCTACTGCAAACTGAACAGTACACGGTGAGGCACAAAGGGTGAACGGTTTTCAAATAAGCAATACATCGTTACGAGTGCTTCAAAAATTTTTTTCATTACAGAATAACACTCAAATAATGTTGCAATTTAACAAAATTAATTCTTCAAAACAAAATCTCCTAGGTGACGGCCATTTTCAGCTATGCACTTCTTAAGACGCTCTAGAAAGTGGGCTTCAACTCTCCTGCACATGACTCGGTCTATTTGGAAGATTTCCACACGAACAGTTTCCTTCAATTCTTCAAGTGTACGTGGTTTATGCACGTACACACGAGATTTGAGGTAACCCCACAAAAAGTAGTCACACATGGATAGGTCAGAGGAACGAGGAGTCCAATGGTTGTCCCTGAACTGGGAAATAAACATACCACGAAAGACAGTGTTAATTGCTTCCATAGTCAATCTTGCTGCATCAGCTGTAGCTCCATCCTGCTGAAACCACACTCGCCGTTTTCTTCTTAAGTCAGACAAGAACCATTCAGTGATCTCTCTATATCGTTCAGAGATTACAGTTGCAGTGTTTCCGTTCTCGTCTTGGAAAAAGTATGGACCAATAACATCTGTTCCTCTCACAGCACACCAAACAGTCACCTTGGGACTATGTAGTGGTTTCTCATGCAGTAGTTTTGGGTTTTCACTGGCCTAATAACGACAGTTCCGCTGATTTACCATTCCATTCAAATGGAAATAAGCTTCATCAGTCATAAGCAAAATAATGTCGTCATTTTGCTCAAACACGGTCTCCATTTGTCGGGCAAAATTTATCCGCTGTTCATAATCTCTTGGATCTAATTTTGGCACGATGGACACTTCGTAGGGATGAAATTTTAGGTTAGTATGCAAAATACGCCTTACCGAGCGATTACTGGGGCGCAGCTCGGCCGAGTGTCTTCTAGCTGATCGACCAGGATTACGGAGCATGGCTTGCAGAAATCTTTCCACATTTTCTTGTATCCGCACTGAGCGAGGAACTCCTGGTAGGTTTTTTTTCATAACTGTTCCTCGTATTCGAAATGATTCTACCCAACGTAAAACGGTGTTACGAGTGGGAACACAATCTTGTCTAGCGAGACTGAAACGGCGACGAAACTCACGCTGCACTGCAACGATTGACTCACTATTGCGCACAAAATTGTTGTAGCTAAACATATGATGCTGCATAGTCCACGGCTTCAGGACCTTGACTAAACAAAATGGCAGGAGCTACCGATCACGTTACCACATCACTCATCTACATCTACATCTACATCTACATTTATACTCCGCAAGCCACCCAACGGTGTGTGGCGGAGGGCCCCCTACGTGCCACTGTCATTACCTCCCTTTCCTGTTCCAGTCGCGTATGGTTCGCGGGAAGAACGACTGTCTGAAAGCCTCCGTGCGCGCTCTAATCTCTCTAATTTTACATTCGTGATCTCCTCGGGAGGTATAAGTAGGAGGAAGCAATATATTCGATACCTCATCCAGAAACGCACCCTCTCGAAACCTGGCGAGCAAGCTACACCGCGATGCAGAGCGCCTCTCTTGCAGAGTCTGCCTCTTGAGTGCATTAAACATCTCCGTAACGCTATCACGGTTACCAAATAACCCTGTGACGAAACGCGCCGCTCTTCTTTGGATCTTCTGTATCTCCTCCGTCAACCCGATCTGGTACGGATCCCACACTGATGAGCAATACTCAAGTATAGGTCGAACGAGTGTTTTGTAAGCCACCTCCTTTGTTGATGGACTACATTTTCTAAGCACTCTCCCAATCAATCTCAACCTGGTACCCGCCTTACCAACAATTAATTTTATATGATCATTCTACTTCAAATCGTTCCGCACGCATACTCCCAGATATTTTACAGAAGTAACTGCTACCAGTGTTTGTTCCGCTATCATATAATCACACAATAAAGGATCCTTCTTTCTGTGTATTCGCAATACATTACATTTGTCTATGTTAAGGGACAGTTGCCACTCCCTGCACCAAGTGCCTATCCGCTGCAGATCTTCCTGCATTTCGCTACAATTTTCTAATGCTGCAACTTCTCTGTATACTACAGCATTATCCGCGAAAAGCCGCATGGAACTTCCGACACTATCCACTAGGTCATTTATATACACTCCTGGAAATTGAAATAAGAACACCGTGAATTCATTGTCCCAGGAAGGGGAAACTTTATTGACACATTCCTGGGGTCAGATATATCACATGATCACACTGACAGAACCACAGGCACATAGACACAGGCAACAGAGCATGCACAATGTCGGCACTAGTACAGTGTATATCCACCTTTCGCAGCAATGCAGGCTGCTATTCTCCCATGGAGACGATCGTAGAGATGCAGGATGTAGTCCTGTGGAACGGCTTGCCATGCCATTTCCACCTGGCGCCTCAGTTGGACCAGCGTTCGTGCTGGACGTGCTGACCGCGTGAGACGACGCTTCATCCAGTCCCAAACATGCTCAATGGGGGACAGATCCGGAGATCTTGCTGGCCAGGGTAGTTGACTTACACCTTCTAGAGCACGTTGGGTGGCACGGGATACATGCGGACGTGCATTGTCCTGTTGGAACAGCAAGTTCCCTTGCCGGTCTAGGAATGGTAGAACGATGGGTTCGATGATGGTTTGGATGTACCGTGCACTATTCAGTGTCCCCTCGACGATCACCAGTGGTGTACGGCCAGTGTAGGAGATCGCTCCCCACACCATGATGCCGGGTGTTGGCCCTGTGTGCGTCGGTCGTATGCAGTCCTGATTGTGGCGCTCACCTGCACGGCGCCAAACACGCATACGACCATCATTGGCACCAAGGCAGAAGCGACTCTCATCGCTGAAGACGACACGTCTCCATTCGTCCCTCCATTCACGCCTGTCGCGACACCACTGGAGGCGGGCTGCACGATGTTGGGGCGTGAGCGGAAGACGGCCTAACGGTGTGCGGGATCGTAGCCCAACTTCATGGAGACGGTTGCGAATGGTCCTCGCCGATACCCCAGGAGCAACAGTGTCCCTAATTTGCTGGGAAGTGGCGGTGCGGTCCCCTACGGCACTGCGTAGGATCCTACGGTCTTGGCGTGCATCCGTGCGTCGCTGCGGTCCGGTCCCAGGTCGACGGGCACGTGCACCTTCCGCCGACCACTGGCGACAACATCGATGTACTGTGGAGACCTCACGCCCCACGTGTTGAGCAATTCGGCGGTACGTCCACCCGGCCTCCCGCATGCCCACTATACGCCCTCGCTCAAAGTCCGTCAACTGCACATACGGTTCACGTCCACGCTGTGTTAAAGACTGCGATGGAGCTCCGTATGCCACGGCAAACTGGTTGACACTGACGGCGGCAGTGCACAAATGCTGCGCGGCTAGCGCCATTCGACGGCCAACACCGCGGTTCCTGGTGTGTCCGCTGTGCCGTGCGTGTGATCATTGCTTGTACAGCCCTCTCGCAGTGTCCGGAGCAAGTATGGTGGGTCTGACACACCGGTGTCAATGTGTTCTTTTTTCCATTTCCAGGAGTGTATATTGTGAAAAGCAATGGTCCCATAACACTCCCCTGTGGCACGCCAGAGGTTACTTTAACGTCTGTAGACGTCTCTCCATTGATAACAACATGCTGTGTTCTGTTTGCTAAAAACTCTTCAATCCAGCCACACAGCTGGTCTGATATTCCGTAGGCTCTTACTTTGTTTATCAGGCGACAGTGCGGAACTGTATCGAACGCCTTCCGGAAGTCAAGAAAAATAGCATCTACCTGGGAGCCGGTATCTAATATTTTCTGGGTCTCGTGAACAAATAAAGCGAGTTGGGTCTCACACGATCGCTGTTTACGGAATCCATGTTGATTCCTACAGAGTAGATTCTGGGTTTCCAAAAACGACATGATACTCGAGCAAAAAACATGTTCTAAAATTCTTCAACAGATCGACGTCAGAGATATAGGTCTATAGTTTTGCGCATCTGCTCGACGACCCTCCTTGAAGACTGGGACTACCTGTGCTCTTTTCTAATCATTTGGAACCCTCCGTTCCTCTAGAGACTTGCGGTACACGGCTGTTAGAAGGGGGGCAAGTTCTTTCACGTACTCTGTGTAGAGTCGAATTGGTATCCCGTCAGGTCCAGTGGACTTTCCTCTGTTGAGTGATTCCAGCTGCTTTTCTATTCCTTGGACACTTATTTCGATGTCAGCCATTTTTTCATTTGTGCGAGGATTTAGAGAAGGAACTGCAGTGCGGTCTTCCTCTGTGAAACAGCTTTGGAAAAAGGTGTTTAGTATTTCAGCTTTACGCGTGTCATCCTCTGTTTCAATGCCATCATCATCCCGGAGTGTCTGGATATGCTGTTTCGAGCCACTTACTGATTTAACGTAAGACCAGAACTTCCTAGGATTTTCTGTCAAGTCGGTACATGGAATTTTACTTTCGAATTCGCTGAACGCTTCACGCATAGCCCTCCTTACGCTAACTTTGACATCGTTTAGCTTCTGTTTGTCTGAGAGGTTTTGGCTGCGTTTAAACTTGGAGTGAAGCTCTCTTTGCTTTCGCAGTAGTTTCCGAACTTTGTTGTTGTACCACTCCGACCGCCTGAGCCTCAATACTAGCTGTTCTAAAAACGTCCGTCCTTTCTGCCTCACCCTGTACGTGCACACTATGCTATCAACTCCAAGCAGATGAGCGGTGCTGGAAACAGTTCCATCACTGCGGGGCGCCAGTGCTCAAGCTTGACAGCACGATCGCGATTGCAATTGCAGGTACATGTGGTGTCTGTGGGACGTTGGGAGTGCGCAACCGCTGTCTAAATGTCGTAGCAGCCGGCCGTGGAGTGCCTTCAGGTCAGGTGCCCAACGCGCAAGTGGTGTGATCGCATGATGAGTCAGGTAACTACCCGCTAAAGGTGGGAGAGGCCCCCTGCCGACAGTAGGGTTCCTTTGCAGGACAATAAGGCGTCTTATTTTGATGGTTATAAGATACCAAGTAGCTAAATGCTTCTACATTTAGGATGCAGGCATTCGGAAGCCCAACACTCTAAAGCAACAGCGGCGTCAAGGTCGTCCTAGAAAGATTGGTGAACACAGACAAGTAACACTAACCACCAGAATCATTTCATCATTCGGCGGGTGCTTCAAAGCCATCCTTGCAAAAATGGTTCAAATGGCTCTGAGCACTACGGGACTTAACATCTATGGTCATCAGTCCCCTAGAACTTAGAACTACTTAAACCTAACTAACCTAAGGACAACACACAACACCCAGTCATCACGAGGCAGAGAAAATCCCTGACCCCACCGGGAATCGAACCCGGGAAACCGGGCGTGGGAAGCGAGAACGCTACCACACGACCACGAGCTGCGGACCCATCCTTGCAACTGGGAGAATGGTTCAAATGGCTCTGAGCACTATGGGACCTAACTTCTGAGGTCATCAGTCCCCTAGAACTTAGAACTACTTAAACCTAACTAACCTAAGGACATCACACACATCCATGCCCGAGGCAGGATTCGAACCTGCGACTGTAGCGATGGCGCGGTTCGAGACTGCTAGAACTACTCGGTCACACAGGTCGGTTCAAATGGTTCAAATGTCTCTGAGCACTATGGGACTTAACATCTCAGGTCATCAGTCCCCTAGAACTTAGAACTACTTAAACCTAACTAACCTAAGGACATCACACACATCCAAGCCCGAGGCAGGATTCGAACCTGCGACTGTAGTCTCTGCGGCTGGTGTCTCTGTTGTAGACAACAGACTCTCTAGGGAGGGGCGCAGAATACCGATAAAGCCTTCCCTGGAAGTCTTCAATGTATCTCAAGGTCACACTCATTCTATGAAGAGTCTAAAGCTATGCAGTTACCCGCTGTAAGAGGGGGAACTCTCAGTTTTGGCTGAAACACAATAATTGATCTCGAAGGAGAGGTATGCTCACAAAAGGTTTCCCAGCAGAAGTCGGCAGGTTCCTGCTTGTCAAACAGAAATGGGAACATTGGCAGGTTCCTGCTTGTAGGACAACGACTTTCATTTTGTGTGTAGTCCAGCATTCGTCTGCAGACTTGTCCCAACTTCTTGATCACCGTTCATACATTCCTATTTTTCTGCAACTTAAATATGGCGTGGAGCTTGGCTCTACATAAACCAAGTCCTGACACAGTCTACTCCATTCTCCCTTAGCACACAGCTGCGAATTTTCGGTGGATTGCTTGTTTCTGTGACAGTTTGTGTGAGATGAAGCGTTCCGCAAACACCAGAAGCAATGCCAGTGACTGTAAACGCCCAAGGCAGGAAGTGGAGAGTGAATTGCCATGTAACTTAAACGTAAATGTCGTGTGACTAGGGCCTCCCGTCGGGTAGACCACCCGGTGCAAGTGTTTCGGTTTGACGCCACTTCGGCCACTTGCGCGTCGATAGAGATGATATTATGATGATTAGGACGACACAACACCCAGTCACTGAGCGGATAAAATCTCCGACCTAGGCGGGAATCGAACCCGGGCCCCTAGGACTGACATTCCGTCGCGCTGACCACTTTTTTTTTTTTTATTTTGTTCGGTTTAGTTCGTTACATCTGCTCGGGGCGGACGTCGTAAGACACCCGTTTTAGTTCGTTGTTGATCGGTGAACTCAGTTTTTTTATTGTAGAGGGCAGCTAACCCTCTGACCGAACACGCTGAGCTACCGTGCCGGCAGCCACTCACCTATCGGGGCCGATCGCCGTGTAAGTTTATAGTTTCGTACGAATTTCCTTTGCTTTACGACTACGATCACAAGCTTTTTGTCAACAGATTACCGGTTTCGGTCTATAATGACCAAATTCAGATCTGTTTCATAAAAACCAACGCCGTACTCAGCGGGATTGCAAGTAAAACTTTTGCCAGAAGCCGCAATTGGAAACTGCGCACTGGCGATAACATAATGGGTGTTAGTACGAGCCATGGAGAGGCGCTTTTGCAAAACAGATACATACTACCGGGTACGAACAGGAAGCAGTCAAGTAATACAAGTGCCCTTAGTGGCACAGCCCTCTTGGACGACGGTGGCGTGCTACACTGGCGTCCACATGAAGGTTCATACAGAGGACTACAGTTCCAGTCTGTGGAGGGGCAATGGTACGTTTCGATGCTGTGAGGTCGCAAGGGCCTCGAAGCCAGCCACCAACGGTCAAAAGTAGGCCTTCCGGCAGCACGACCGACTCCTGCCCGGAAGGGTGAGTATAACACACCCCTGCTTCCCGGGATTTGCGAAATTGCAAGTTAACAATGACCGTGAATTATGAATTTTGACCCGTGTCGGGATAAGGCATCCGAATCCGAAGTAAATAATGATTATTCCGCGGGAAACAGGAGACGTTATAACTTGATCGTTACTGAATGAGTAATTTCATTCAGTAACGATCGGTAAATAAAATAATGGAAATAATTTGGAAATAAATTTTGCCAGTGGAAATTTCGCCGAATGAAATGATTAATTTGTAAAAGCAACTAAAAAATCGGTCGCCAGCCGAACTGATGAGCGTCAGTACTGTTAAGTACGTCAATAATTGTGTCAAAAATAAAGTTTACCTGTTTGTAGAACAGCAAGTGGAACGGGAACTTTTACGTAAGTGCTGTGTCAGGCTCAGTAATCATATAAAATAATGTGATAACAAGTAACTACACTTAAACATTAATGGTTAACTTTCAATAAGTATTTTGATTATTATTTTGTTCATAATTTGTCAGCTAAGTGCAATGCTGACAACACAGATAATTATGTATCAAGGTTTTGAACAATGGACTGTCATTCTGTCTTTAAAATTATGTACTTTGCACAGTTTAATCTACTGATAATGAAATATATTGCCAATAATTCATTAACTATGTTTTGAATGACAATATTTCATTAATTGGGCGATTGTCAGGTGGAATAAGCTTTATAGTTTCATGAAATATCCTTGAACTAACTTCAGCTGAATATGCATTGAAATAAATCTTAATAATCAAATTTATTACTTCAGTCTATTATTAAGTTACTACGGTTGGCGTGAGCTTATTGAGCGCAACAATTAACTACGATAACCAAAACAGTCTGAAATTTACTCTTCACCGTGTATGCAAATAATTTGATAATTAACATATTTTATTTTCATAATGGCGTGACACACTTGGTTCAATAAGGTAAGGATCGGAAGGAACCTACTTGGTGTTACTGTCGGGTGGAATGTAATTACAACACTTCTATTATAAAGTGCTTGTTATTAATTGTTCAGCTTCAAAGAAAAGCACAGACACTGGCAAGCCTTCTACAATTTTATCCTACGAAAATTACGTAGATCTTACTTCCCTCATTGTCAGTGGATCGATGGAAGTCCATGTGGCAGCGGGCTTTTACTGTTGCGACTAGGGCCTACAGTGCGCTTCACATTTAAGCCCTCGTTTCTTCAGCACTATGCCCATTAATTCATAATAACTTGCCCGGCCATGCTTCCAGATATGCGGACCATTACTTTCCCGTCATACGTAAATCCACACACTAGCCGTTAGATGTAACACAGCTAGGAATAGCAGCACTCGACTGTACGTCTTACTCAGAGCACGGCGTCACTGGTACTACTGCCCGCTGGAGCGCTCCCGCGCCCAGCGGCACGACATAACAATCTCTCTGACTTCAACGTCAACTAAGTATGCCCTGATTTGCCAGTGTTAAATATTCCATAATTTAAACATAGTATTTACAAAACATATTTACACTAGACAATACATCGTATACAAATAGTTTCGTGTGTTAAGTAAGCGAAAAAGTTCATAGCGTGGACTGCGTTGTAGCGTCAAAAGGTATCTTGGACGATGGTGGCGTGCTATAGGTTCGTCCACATGAAAATTCATACAGTTCCAGTCTGTGGAGGGGCCATGGTACGATTCGATCCTGTGAGTTCGCAAGGGCCTCGGTGCCAGCCACCAACCATCAAAAGTGATGTGTCGGCAGCTGGGCCAACACCTTGTAAATAGAGGTGGCTTAATGCACGCTAGACTAACGCAGACGGGCGTGAAGTACTGGAACAGGATACGTAATTAATGCTATGAAGAAAAGTACGTAGCTGGTATAATACTTATCTTTAATAACTCATTGTGGTACATCGCACAAAGGAGACTTTAATTACAATCACTGTAAGGCTAATGGCGCCTTGCTAGTTCGTAGCCATTAAATTAGCTGAAGGCTATTCTGTCTCTCAGCTAATGAGAGAGAAAGGCTTCGTACGTCTAGTCGCTAGCTCTGTCGTCCGTACAACTGGGCTGAGTTCGAGTCAGTCTCTCGAGACCTGCCTTGTGGTGGCGCTAGGTTTGCGATCACACAGTGGCGACACGCGGGTCCGACATGTACTACAGGACCGCGGCCGAGTTAAGCTACCACCTAGCACGTGTGGTGTCTGGCTGTGACACCACAAAAAGTAGGCCTTCCGGCATCACGACCGACTCCTGCCCGGAAGGGTGAGCGGAGAGGGTTACATCCCGGCTGCTGCAGAGGACATCCACCCACCAGAACCCGTCTTCCACAGCCGCGAGGAGCGGAGCAGCGTGGCGCGAGTGCGCGCGGCTGTCATTGAAGATTTCGCTGCCGGGATAGAGTATTTCGCCACGGCTGTAGCAGCTGATCCGTGGGCAACGGCACCACCTCTTCAGCAAAGCAGAGCGACCGAACAGCCGAGTAAACATAATTCGACGTGAGTGGAACGATGGGCACGCGTACCGCCTGAGGCAAAGGAAAATAAAATATTTACAGATTGCCGCAGCGCCTCTCTGCAGCCGTGAGCTGACCTGTGGCCCACCTAACAGCCTCCACTCTAGCATCCCCGTACCTCTGGCGACTTCAGCGCGATCCTGAGTATTGCGCACTGATATGGACCCACTGAGAACGGTAATGACGGCTTGTGCAAGATACGGAAGAAGACTGCAGGAAGTTTATAATATAGAAGTGCAGGCCGGCCGCGGTGGTCTCGCGGTTCTAGGCGCTCAGTCCGGAACCGCGCGACTGCTACGGTCGCAGGTTCGAATCCTGCCTCGGGCATGGATGTGTGTGATGTCCTTAGGTTAGTTAGGTTTAAATAGTTCTAAGCTCTAGGGGACTGATGACCACAGATGTTAAGACCCATAGTGCTCAGAGCCATTTAAAACAATTAGAAGTGCAGTATATTGTGCCGTGAAAGGGTGGTATACCCGCCCAGTTAGCCGAGCGGTCTGAGGCACGGCTTTCCGGAGCGGGAAGGAGCGCCTGCCCCGGAACGAATCAGCCCGGTGACTTGTGTCGAGGTCCGGTGAGCCGGCCAGTCTGTGGAGGTTCATTATCACAATGCAGTGGTAATTACTGTCTAAATATGTTCCCTAGGCTCTAGACTGGAAAGTTAACTTCAAAACAATGTTGCATGTTAACAGTTTCTAAGTGTGACAACGCGTACTAGCAGCGTGACGTGAAAAATTTTATGGCAAAGACTAAGCTAAAAATCAGAGTATCTTTCAATAAACGGTTTTACATGTGAAATGTGGTGCAATCCTTTACTATTCCTAGTAGGCAGACTTTCAACTTCAACGCAATTATCATGTGGTATTCGTCGGATTCTGTAACGTCCATTGTAAATCAGAAAGAATTTGTGACTCAAGTGTTTCTTCTTATGTGACAATGAATGAGCTTTAATGAGAACTTTCTGACCAATATATAATTTGGTTCAAATGGCTCTGAGCACTATGAGACTTAACATCTGAGGTCATCAGTCCCCTAGAACTTAGAACTACTCAAATCTAACTAACCTAAGGACATCACACACATCCATGCCCGAGGGAGGATTCGAACCTGCTATCGTAGCGGTCACGCGGTTCCAGACTGCAGCGCCTAGAACCGCTCGGCCACAACGGCCGGCAATATATAATTTCTTTGCATTTGCTTTACCGTGTAGATTTCTCCTTTTGTCTGCTGCAGAATTTATTTTTTAATAGCCAAATGAATTATGTCTTTGTGTCGAAGTTTATGTGTATTCGGGAAAGGTACAAGCTCTCTGATTCTCTTCGGTGGTTCTTCATTCTTCAGTACAAGAATAGGTGGTAAAGCAGTGGAGTCATGAGGCATTTCATTCAGCACGTTTTGAAATAAGTGTAAATATCTGTCCCAATGCTGATGCTTTCTGTGACAATGAAGTCTGCAAAGCTTATTGATTTCTTTCATAATCCGTCCAGACGGGTTACAATCTGGTGAGTACTATGAAATAAAAACAGATTTGATTTTATGGTTCCGAAGCATGCGTGACCAAACAGCAGATCTGAATTGCGGTCCGTTATCTGAAATGACTTTACTAACGTGTCCAACTTCACGTAAGAAATTTTTAACAAAGGCGTTGGATACAGACCGTCCAGTGGCTTTACCTAACGGAGTGAAAGAAGAAAATTTTTAAGTAAGTTCAACAGCGACTAGAACGTACGAAAATCCATTCGATGTTCTGACAAGGGGTCCCAAGAGATCAACAGCAGCAAATTCTTTTAATTTAGAAGGAATGATAGGAAACAACGGAGCACGATGTGAGATAGTGGATAGTTTATCCTTTTGACAAATTCTTAATTTAGAAGGAATGATAGACAAACAACGGAGCACGATGTGAGGTAGTAGATGGTTTAGCCTTTTGACAAAGTTTACAAACAGACAAGACTCTTCGAATTCTCTTTCCATATTGTTAAAATAACAAGTCGTTCGAAGAATATGATAACACTTTCGTGGACCAAAATGTGCGTAGCTGAAATGAATGTACCAAATGAGCTTATTAACAAAATCGTCTGAAATGCAAAGTACCCATAGCTTGTCATCAACAGTGCAGCGTTTGAAGAGTATAATGTTTCTAACCACATAATAATGCCGAATCTGTGTGTGTGTGTGTGTCTTTTCATGCCATTTACTTTTAATGTCTTTCCAAATCGGATCTTTATCTTGTTCATGAGCAATGTCCTTTAAGGATGTGGCGATGAAGTTTTCAAAGGCGACTTTCTGAATGTAAAGAATACTGAAATTTTTCTCGAAGTTGCCTTCTATGTTACATTTCTTAAGCCCAGCCGGTGCGCGTGACAGTGCGTCCGCAACAATGTTCTCCTTGCCGGGAATGTAGACTATTGTGAAGTGGAATTCTTGCAGAAACAATTCCCAACGTTTTAACCTGCCATGATTTAATTTTGAAGACATAAGAAATTGTAATGCACGATGATCACTGTATACATTTACGTGCTTACCAGAAAGAAAGAAACGGAATTTGTTAAATGCCCAAACGATAGCCAAAGCTTCTAATTCAGTAACGCAATATTGTTTTTTCAGATTTTGTTAGCACTCGGCTAACAAAAGCAATGGTTTTCTGAACAGTGGTGTAATTTTCTATGGCTTCTTGAAATAAATGGGCACCGAAACCGACTTTAGAAGAATCCATACTAAGGGAGAAATCTTGTGACAGATCTGGATGAGCTAGTATTGGCGCGTTAAGTAACGATTCTTTCAAAGAACTGAATTCCAAATGTGCTTGTTCGTCCCAGTTCCAAATAGTATTTTTTCGAGTGAGAGAGCAAATTTTAGGTGCAACTTGAATTTGCATATTCAGAAAACGACTGTAAAAATTTACGAGACCTAGAAAACTGCGGATTTGTTTTTTTGTGGATGGAACTGCAATGGCTCTGATTGCTTCTAAATTTTCAGGATCCGGCTGAGTGCCTTCGGAAGAAATAATATGTCCCAAAAACCTCACCTTTGACCTACCGAATTCAGACTTTTCCAAGTTAACTGATTCCAGATTCTGCAAAAATACGCAACAAACTGTTGAGGATGCGATTATGTTGTTCCCATGGGGCTACTGCTATTAGAATATCATCCAAATATAAGGTGATGTGACGTTTTAAGAAATCAGGTAATATGGAATTTAGCCCACGAATGAACACTGCCGAATAAATGTTCAAACCAAAAGGAAGTTTCTGAAATTTACAACAAACGCCGAAACAAAGAAAACTGTGTATTTTCACATTCTGGATGAAGTTCGATCTGATAAAAGCTGGATCTGAGATCAATAGAAGACAACACTTTTACACCATTAAAATTTTGAAGAAGTTCTTCCATCGTTTGTGGCCTGTCTGTTTCAGGAATGATGATAGTATTGATTTGTCTCGAATCTAAGACAAGCCTGATCGACCCATTTTTCTTCTCAGCAACATGTAATGGATTGTTGTATGAGCTTACTGCAGGCTCAATAATGCCCTCGTCAAGCATTGATTGTATTTCTGTTCTAACACGGTCCCTATAATGTGCTGGAATTACGTATGGACTAACACAAAATTTAGTATGCTCACGAACATGAAATTGGTATTGAAATCCCTTGATTGTTCCTGTTTTGTGAGTAAAAACTGTGGAATGTGCTTGTAAAATCTCAAAAAGGTCCTGCCTATCAGTGTCATTACAGTTCTCAATTGTTTGAATTTTATTCTGAATTGACTCATTAGTATCAAATATGCCGTCGATATCATCCCTGTCAGTACCTACAGAGTGATTGTTAGTGTCTAAATCCGTCGAAAATTCCGAACTGTTGTCTAACAGAAGGTAAAGCCGATTAATTTCCTCGTCATGGTTTGAGAGCCAATCTTCAAATTTCAAAGCTATTGACTTACGTTCTTTCTCTAAACTTATTTCAGCATCGTGAAAGATTAAGATTGCTTTGTATTCATTGAAAGAGTCTACTCCCAATATAATTTCCGTCGACAATAATGGAACCATAAGAAAGTTCATAGGGAAGCTGTGGTTTTGACAAAAGAATTCTAAGTTGGTTTGTTGGCGTACATCTACACTTTTTCCAACGATTGCACCTTGTAATTTAATCTTACGTAACGGAAGTGTGCGGCAATCGTTCGATTTGTTGCATTTGCTAAAGGCTGTTTCACTGATCACTGAAATGGGACTGACAGAGTCAAGTACTGCCGTAAATTTTACGTCATTTACTGTAATGTGAATCACAGGATATGCAATGCTGTCATGTTTTACGCCGTGTTCCTGGAGTAAAATGTCCCTAATGTCTTCTATTTTTACGTAATTACTAGCCACGGCAGCTACGTCGTCAGCTTCATAAGTACGTTTAGTGGCTGCCAGCGGTGTGAGTCATTGCCTATTGTCTCTTTGTTGGCGTGCGTCGTTATTAGGATTTGGAGATCTAACTTCTACAAATTCACCTTGTCGAGAGGGCCCTGCCCTGTTTAAATCCCGCCGTTCTGATGAAATTCAGGTCTGTCGTTTTGTCGGTAGTTTACATAGTTTCTTTTATGTCGGTCATGTGGTGGAGAATTTCTCCCGGAATCGTAACTGCGCGGTGGTCCCTTGCGTCTAACGTTATTTTGTCTCCTTGATAATAATTATTTTCGTCCCCATATTGTCTATTTCTCTGATGGTCTCTGTGATAGTCATTACCGCGGAGAGGTGATCTTTCCCTGTAATTATTACTACTCTGCCAACGGTTGTCATATGGGTGGTGTCTGGTTTGGTCACGATTTACGTTGTAAGAATAGCCTTGTCGTGTCCAGTTATTATTTCTTTCATCGCGGAATTGTGACGGATGTGACCTGTAATTGTTGTGTTCTTGTTTTTGCGTCCCGCGATTGTCAGTGTCAATTTCCAGTTCTTGTAACAATCCCTGAAAAGCTTCAATGTCGTTTCTGCAACGTCCTGCCAAAATAATATGTCTTAAATGTTCAGGCAATTTGATTAAGCAAATGCGGATGACTTCTGAGGGGCTGTATGGGTTTTGACAGGTACTGATTCTTATGCAACATGTCTTCAAAATATTTCACAAGACTGGAAAATTCAGATTGTTCGAAATGTTTCATCATTATGGTGCTATGTTTCACGCGGTCTTGTGTAGCTTGAGACCAATATGCTGAGAGGAAGGGATGATAAAATTCTCCTACACTGTGACAATCGTGAATGACCGATCGCATTCTTACAGCTGGTTCATTCTCTAAATAGCCACACATAAATTCTAATCTGTGCTCCAATGACTAGTTGGAAGGAAAACAATGAGAGAATTGATAGAGCCATGCATGTGGATGCATGTCGTTGCCAGAATTCTTAAATGTTTTGAATTTACGTGCGGTAATGAACAGCTTATAGTGAAAATCATCATGTCGGCGAGTCGCATATCGGTCATTGTTACTGCGGTTCGGCGGTTCCATCTCAAAATTCGGTGTACCTTACCAATTTCGTTCATAATTTCCGTAGTGCCCTGTGTTATTATTTTGTGGCTGTTCCGTATTTCTATGTCCCTCTTCCCGTATTGGAGCGCGAGTGTCCTCTGAAGTATGTAATTATTGTATTACCTGTGTCAACTGATCTTGTACTTCCCGGATTTCTCTTTGGTGTTGCGTATTAATTTGGTTCTGATTTTGTTTGAATTTCCTAATTTGTTCGTACTCTTCTGAATCATTAAAGACTACTAGTCTTGTGTCATTCAGATTATGATCTACCTTCGTAGATAAATTATTTAGCTGATCCGAAAGTTCGACTACTTTCTCTGATAATGAACTAATTTCCTCCATGTGTCTTTCTGAACCAATTTTCAGACTATCTACTGTGTCCTTTAAGTTTTCCTGAGTTTTTGCAAGTTGCGTGACCGAATAGGTAGATGCAACTGAGTCAATTTTAGCCCGCAAGGTCTCGTGATTTTCATGAACAATAGTTTGCAGTTCTTTTATGGCTGATTCGTGATTCTGTAATGCATTTTCATGCCGCGAAAAAATAGGTTGAAAATGCTCACGTATTTGTGTTTCTACATCGTTACAGACTTTTTGACATTTCGATTCGATGTTATGTAACTCAGTAGTTAAATCTTCACGTGTTTGTTCAAGCGTGGTGTCTAACTTTTGACGATTTTGTTCGATTTTGTCTAACTTTTGAAGATTTTGTTCCATTTGTTGCATTAATTGTAATAACAATGCACTGGTGTCTGAGACATGTTCCTCAGTGCTATTCGACAGTACATTGGAAACGGCAATATCCGCATTTTGAAAAGCAGAAAATTTGTCTTGACTTATCAGAGAAAACGGTGAGGACCCAAAACCTGAATCTGCAGTATTTGCAAGATTGTGTCCTGTCATTTCGGATTCCTGAGGCGAGCTGTTGCCAACCGATCGATCGATAATGCTTCCCTGTTCACTAATTGTTGCCCTGTCTACAACATTATTTGCCGCCCGCTCCATTTCCGTATGCACAATTACCAAATTACTATGTTGAACATTACTTAATTC
Organism: Schistocerca nitens; assembly: GCF_023898315.1. Lineage (NCBI taxonomy): Eukaryota > Metazoa > Arthropoda > Insecta > Orthoptera > Acrididae > Schistocerca > Schistocerca nitens. Next base: position 637,058,876 of record NC_064619.1, on the reverse strand, counting down.
ATTACACGGAGGCGTTAACGCACTGCTTTCGTCTTCACTGTCATCTCTCAGTTTACTTTGGAGCCTTGTATTACGTTTTTCACATGCCATAATTGTCACAATATTTCACATAACACAGAAAAGCACAATTTGAAGAGCAAAATAAGAAAACACATTAACATGGCACTGAAAATAATATCTAAATCTCAAGCGCAACTGTGAAATACTTGGTACAAATCTACATGCATGCCACAACTGTTTTACTGTACAACAATGAAAGACTGCAACTACAAAGGAGATTCTCTCTACAATTACGCACTATCAATAAACAAAAGCTACACTAACTACCCCCCCCCCCCCCCATGAACCATGGACCTTGCCGTTGGTGCGGAGGCTTGCGTGCCTCAGCGATACAGGTAGCCGTACCGTAGGTGCAACCACAACGGAGGGGTATCTGTTGAGAGGCCAGACAAACGTGTGGTTCCTGAAGAGGGGCAGCAGCCTTTTCTGTAGTTGCAAGGGCAACAGTCTGGATGATTGACTGATCTGGCCTTGTAACATTAACCAAAACGGCCTTGCTGTGCTGGTACTGCGAACGGCTGAAAGCAAGGGGAAACTACAGCCGTAATTTTCCCGAGGACTTGCAGCTTTACTGTATGATTAAATGATGATGGCGTCCTCTTGCGTAAAATATTCCGGAGGTAAAATAGTCTCCCATTCAGATCTCCGGGCGGAGACTACTCAAGAGGACGTCGTTATCAGGAGAAAGAAAACGCGTTCTACGGGTCGGAACGTGGAATGTCAGATCCCTTAATCGGGCAGGTAGGTTAGAAAATTTAAAAAGGGAAATGGATAGGTTAAAGTTACATATAGTGGGAATTAGTGAAGTTCGGTGGAAGGAGGAACAAGACTTTTGGTCAGTTGATTACAGGGTTATAAATACAAAATCAAATAGGGGTAATGCAGGAGTAGGTTTAATAATGAATAAAAAAAATAGGAGTGCGAGTTAGCTACTACAAATAGCATAGTGAACGCATTATTGTGGCCAAGATAGACACAAAGCCCATGCCTACTACA